>NW_008236217.1:2593479-2623161 GCF_000691975.1 Corvus brachyrhynchos | reverse complement strand
TATGACAAGTGCGGCCTCCCCGGCAGGGACAGTGAGGAAATTGCGGGGGAATGTCACCGGTCTGGGCTGCCGGGGCCGCCCCGTCGTCGCTGGGCAGGTCGCTAATGTGTGGGTGCCCGTGACCCCAGTAGCGAGGTGCCCCGCTGCCCCTCCGGGGTGTGAGCCTGCCGCAGGTGAGGCGGCACCGTGGAGCAGCGGGTGACATGGAAGCTGGGCGCTGTGGCTTGAATGACAGGCAGGGTGGCGGCGGTGACACCCGGCCACTGTGGAGGGGCAGGTTTTGTCACTCCCGTAGGCCCCAAAATATTCCCGCTGGATAGCTGGTAGACCGGGAGAGACATGTGCTGTCTCCTTCATAAATAACACGTGGCTTGTGTCCCACCTAACTCGGTGGTAATGAAGGCCGGAGCTAGGCTGATTAGAAAAAGCAAAAAGCAGGAAGAAGGAGCCGGTTGATGTAGCTGCCAGAATAAGGAGATGCCAGGAGTTGTGGCCTGTGCTGTGATGAACATGGCAAAGTCCCTGACAGGAAAAAGGAAGTTCGTTTGGCAGAGCAGTGCTGGTGGAGGGACAAAGGTCTCAGCTCAGTCACGTCGGTTGTCAGAAGCCACATGTGGACCTGGACTCCTGTGAGGTGATGTTTAAGCTTCGACTGATCCGATTAACCGTGGCTTTGCTTGCATGTGGTATAGTTTAGGAAAGTGGAGTGTACTCTGCTGTTTCCTGCAGTACTGCCCAACACGGTGGTCGGTGCTTCAGAGCCGTGTAGTGAGGTGAGCAAGGATTGCTCTGGGGTTGGATGTTCTGCCGCCCATCTTCTCAGAGAACCATTTGGTGAACAGACAGCAAGTCTCTGCTCCATGCGCTGGGCTGGTGAGACACAATGCGTACAGTTGGTCTGCACTGCCTGTAAGTTAAGCAAATCCATTCTAAAGCTCAAGAAGTGTAAAATACGTGTGCCAATATACAGATCTTGGTGTGGAAAGGGGAATCCTCTGGTAACCCAGAGGCTGCCACAGGATTTCATGTGAGTTTGGATAAGTGACTTGTTCTCTGCCACTGTAGAAGACGAATACTAATGCTTTTGCTTCTCATAGGCTTTTGTGAGGCTTAAGACTGTAATATACTTGTATTATAGTGAGATGACTTTATGTATGCAAATAAAATGGTTTTGTTCTTATCATCTCTCCTATAGAACCGGATTTAAGATTGATTGGCATAGTAACAGGACTTGGAGGAATGTTAGGCCCTGAGTGTACTATACGAAGAATGTAGGAGAAACAAAATGTGCTAAGGCTACAAGTGCCTGTGAAAAATGAGAAGGAAAACCAGGGTGAATTATTAGAAAGGCAGAAGGAGTACTGAGGGGACAAGGTCATGAAAGCCCAGTGGATAGAATTTCAAGGTGAATATGACCAGTGAGCTCCAAGGGTGAATTAAAAACAACAATAACCACCAAAAACAAACAAACAAAAAAGTGGCAAATGAACTGGAAGAGATGGAAACTAAAAACAAAGTTCCAGATTAGTAATTTCTTTGTGATAAGGGCAGAAGGAAGTGGATTAAAAACAAGTTTTAAGTCCAGAGCATTAAGTGGACAGATTTTTAATGTAGGCTTAATGAGAGTTTTTCCTTCAACTATAGGTATATGAGGTATGTCAAAAATACTAGGCTTAGGCATTCCTCTAGTTTGCTTTAAAATGAGATTAATTCAGCTGATTTCCTTGAACTTGCAGCATTGTTAAACTGGCTAAATGAGAAGAGAGTCAAGGTTGTTATTTTCAAAAACTTGAGAAATGTAAACAGTGGTGTTCTGCCAGATAGAAACTGAAGAGTTAAAGATCTTTTGCATTTGTTGTGTACTCCTTCAGCAAACATAATGGAGATGAAAGTCACAGACTTGAAACTCAATCATCCAACCATGAAACAACTAAGAAAAGAACCAAGGCACAAGTATGGTGCCTGGCTAAAATCTAATGATAGTTATTAATTTACAGGCTAATTTGGCTTCAGAAGTCTTTTGTTCTTTCCCTCTCTTTTCCACATGTCTTTTGGGATGCAATTAAAGGTCTTAGTTTTCACATTTGCTATTGTGCTAAGCTACTTCAGGTTGTCTTGACATCATACTGTTTCACAGCATGGTCAACAGAAATACCACGTTCTACAAAATCCATCTTTGGGTGTATGAAGCATTTGCCTTATTTTATTGTTACAGCACTACATCAGTGGCACAAAACAACTTAATGAAGGTTGTTTTACACTGACAAAGCTGTGTTGGGGAGCAGTGGTGGTAAGGAAACTCAGGAAGACAATGAGTATTTATGTTACAATAGTGTCTGCAACATGCTAGAAATGTTTTCCTAGCATATAAGACCCTATTCATTGCCAAAGACCTTGTTCCTTAAAAGACAGTGTAAGGACAAAGCACAACAAAAACCAAGATGATGATTGCCAGAACTGAAGAGGAAGGGACTTACTTCTCTTTCTTTTCAGCTGGTTACTCTTCACTTGCTCCCTGAAGTGGCCTTTCCAAGATAGCTAATTTCTTGTCTGTCAGTGGATGTTGGAAAAGAACTTTACCAGTGACTAGGTAATGATGAGACATACTGCTTTGCGGAGAATGCAGTGAAAAGTCTTTAAAATTAAATACCAGTCATAATGAGGATGTTGTGGGATAAACTCAGTGCAAGGTCATTGTTTTTTATCACCACTTAGATATGGATCTGATATGTTTATTAGAAAGGGAAAGAAGAAAAGGTTGGTCAGTGAATAACTTCTCTGTTTTTATTAAGTAGTAATAATAGCTGCATTTATACCATGCTTTACATAGCTTGCGTACTGCAGTGCTGAGATTATACAAGCAACCAAAAAAGAATCCTTGAAGCCCGGGGAGAAGAGGAATGCAGAGTAACAAGGTTATAGAAGGTTACAAAGTCAGTTTAGAAATAAAGTTTGAATGAAAAGTAATCTCATGTTGAGATAGTTTTGCTGTGAATGGGAAAAAAAATGCTTGGACTCCAGGCTAAGTTTTTCATTGCTGCCAGCAGGCCTCTTGGAAGCTACATGTGCTCCTGAGGTAGGTGGTAGTGTAAGGTGTCAGTGAGACAGATGCATGTCCACAACAATGTCAAAATTAAAAGTCAGAACTTGGGGGCTTGTAGCATTTGCTCTCTTCCACCCAGACCACTCCACCATCTTCTTCAGCCTGACTGCTGCTATTCCACTTAGACCATTATTCACTGGTCTCACCAGTGCCATTTTTCAAGCTTGCTTTTCATACTAGCAAGTGAACTGTAACAGGTTTGCAGCTTTTCCAAAGTAAAGGAGAGAACTGTTTGTCTGAGTTGGATTCTCTGTTAAAGTCACTTCCTTTCTAATCAGGACAAAGTGTACAAAGTACATCCACAAGGCTATGCAAGTGCTCCTTTGTTGAATGCATGCTCTTTTCCTGAGGTATTCAAAGGGTTAGGATGGTTTATTTGTCTCCCAGATACCTCCCCTGGACCCTGTTCTGCAAAGCAAGGAAAGGGTCACCCAATAGAGGTGATCTGGAAGGTGGGGGAGTCGTTGCCCTGCGAGACTAGTGCTGACCATTACAGAGGAGCACATGACCAAACACAGGGTCCCCTCAAATCACTAGGGCAGCATAACTGAAGGGGTCTCAGAAATTTTCGAGATCCAGGCTTTGATATGCCAAGAACTTGGTATTTTCCACAGTATGAAGTAGCAAAGGGCACTTGGAACAACAGAGAATTTGGCTCAGAGCCCTGAAAATGATCTGCAGTATCCTGTACCATCTCTCATCCTGCTTAGTGCTTGTTGATGCCATTGTAGAGTTTCCCTAAAAGTTTTTGCTGAAATTAAAGTAATAGAATAAGTTGGTTGTCACTGAATATCATAATGGTCTAATGTTTAAAAGAAAAAACCTTTCGTTATAGTCTGAGTTTATAAGTGTTGGACTAAATTATAAGGAGTATTCTTAATTACTCTATGTAAACTTGTGTTTAATACTGCCTTTAATATTATGAGATTCCTCCAGGCTATTTAACTAAAATTGGTTGTCCCTGAATCTGTCTGAAATTATATGCCTTTTCATATCTGGGAATATAGCCTATTTTTATTACACCAAAAATATGGTTAGGGCTGATCCAGAGATATTTATACATATTAAAATTTTTGTCTACTGTAATAATTTTATTCACATTTAAGGAAAATTATTTATGCTAGTGAAGTACAGAACAATGGCTTTTTTTTCTTTTTAGCTGAAAATTCTGCTTCCAGATGTCTGTATCTGTAAAGCTGTGGAAATGCAACATAGCTTAGAAAATGCTCAAGACCAACTCATTCCAGTTTTGTCCTCATTTTCAGCTTTGTACCATGGAAAGTTCAAAACCTTTTTTTCACATTGTTTGTGAGATTTCTCCAGAGGGAGTATTTCTGGCTCTGGTTAGAAAAGAACTCCCTGTCTTGCTAAAGATTGACAATTATGTACATTTTTGGTCTCTAATTTTAGCAAGCCAGCAGGCCCTCAGGGTGCTTAAAGTCCAGTTATGAACAGAAAATTACTTTCAAAGAACATTTGTTAAACCCATTTGAAATCCATGCACTGATACAGAAATAAGCAGTTTTGGGGGCAAAAAAAGAGAGAGATTCCTGTTTTATCTGTATGTTGGTCAAATTTATCTGTACTGCTCCAGGAACTTCTCTTGATTTTGGTGCAGACAAGTCTTCCAGAGTGAGAACACGTGACTCCAACATAAAGTCCAGCACTTCGTAGCACCACAATCACAAAAAGACCTTTTCATTCTGCATCTGATATGTGCTTCCTGCCCCTCTGTCATCATGATTCAGCATGGTGACATGCTGAAAGATCATTAAGGTGGAAACAATGCCGTGCAGTGTTAGGATGATGTGACCTGCCGTGATTATTTTGTGTGTACCTGATTTGCTGCACATCATATTTTCTCTTTCCTCATCTTTTGGCTGCCAGGCACGTAGTTCTTACTTCTGCCAGTGCCTGGTTTTGTATTTGGAAAAGGGAACAGGGATGCCCTGAGGTGTAGGCAAGGACAGTTTGCTCTCTGCCCCTTGGTTTGGGAAGCTTGAGAATACCTCAGCTCATGTTTTGCAATATATAGAGCCATTTAATGAGTTACAAAGTCTCCAGTTGGGTTTTTTTGTTTGTTTGTTTTTTTGTTTTTTTTGGTTTTTTTTTTTTGTTGTTGTTTTTTTGTTTTTTTTTTTATTACCTAGAAACAGTTACCCAGAGCTGAAGAGAGGAACTCAAGAAGTGTTCCTGAAATTATGAAGACATATTTGTTAAAAAACTGGACATTTTATCATTGGGTTGAAGATGCAGTTTCTTTTCCTTTTCTCCAGATAGCACAATTTCTGTTATCCCTAAACTCTTTTTCTTATGGAGGCAGTTGTACAAGTAGGGGAGATTCCAAGAAAACAGTGAGCTTAAAACATTTGCTGCTATGAAAGAAGAGACCTGTCTCAGTAATTTAAGAGAGGAAGGAAAAGATAATAGTGAGTGAGGTTGTGAGCTGGTAAGACTGACTGGGTAGTATTCCTCAGTAACACTTGGTGGTTTGATTTTTGTTCTTTTATTGATGAGGCAATTTCTTGAGAAGAATGGGGACGGGCTTCATTTTTGTTTGTTTTCAAGTGAACAATGGTGTCCTCCCTCTTTTCTTGAACAATGGGGATAAAATATTATAGCTCGTGTTTTGTTAAAACTATTGAGAATGCACATCTGTCCTGAAGAGCTCACCTTTCCCAGGGCTGGCTACGGACACACACACACACAAGCACTGTGAGCCTGAATCCCAAAGAGTCACCACAATCAAGGTGGACTCAGTAGCATGTCTTCTGTCACTACCCATTCCTCCTTCTGCCAGGACAGTGCCTGTTCCCATGCTCCCCTCTGATGCATAATACAATGCAACATCCTGTTGCTCTCCTGCCCTTGCACCCCTCAGTGTCTACCCCATCCCAAGGGCTTTGTGATGTCTATTCTTGCATTTCCATTCTTCCCAAAGACACAGGATTTTACTCCATGCCCTTCTGTTTGCCTTCAGTGCTCCTCTTGTGCCCTTCTTCAACGCTTTCTTCAGTTGCAGCTCATTTAAGACATGGTGTTGAGTTGCTGCCACCAGAAAGGGTGGTTCTGCTCCCTCCAGAGCCATGCTCCTTGGCATCACTCTTGTCAAGCCCTTTGGTGAGTCAGTTCAAGAGAGTAGTTTTCTGTTGGATTAACAAGTTGGATCAGTTTACCAGGTGGTTTGATGTGGTGTAAGAGAGGGTGTGGACCAGCAGGGCCAGGAGTTGGGGAGGGAAAAGCAGGACCACCCAAGTCAGAATAGTAAGCTGACTCAGTCACGTCATGTAACTTCAGTCTTATTTACTTCATATTATGTAACTTGACCCATTTCTACTTTCTCTCTGACTGAAGAGAAGCTTTTCATTTTGAAACTGTATTGGAATCAGCAGATCCAAAGTGCAGGATATTGTATACCAAGACAGGATAATGGCTAGTGTCACCTGATACTGCTATCTAAGGATGCAAGGAGAGGTGTTTCAGGCTATCGATGGTGCCAACAGCATGCCAGGGACTCAGATTTTGTAAGTTTTTGTTTGTTTCTTTTTCTTTTCAGGTTTTAGTAGTTGAAAGGTTCTGGCTATTGATGATACTAATTCTTGATATTTTAGAACTGAATAAATATGGTATTAAAACTTGTGATATTGATGCACACTCATTATGATAGTGTTCTCTGTATTCTTATTCTTCCTATGCTAACAAGCACAACCCTCTGTGCAAATACTCTTTGACTAATACCAGAGTAAGGTATTTCATCGTGTTTTAAAGCACATCCCAAGCCACTTATACCAAGGACAGATATTTACTAAACCAGGAATGCTAGCACTGGATATACAATAATTTGAATTCTCATATTATGAAAATTGTGTCTCCTCCCTGCATGATCTAAACTGACACTATTCATTTTACCTCTTTCAATAGGCATTCAGATGGCACAACGCTGTTCATGAATCCACTGAAACATAATGTTGGAATTGTACATTGGAGAGCTTTTCCAAAGGAGTACCAAAATATTAAGTCCTGGAAAATTAAGCTTACAAGGTTTTTGTGCAAACACACAGCTGAATTTGTATCATTAACATCCTTGTTTTGTGTTCAGAGTGATAGTATGTGCTACAGAGCTGTAATTAGTGCTGCGTTGTGTCTGAGTCTTGCTATCATTCTGCATCAGTTTGTCACTGTTAGAGTCACCCGAACCTGTTCCTTGCTCACCCAGTTAGCTAATTAGTGACCTAGAGAAAAGGTGGCATTTATTGGTACTAGAAGAAATGGCCTTTCATTTTTATGGAGAAGCAAAAACAGGTCAACAAGAATTTGCTGCTTCTTCATCCACTTACAGTGCAATGGAAGATGATTATGCTTATCTTGTCAGGAGGTGGATTTCACTTTTTTTCTTCCTTTCCTGTTGCATTAGGCTTACATTTTCTCCCTGGAATTATTCTCTCTTTTTTTGTTGTTGTTTTGAGTGTGTTTTGTTATTTGTTCATTTGTTTGTTTTGGGGTGTGTATGTGCCCTCAGATTGTTGGTAATGCTGGGACCACGTTCAGGAGTTTTCATTAAAAAGCAGATTCCTAAAAAGGATTTCTATATTAGAACTTCCTCACTGTGTGATTGACTTCTAACTGGAGGGGATAGGCAGACAATAGATGAAGATTCTGTCCTCATCTATTTACCAAATTGTTCAAATCGTTGTTGAAATTTGTGTGGGAGGCAACACTCCTCCCTTTTTGCAAACACATCCTCCAGTAAAAGCCATGTGCTGTGGGCAAAAGTAGTCAAGGGCTTGCTGCCTTTTTCTTTCTTTTTTAAATAAACAGCAGCTTATCAGTTTGAGAGGCTGAGCATGGCTAGGTCATATATACACACAGACTCGTGTTTGTGGATATGCCCATCCTGTGAACCCAGCCTGACTCCTACCATATTGTAGTTACAGCAACCATTTCTCCACTATTTTAATGCATATTCTGTATTTAACTTGTGACATGAATAAAAGAAACACTGAGTCATATCTTTGTGGAGCAACATGCAGCAGCGCATTTGTTAATGGAACCTTGTTTTTGATTTAAAAGTATCAGCCTCAATCTTTTAAGGAAAAAACCACAGCACAAAGCTAAAAACAGTTTTTCCTCTCTGTTATCTTAAGATAGTACTGAATCACAAACTTAGGATGAAAGTCAACTGAGAATATGGGTTCATGCTAGAGAATCTGCTCCAAGCATGCCAGGAAGAAAACTTTTCAGAGGTTCATAAATGCCAATGTATAACATCAAATGCATGCCTGGTGCACTATATACTGTACTGCAAAGGTTTAGTGATTGTTCGATGCCAGGCAAAGCTCTGAAGCAAGGTCCAAGCTTGTTTCCCTTTGTAAGCTTTCAGAGCAGCTAAGTGGGTGCTCTTCCAGAAAACTCTCTGGAAACTTTCATCTAGCCTCAGTGCTCTATAAATAGAGGAGGTCTTCATCCCTGAGGAGGTTTTGCAATGTCGTTGTGTGGGGGAGTGCTGAGCTCCAATGGAGGCAGAGGAAGCAGAGTTGTGGAGCAGTGTGGTGGGACCAGGAAGGGGAACAGGAACATTTTAAGATGAGGTGTGAGGACAGGTTGAGAGGAGAATAATTAAGATGTAAGGCTCTTCCCAAAAATGCATGTACAGGGAGAAATTCCCTTAGATGCTACACAGAAACTACTGCCAGCAATGTGGAAAATGCAGCCACAGTGACTATCAGCTGCAAACGACAAAAAAAGATACCTGCCTCAATCAGTCAAGAAACACTCCTGAAGAGGGGATCTTTCCACAACAAATGGAGAAATGATTTCACTGGGACCAGTGAAAACACCAATACATGCTGTAAGAAATGCTGTAGTTTACCATGCAGAAATTATTCAATTGCTCTGATGGACTGTCATGAGTGTGATAATATGTGACAGAGTAATCATAAACATAACTCTGGACTAAGTCCCAAGAGCAAAACACTTGGAATTTTGTTTCTAAAAAATATGTAAATATAGAAGAAAACTAGGTGACTGTTACAGAAGCTAGAATAATCTGTCCTAACACTCTCCATTAATGTAGGTCCCTTGATTGTGATGGCAGATGAAAAAGCATTGTCTTCCAAAATTTAGCTACAGTGTATTTTCCAAGATTTAGCTTCAATATGAGGGGGAAATTGTGTTTGGGTAAAGTTTCATGTATTATTTTCAAAAGAAATAACTTTAAAAAATGGGATTGAAAAAGGAAAATTTCATTCTTGACTTCTGATAGCTCAGCCTCATGGCAATATCAAAGTCTTGTATATGCTACATTTGAAAGAGGCATACTCCATTACTTGTTTGGTTACTTTTGGGGGAAAAAAATCTGAAAATATAAAAAAGAGGCTTAATTTTGGCTAAGCTCAGTAATTTGGAGTGAACAACGCTAATTTGGGAGACAGTATTCTGTTTGCAGAAGAATGAAAAATGAAAGCAAACTATTTTCTTGCTGACAGATTGCATATTGAGCACTGTTCTATAGATAAGTTGTTTGATCTCGAAGACCTTTGATATGCAGTCTTTATATGTTTTTCTTCCTGCCAGCAGTGTTTCAGAGTTAAGAGAAATCTTTATTTTGTTGATGTAAAAACAATATGGAAATAATAATAATATAGGAACACTGAGCCATTGCCCTACAAGGCTATCATTCCTCTGCCTTCCTGAAAGTGTCATGCAGCTACAATTTCTTTAAAGGTGAGGGAGATATGTTTTCTGTACCAGAACAGTACTTACTTCTTTCAGTGTGCTGAGGTTTTATGGTAGGATTTTAAGATCAGACCTTAGATGGGCTAGAATATATGATACAATGTGCTAATTGTAAGATAAATTACAAGGAGAAAAACCTCACAAAACCGAAACTGGTGACAAATCACTTGGTTATGCTTGGCTTCTAAGTAATCAGGACAAAATGTACAAATGGGAGAGGATTTCTCACAGTGTCATGCATTAGCTCCCAAAAACTTTCCTTTGCTTTTTTATTCCAGTGAGCAAAATCATCCTTGCATATCCTAGCTGGCTGCAACTGAATCGCCTCCTGCAATCTCAAAGGCCACAATGGAAAGAGGTTCTTCATGTAAACAAGGCTGTTCACACACATGAGAGATAAGTAGTCACTCCAATGTTGGTGTAATCCCTCTGAGCAGCTTCTCAGACACCCTAAGGCTGTACTCTTGAAGTCGTGCACGTGTAGCTGAGATGTGTACAGTGGTTTTGAGAGTATTTTGTTAACATTTTGCTAAGTACTGAAATACATTGTTCATAAATTGGTCTGGCTGCATGCTGTGTTGCTGTGAGAGTGTCTGAGAAGGAAGGGAGAGGCTAGAACTTGTTTTCAAGTGGTTTATTGACTATTAAACTCATAGCTAGAATAAAAGCAGCAGTAAATAACCTGATCTATGTGTTACAACAGTGCACAGTCTCACCTTCCCCCTCCTTGCATTGTATTTCCTATCTAGGTCACTGTGCAGTGCAAGGCTGTTGATTTACCAGATAATGTTTCCACACATTGCCCCAGACATGGTGATGACAGGCAGATTTTCAAACTGTTTATGTAAATCACTAGTGTCTTGAGCCCACTTCTGGCATAAATTTTACCTTCCTCCTTGCTGTTTTGGTGCCTGGTATGGCTTGCCTAGCCTTATGGATGCCACTGGCTATACTGACATCCAAAACAGCTTTGTAGATAAAGCCATCTTGCTGTCAGCCTGTTAAATATAAATCCCATCACTGCCCTTCAACTGCTGTGTAATTAAATGTTCTGCTAGGCATACTCTGGCTTAATGAGTTTTATGAGTCATGGTGGCAAAGAGAAAGGAGAGTCCCCAAAAACAAGAATGGGCACAAACACCATCTTGATAATTATCTTATTTAGAGAGTAAGGTTCTTGCTTGTACAGAGAAGTCAACACCAGGTCTTCTTGGATCCCTTGTCAGAGAATCCCACACTGATGCCTGCTAAGGTACCCAGAGAAAGTGATTTTGCAGTTCTGAGTTACAGAAAACAGTAGTACAGGCTCTTGCAAGAAAGTGGTTTGTTTGTAGCATCTTGGTTTGAGAGTGCTTGAGAAGGAAGGAAGGAAGAGGTGAGAACTTGCAAATTCTGTGCTCTCATAAGCTCAACCCCAAACCCATCTACACCACAGGACATGTATTATATGCAGGAGAAGAGCATTGCTAGGCCCCAGTAGTCAAGATCTGAGCGTTTAAAGCATCACCAAAACCATTTCTCACTAGCTGCAAGCAACTAGGGGCATGAAAACTGCTGGTGTGAGAAGGTAGCTCAGCAGCATCATGCTCTTGTCTGCTGAGGCAGAGGGAATGCACCCTGCATGGCCAGGACCATCTACACCCCCTGTTTTCACACCCTGTTGTTCCAGGAGGGAGGGCCTGTGCCCCTGGCAGTGTGTGCAGGGTGGTGTGGCTCTGCTTGACCTCAGCTGGAACATGGAACCTACATGGAACCTTCTCCATGACTGCCAGTTGAGGGGAAGAGGCAGTCAAGGAGCATGTAGGGATGAAAAAGTGTTGGGCACATCTGCAGTTCCTCTGACCAAACTCACCCTCTTGGTGTAGCTTGCACTGAACACAAGCCAAAGTCAGCTCCTGGGTGCATGGGGCGAATCAGTGCAGAGGTGCATAAGTCTGTCTGTAAACTCCAGGTCTGTCAGCTGAGGAGATTACCGCTCACCCAGCACTCAGGCACACACACCCCCCACCAGCCTTCCTTGACCTATTTACTAGCATTGAACTGGATACAGGCAGACCTTGTGTTCCAGCTGCCTGAGCTAGCACGGCTCACTTTGGTTCCAGAGGGCCAGGGGAAGCATGTACAAGCAGTTTTGCTGACAAACCTGGGAGGGTAGTGGTGGTTAGGAGGAGAATGGTAACAGCTGGGGTGGGATTGGACTGAGGTACTGACACTTCAACAGCTGGAAGACGTCTTGAGTCTCCAACTTGGTTGGGTCCATATGGCTGCTTACAGGCTGTGGCTGCAAACAAGCTATGACTGCACAAGCAGGACTTTGAGTAGAGATGTTCCCTCCCTTCCTCTCCCCATGCTGCCCCATGGGGTGCTGCAGCTGCCCCAGCAGCCTGCCTGCCCGCCCCTCCCGTGGCTGCCCTGGTCTCTCCTCGGACTGAGCATGGTGTGCTCATGCAGGGACTGTTCATGCTGAGCTGGCTCATGTCCAGTGCTTGTAGCAGCACACAGCACAAATGACAGGGATCTGTGCTGTTCCCCACATGGGACAAGGATCAGCCTCTGCTGCAGCCCCTCTGCTTACCCTGTCCTTTCACCTTAAGCTCTTCATCTATCTGGGTCCTGTTGCAAATGCTGAACTAAACCCTTAATACCCCTGAGCAGGGATGGAGGGTTAAATCAGATGAAAGATTAGAGTATCTTAGCGGGATATATGCTTAACTAAGGGTCCTGGGTCTGTAACTGAAGTCTAAAATGCCCCCAGGCAGTTGGCTACACCCCTGGTGGTGCCAACACTTGCTAGGCAGCTGCCTGTGTGAGCTGCTGGTCCCTGTTCATAGTCAGATCTGCTGCTCTCTGTTCAAGACCAGGACACCAACCTCATTTGGTGGGCGTCCTAACCCATTGGCAAGAGAAGGTGGCACATGAAATACTCTGCACAACTCTGCAAGCCTGAGGCAGATGTCTGACCTGCAGAGTAGGATTTACACAGCCTGTTCCTCCAGACACAGTTTCTTGCTTCTCCCCTTTTCAGTCCTCCAGGCACTTTTTGAGGTAGCCACCAAAGCACATGCTTGAGGTGCTGGCAGAAGAGAGAGGCCTGTGCAAGCAAGAAACGTGGTCTATATATGAGAAGCATGGGAGTTCTGGCATACAGCACCTTCAGTTTGTACATCCCAGAAAAAAAAGAAAAAACAGTAAATAAAGCTGTCTGCTTGTTTTGGCTCAGGTGATTGGAGATTTAAACTAGGTAGTGTGAATTAGTATAATTTAATTTTCATCACTGTCTTTTATAGGCTGTAAAGTTCTGCATCTCATATGACTTACAATCTTTTTGGGCTTCATTTCTGATCTCTTTTTAGACCTTGATATATCCATGCTATTTTAGTCTTGCAGACTATTTTTTGATAATATCTACAAGATACAGCTTTTTTTTTTAGCCAGCCTGGTAGCTCAAACTGCCAGACTCTCCTTCTCTTATACCTTGATTTCTGCAACATCCTTTCTTGGGTTGTGAGACACACACTCATTGACCCTGTAGCTGCATACACTTTACAGGGCTGCTGCAAAAGTTGTTTTCTTTGCTTGCTGTTTTGTCACCTCTTTTCACTGACCTCCTTACCTCTTCAGTAAGAGAAGAATTCAACCCAATTTATACAAGTCCATTTATATTGTGGCTGATGGTATTTCTCTGTACATGCAGATGGGCTTCTTTGCTGTGCCCCAGGTTGCTGCAGGAAGGAGCACACCCCTTGGGCCTCACTGCAAATGAGCTGCAGGCCACTGAATCACTGGCAATGGCTCTTTGTTTCCAGCACCACCTTTCCTGGTGTCCCAAGGCCCCATTGCTGTCGCATCAAGGATATGCATTACTCCTGTGATGGGCAGGAGAGTGAGGAGCCCTGGGGAAACCCAGCTACAGGATGTCAGAATAGCCCTGACTCCCCCGGAACAAATTCCTCCCACCCACAGCCTAATTGCTGTGAGCTCCAAGTTGCCTCAAGAAACAGGTTGTCAAGGGGAGGCTTTAGGACAAAGGGCCTGTTTTTCATTATTCTAACCCACAATGGGCCACTCAGAAGTAATCTGCAAATTCAGGTACCCCAAAGCCCCTTCTTCCCTTTTAGATCCCACATAGACGCTTTGTCCTTCATCAGCTTTCCCATCTCTGCTGAGATGTGTGAGTTATCTCTGGGGCTTATTTTAAGGAACACTATGGTACTGATCTGGAATTTTCCTAAGGTCTGTGCCATACACGTGCATATATTGTAGAGCTGCTCTCTACAAGCACAGGTTGAGTCTCACCGATTTTAAACCATCAAACACATCTGCTTATCTTTGTTTTAAGAACCTTCCGAGCCTATCTCCATTCTTTCCAGGACAAAATACAAGGTGAAATCCCACCTTCAAGGAGATGCCCCATATTTCCCCATACTTAGATTTTTACCCCTGCAAGTTTGTTCTCTTTATCATGCTCCCTTTCAGGACATGCCTCAGGGAACATCTGCTTCCCAGAAGTTCCCTAGACCATCTGCAGTCAAACTGGCATTGGCAACTCTGTGGGTGTCCCACTGCCCTTTGGGCTGGCCAGGCAGTGATACTGCAAGGCTACTGCACTTCTAAGTGGGGATGACATTAAGTGGTATCATATCCTGCTCAATTTCTTTGTATGCTGCAAACAAGTTTAACTCCGATCCTAGAAATGAAAATAGACATATACAGGCTATAAGTTCATGTAGATGCTTAGGAAATAAATATCCTAACCCTGATAAAAATAATGAAAGAAAATATTCTAGATTATTTTGGTGAATTCTGTTCTCTTACTGTCACACAGAATTTGCCTTCCAGGCTATTGTAGGGCATCAATCTATTTTGTTTTAAGATGGTAGTTTCTTTCTTCCTGAACCATATTCTAATATTTGCATTATACAAAATAAAATAGTTTAGACATTTTAGCTTGTCTGTGCTAGAAAAAGGTACTGTTACAACAATGCAGAAGTAATCATTCACACCTACTGTGCAGACAGCATAAAGACATTTCATAATAGAACAGCAATTCCCAAGTAAAAACTGGAAGAAATTAAGTGGTATAAGTCAGCTCTCTATCATCCAGAGAAGGGATTTTGCCAGCATAAATGAGTTTGGTTACAAAACCTCACAGTTCTTACTGCAATTATTATACTAGGAAAACTTGTAGATCCAGACTGCCTACAAAAACATGACTGCAGCAGCCACCAATATCCCGAGGACTTTTTTAACACCGAAGTCAGTCCAGTTGTAACTCTTGATTTCACTGAAAGTTATTCCAAGAATGACTTCGTCCCACTGGACTGGATTCCCTTTCATAACAGGAGCATAAAGTGCTCTTCTAGTACAATCACATATTCCAGGAAATATGTAAAAAGGAAAATTATTTTTTATGCTTGGGGGAGGGACCGTGCCATGAAAATGAATCATTTCTGAACTGGAATTCTTCTACTCCAGTAAATATCCAACCTCCCACCAGCATGCTGCCCTCCTTATTTTGCAGGCTTGTGAGATTTTTACAGCTCCAGGTGGCCTCTTTTCCCCTCCTAGATAGTGCCACTTGGCCTCACAGCCAACACAACAGCTAACCAGAACTATTTTTAGCTTGATAAATATATCTGTGTGAAGGCATTGTGTGGCATGTATGAATCCAAGAGGGGCCAAGGTGTGAGCTGGGCAGCACGCAGCCCAGGGCTGAAGCAGCTCTGTGCCAGGCAGGAGGAACTCTGTCCCTCCCAGCACGTAAGCACTAGGAGCTTACAGCACATAGGGCACAGCCATGCAAATCCCTCTCAGCTACATGACTTCCCAGCCCCACGTTTTAGTTTCCACCCAGAGCTCAGCTGCTGTGTGCTGGGCATGTCAGGTTACCTGCAAATGAGCGGCTTGGGCACTTGGCCCCATAGTCAGCCTGTGCTCTTCTTCTTTATCTGGGCTCTCCTATCTACTCTGCTGTATTATGGCATTTCTAAGCCTGACAGAGAAATAAAAGCACTATCTTCCCTCCACCAGGAGAAATGAAGCTGTTTCTGGGCCTTGAGGCAGCAAGATATGGGGAATGCTCACTTAAGCTGGCTGTCACTGATGGCAAAGTAAGCAGCTGGAATGGTGGTGGCTTTCCTAGGTATTTTAGATAGAGCAGACTTGGGAAGCTGGAATGGGAGGATACAAAGTACTGCCCTGCTCCCCCCTCTGCTATTTCCGCCTCTTGTGATGGTGTTAGGACAGCATATCCAACTCTGCAAGATATTCTGTCAGCTCCCTGTAACAGCTTGACCATTTCTATGTTCCTTTGAGTGGTAAGAGCCAGTCCCAGACCTGGCCTTTTATCCTTGGAGTGGCAAAAGTCAACTTTGCCAGTTCAGCTGGGGAGCCAAGAGAAACTTTGGCCAGTCAGACATAACAAGGTGCCTGGAAGTGCAACATTCCCTGGGCCCGCTCTACCAAGCACCACACAAGTGGTTGACATGTTTTGGTACCTTCACTTATGATCAACACCAACCTGTTTGACTTTATATTGCAGCAGCCTAGGAAAGTGCAGATGTCAGCGACTGGACCTCACCTTAAAACTCATTTAATTCAGACCTTTGCACTTGTCTGTCAGCAGTTTTGCATGCAGCCAAGTGATGCTCAGACACTGTAGGTGATATGGCCTATGTGTGCAGTTTCAAATGGTTCTAGCTTTGACTTATTTTCCTCTTATGTTTGGGATGCTTTTTAGCGATGGTGCTTCATTGCCAGGGTGTGTGTAGCTCCATAGGATCAATGGTGAAGAAAGCCTGTTTCAGAGGCTGGCTTCTGGCAGGTGTTCACATGCGGTCAGCTCAGACCTGACTTTGCACTGACTGTGACTCAGAGCGTGTCCCTCACTGCACTGTGCAGGGTGTAGGCATGTGCATCTGCGCAAAGCAGGTGCAAACCACTGCCATTCATATGTGGAAATGGCCCTCCTCAGGCACCAGGGGAAGTGTCACTTGGTGTGTTTTACCTCCCTGAAGAGTCACGCCTTGGGCTTCCTTTCACTCCCCTGCTTGGGTGAGGGGAGTTTGCTTTAACATGTCAGGTTGAAAACTTCAGATGGTTTAGGAGTTGCCTCACGTGAAGCTCAGCTGTGACAGCTCAGCAGTAGCTGCCTCAAGGGGAAGGGGAGAGTGGGAAGTGAAGCACAGACACCCTACAGCTGTAGAACTCTACCTGTGCTGCTCTGCCTTTGGCTGTTTTTGTGAAACAGTGCAAAGTTTATGCGTTCAGTATCTGTCCTGTGCGCATATTCCTGATTCGTTAAAAGTCTGCCCATTATTCTCCTTCATCTGTTGCATGCAACTACAGTTTATCCTAATTTGGTGTTTGGAAAAATCTTGTCACTCAAACACTAACAGAAGGTGAAAGTAAGCAAGGAGGAAACAACGACAACTGCATATATTCCGTGCGGGTAGATTACTTGTTCTTTTCCTGTGGAACAACTGTGGATGTTTTTCTTACTTAAAAAAAAAGAAGAAAGGCAAAAAAACCCCAACCACCAACCAAGCCCCTGACCTCTGGCTAACTACCAGCCTCAGCTACACCAGACATACCCAGCTGTATGCACGTAGCTGAGTGATGCCCTCCCAGAGCAGGGCACATTCCAGGGATTTGGCTCTTTGGGATTAACTGTCTCTTTCATCAGCTTGGCTTGGACTACTGTTGCTGTTGATCATGCAATGCAAATCTTTCTGAGAAAGACTCTCAGGCTATTGATTACAAAACACAGCCGTTTTGACAACCACCTCATAGGATCCAAACCCTCAGTGTTGTGGGCTGTTGTTACCATTGATAAGAACCGTGTTATTGATCACAGCCAAATATGAAAATATCCATCCTTTGCACTACGCAGTGTTGAATATCTAGTGAAGCAAGATGAAAATTATCATTTATGTCACTTGGGGGAAAGAGCTCTGCCAGAATGTGGGAGGATTTACTTTATCTAACATCCCACCTAATATTAGCGGCTGAGAGCAACAAGCAGGGAATTACAACATTTCTGCTTGTGAAACATCATGCAAGGAGCAGAAGGGTGTGGATTTATCCACACCTCATTTTAGGTGTCTAAATGAAGCATCAAAGTCAGGAGCAGAGTTGTCCCGGGCACTTCCTTGGAGAGAGACGCGGTTAAGATTTTAGGAGGGATAAATTGCTTTCTGCAGGCACCTCCCTCTCTCTCGACCACAGACGACCACAGAGAGCTGCACTGCTCACCTCCTCACTGGCTGCAGTGAGGGAGCAGGGTGGCAGAAACACTGCCTGAAGGGAAGATACTGGTAGTAGTTTGGGGCCTCTCTTAAGGAAGGGAAGAGGGAAATTCTAAATGATTAGCTCAGGATCCCTCTGGCAGGGGACAGCCACAGCCAGCAGTAGTCAGCATATACAGCAGATCCTGTTATCTCCTGCCCAGAGGTGTGCTCTGAGGAAGGTTGCACTGGGACAGTCCCCATGAGGTAAGAACCTCCTGTGATGCCAACCCCGAAGCTCTGCTGATTTACATTAGGATTAAAATAGCCCTCAGAGGTTTCACACTAATGAAAGTCAGTCAGACTGAGACATGAGGGCCAACATATAAAGGAGTGGGCAAAGTAGCAACTTTTCTATGTGCAGGGGCTCTGCTCTAAAGATGGACTGCTGAACTATTTATTGTGACATTTGTCTCTCCCATCTGCATAGGAACAGGTTTACCTCTGAACAGTATCACCATTAGAGTAGGTACTGGGCAGTTTTGAGAAACCTTGGGCCTAGGCCAGGATTGTACTGTGGTAACAGAAATTTAAAACAGCAGTGTCCCATACTCCCTGCCTTCCACAAGCTTGCTCACAGTGTATTCCCTGTTAATGCTTTCTGTGAAAGCTGGCAAGACCCCCTTCTCAAAACCCAGGGGACTCCTGGGTTTCAGTAGAGCTGACATTCACATGAGCTGCAGCCAAGGACAAGTTCTGTGCACCTTCTTCATGCCAGCATGTGCAAAGGAAAAGTCAGCTTTAAGCTTCCCTGCAGACCTTGCTTTCCTGGGGTGCAGGGCACTCCTTCATCTGGCCACAGAAAGCCACTGTCAGCAAGGAGGAAGAGCAGAGAGGGGGGTGGCTTCAAGAAGTATTTGGAAAAGTTCCAGTTCTTGCAAGGCCATTACAATGCTGAATAAAAAAGGTGGGTGGTTTATAAATTTGGCGTGGCCAGCAATGACAAAATGACAAAGGCCATTTTCCTGGTGGTCAGCCTCAAGGTTGGAAAGGAGGGGCAGGTGCAGCTGCATGTCAGAGCAGTGGTGGTGAAAGTGCGCATTGCTATGATCACATAGAAAGCCAGCCCCCAAGAGATAATGAATGGCTTTGCGGGTCTAAGGTGCTCCAGATGTGTTGGGACAATTGATAGAGCTTACAGTCCTATTGCCTGACCCTCACTCTCCTCTACCCCTTCTTCCACGAAGGAGGCTTTGCAGTCCAAAAATATGAAAGAGCGCTTCTGTGTTGTTCTTTTGCACCTGACTGTCTGCCATGGTCAACATGCTGTTTTTAAAGTAGTTGGGTCCAGAAAAGATAATGTTAAACCTTTCAAAATACACAGTTCTTTCCCCCAATTGGGAAAGGCCCTATGGATGTGTAGCCATAACATGGATAACCAACAATAGCTGCATGCCTGTCCTTTGTTCTCCTCTCCCCAGGAGCCTGTGCACCCCTCAATTTCAACTGCAGTGGCGAAGTTTTGGACAGAGCAGGTGCTGGCTCAGGCAGGTCCCCACAGACACTTGTGCTGCCACAGCCAAGAGCAGGGCACACTGCAGTGCTGGGGCAGGGAGCAGTGCAGTGGCAGGGGCAGAAACACTGCACAGGGGCTCAGCAACCTCTCTGCCTCAGAGCCTGCTTGTTCCCTGTCGCTGTGGTGGAGGAAGCACCTGGGTTGGAGAAATGAGCTCTTTAACTGCTGCCTAAGATCAAAATGAAGAAAGCCTCCGGAAAACTGGCAGCTGGAGAAATAGAAGAGGATTTTGTATTTTGCACACCACTGTGAGAAAACAGAGTAACCTTCCTTCTGGGCTGGGAGACAGAGGTTCAAAGATTTGCCTCTCAAGTCTGTGCAACCAGTGAGACACCTGCTTGTGTAAGACCACATTTGAGGAACACCTTCCTGGGACACCACCAGGACCTGCTGTGAGGACAGGACCAGGGACAGAGATGGGAATTGATTCCTTGGAGCACTGGCCTGGGTCGCTGCAGGCAGCCAAGTGGTAGAAGTTTTTTGGAAACTAAAGAGATCTCATACGGAGAAGTAGCAACATTTGCTGCTGTCTTCCTGTGTGGGTACTCTTTTTGGTCATGCCTCTGGTAACAAGGAACTTTCCTCTGATTTCAAGACTTGGTCTTGATGACCAGCTTGCAGTCAAATATTTTTGAGTCAGATTGTCCTTCAAGCTGAAGAGTTTGACTTTTTCCCTCCTGTCCCCCCACAGTGTTTATGGTGAGAAATCATAAGCTCTCTCATCCTTTGCTTTGCTGAAGTTCTTCCAGTGTCTTCCAGGATAGGCCTTCTATTCCCTGTAATTTTCTTGGAAATGTGTTCACAGCACCTGTTCCAGTTTGAATGCTTTCTGAAAATAGATCTAACTGGAATGGTATACAGTATTCCAGATGAAGTTTCTCCAGTGTCTTTTCCACAATGCTATTAGAATAATTTCTATTGCTTTTCTGTCTGATTTTTACTACACTATTTGACTCTATTTGTATAATTTCATCTCTGAGGGATTTCTGTCTGTGATATCCAGACTTTTGCGTACCATCAACACCCTCCAGCTATTGTTGACAGATTTCATCACATATCAGTCATGTTTCACAACACTCTTGGTTTTTTTAATATCTAAACTGTCAGTAAAAATATTGGAAGTCCTAAGACTGGTATTTGTGGAACCCCCTCATCCCAGAACAGCACCTTTCCAATGCAACTTGTCTTCTTCCCTTAGGGCAGTTCCTCACTGCTTTACAGTTTGCTGACTAATCTCCATCTTCTTCAGTTTGCCTTTTAATCACCAAATGTGATTCAGTGGCACTGAATGAGATGCTTTACTGAAGTCCAGTAGTTGAGACAGACCATGTTACCTCTGCCTAAAGAGGGATTGAGTTAGTCACATCTAAGAAGGATAATTGCTTAGTTTGGCATGATGTAGTTTTGAAAGAACCCATCTTGCATCTTATCCTGTTTCCCAGCTACTCATTACATACAATTTGTAGTTATTCATTCTCTAAATTTGTTCTAAAGCTCTTGATATGCAGTTGGTGGATGATCTGCTGAGGACATGCTCCATAAAATTTCTCCTAAATCAGATGCAGGATTTTTGTGTGGCAGATCTAAATAATATGCTATGCCTACTTGTGCTTTCATCAGCTTTTAATGTGGTGTGGTTTTAACTCTTAACTTATCAGTCAGGTGAGTGCTTGCTCATGAAGCTGTAGGCAGATTCACTGACCTTATTCAGGACTGTCCATGTGTTTTCATGTATTTTATGCTTTAGTTCTCGGGTTGTGCACTGTGTGAATGCTTTGTGCCTTCAGGCTCTTGGGAGAATGAGTTGTAAAATTTGTAAAGAGTTGCTTGGCTAACTGTAGAATATAAAATTAGTGTTTGAAAAGGGAGAGCAAAACAGCCAGGGGTAAATGCAGTTTCTCCTTGAAGTCACTCAAGTTTTTTGACAGCTGCAGTGTTGCAGGAGCAACTCAATGTCATGGGAACACGGGAATTTGTTTTCATCAGAGAGTTGCTTTCCCTGCCAAGCTGGCAGCAGCTATAGGTGAAGCCTTAACAGGGAAACACTTTCATACTGCCTGTGCTAGGAGGGGAGTCCTCCACGAATGACTAAGCGACAAAATAGTGACCTTCACCTTCTGATCCTCTTCCATCTTCTCACTGCCCTTATTGTGTTTTGAGGGGTTTTTTTTTTATTTTCTGCTTACCAAGATGCTGGATGGCAGTGAACACAGGGACGCCTAAGGATTTGCACATTGCAAGGGCAGAATTCAAAAGGTGAGAAAAACAAGTATTGTGTAATGCTCAGTTTTCCAGCTCAACAAAGCTAAGGTTTCCTTCAATCCTCAATCTGTTTCCTACAACCATTCTGAGGATCATCCCCACAGCCTGCTCTGAGGTGTGGGATATTCTGGAAGAATTTAGTTTTTAGCTTTGATCCTGAATCACACATCTGTCATTTATGGCCCAAATGTCTCTACCAATTAGGTGATCCACTGTGTTTTGTCCACCACAGGGAGGGGAGAGAGATTCCTTGAGGTTAGGCATGTAACTTAACAACCCTAGAGAGACACAGCCCAAGATAAGAGTTAGAGGGGATGCTGATGGCCAGCCCAGTGATAGTGTTTGTTTTTGCAAGTGTTGGAGGGTGTGTTCCCCAGACATATGAAGAAACAGCAAAGAAAATACCTGTTTGCGAGGGTGAAAGGGAGGTCAGTGAGATGAGCATTGCAGTTATTTGCTAGTATAGGCTCCCTCAATGTTGTCTCCATACAGTAGCATACAGGCACTAATAAGCTGGAAAAAGATGGCCATGGCCCTGTGGATTTAGAAAAACACCAAAACACTCTCTGCTTTTAAAATTCTATTTCTAAATTCTTGCAAGCAGACTAAAATTTCTCTGCCATGGATATTTCTGGAATGGTCAAAGCACAGTAATTCATGTTTTGAAGTGTGCTGTCTACTTGTACTTGAGATACTGCCATCATATATCTGGTTTAATCCACTTCTCATGCTGCCAGGTACATAAAGCAGATGTCTGTCATCACTGACCAGTTTTGTCCCAGACCAGTTCCCTGAAGATATTCAAGCTGCTGACTTGCGATGTTGCCGCTTTAGTCATTATTGTGTTTCCTCCTGTTCCTCAGGGTCACCGTCTCTTCTTTCCTCCTCATGTTGAAACAGGGCTTGTTGAAGGACCTGGTTATCAGGCACTCTCAAAACATGGCCAAGGTCAGTCTGTTTTCTCCACTGTACTGTTTGTACAGCTGTGGGTAATCACACAGGCTCTGAAATCTCAGCATTCCTTTGGCTCTCTGGCTGCTTTATGATCACTGTCCCCCCGCAGGCATCCGCATTGAAAGCACTTTGATTTCTGGGGAATAGACATGTTCTTCCAAGACTTCAACTTGTACAGGTATATGTAAAATGTATATTTAATAAGGCTGGCTCAAAAGTGCTTACAGGGGAGCTTAGTGTTGATACCCATGACTTCCATATGGGATGTATTCTTGTCATGGGAACAAAGAAATTATTTCACCCATTTTGATATCATATTCTTGGACCAGTGGGTAGAGATATGCATGTCATGTATAGGTATCCTCAAAAGATCCGTGCTCCAAGCTTACCCTATTTTGTTCATTACCCTTACCAAATAGCCTGTAGTAAACTTAGAAACCACTAATAGAGGCATTTAAAAGGCATTAGGATTAATGTGTCAGTTCTTACAGTTTTCTAAACAAGTATTGATTCTCTGGGATTTTTTGGAATAGATGGATTTTCCTGGAGGACAGAAAATAAAATCTTCATGCTGACTTTTTAAAGGTGAGGTTATAAATGCATAAAACCTTTATTAATTTGCTCTCTGGGGCCTTCACACTATGACAGAACTATAAAATGTTCAGTCTGTAATGAGTACAGTTTTAATATGATTTCAGTTTTCCAGGTCAGAGCTGATCATACAGCACAGCATTCAGGAAGAGCAGGGCCTGAATTTTGGAGATACCTGCTTAAGTAAGAGCCTATGACCAAGTCACAGCATTGGTGTATGTATGAAAGTTTTTGTGAGGAGGTTTTCAGTCCTCAGTGTCTTCAAGGTCGTCACCCATGACACAAAATGACACTGTTAGACTACTACCTCTTCTCCTGCTCATTTTGAATGGACAAAGGTCTGTACTACAACTGTATTTTCTCTACTCATCTTGAATTCTTTGTTTTGAGGCAGCTCTGTGTCCTTGTTTTGATGCAGCTGTGTCAAAACCCTCCCCTGAGACCAAGCATAAAAATTCTGGTTTCTATGCCTGGACCAACACAGATTTACCTTTCTGCAGAGTATGAGAAAACTCATAAGCTCCCTGTGGCACAGAGGCAGCAGATAAAGCCTGTTAGTGTGATGCCAAACATTGTTCCAGAGCACCTGGGTATAAAAAGGCAGAATTAACTCTGTGTTAGCATTTAAACAACCAGGTGAAACCTGCCAGTACTGGTCACTGTGACCCACTCGAGCAGAAGAAACTTGGATGAAAGTAGCCACTAGGTGTGGGAAGGTATAAAGCTGTGTAGGAAAGTAGATGGAAGACCACCAACACACTTTGAAGCAAAGGCTTCTTCAATACAAGTCTGTAACTGGCACCCCCTGTTCTTGATCCCTCATAATATGCTTAGCTTAACTAATGCCAGTCCAAAAGGCAAATGGCCATTCTCTGTGACCAAACTGGTCATGTATCAGTCTCCTTTCCCTTCCTCATCAGGTCTGGAAGGTCCCATGCACCAGAAAGAATTCTTCTCCCCCTTTCCTATCAGCCTCAAGGTTCCTGGGCACTGGGCTGACTTCTCCCTTCCTTACCAGCCTTGAAGGTCCCAGGCACACAGGTTGTGATGACAACAAACCAGGGAAGTGTGGCAGAACACAGAGCACTGTCTGTAAAATCAAGCGGTTAGGAGACCAAAGTGGAACTTGGACCACAGTTGCTGCTAGACAGCAAAACCCATGATATCCCAGTGGTCAGGGACACCACCATCATCTGCTTCCCCCAAGTTCTGAGTGAGTGATTCATATTTTTCCACATTTTTTAATTCTATATTATGATTATTATATTGATACTGCAAGCCAAGTATTAAGATTTGACCCATTCTGCAGAGCATCCATGTGATTAGGAACTGTAAGCCAACCTGTGATACAAATTTTGTGCTAAGCTACTTAGAAAATTGTGATATGCTGATTCTGATTATAAAAATCCTGTTCTATTCTGGTCACAGAATTGTATGCTATGCCAATCATAAAATTCTGTTTAAAAAAATAAAGCTTTAATTGTAATTACAACTTTGTGTCATCATCATTCCATCCCCTAGTGTTAGGTGACAAAACATCTTTCGTGAAAAATCTTTTCTGGCCCACCTGGGAATAAATCACTTAGAAGAAGCTGCATACAAATACCTGGTACAAATGCAGCTATTTTTTCACCAAGGGAAAAAAATTCGTTCTGGTGTAAGTATATCAAATAGCTCATTCTCCAGTCTAATAAAAAGCAACAGGTGGCTCTTCAGCTCTGCATTGTGGAAGGGGTCTACTAAGTGGAGTGTCTGTGGCCAACCACAGACAAAACAGTCTGATGAAGGCACAGAAGGTCTCTGAGACCAGCAGTACCAACAGAGCCTATGCTCAGGGGGCACCTAATCTCCATTTTCCCCCTATAGTCACCATTGACTCTCCACATGCACCAGCCACTAATGTTAGTGTTACCAGAGGGTTTTGCACTGAAGCATGTAGGAGGTGTTTAGTTTGTTTCTTTATCCTGCAGAACAAGGGGAGCTTCTTGTTGGGGTTTGGAGTCTGTCACTGGGAGTGGTTAACATGAGGTGTGCAGGATAGCTTATGCAGGGAAGGTTCCCCTAACCTGTCATTTCTTGTGTGGGTGTGTTTTGCCCCGGGGCAACCTTAACTGCTTTTTTAACAGAACTTTTTGGTGGGAATTGTTAGGAAAGCATTTCTCTAACTACCTAAGCTTTGCTATGTTTTTTTTTTTGGCCCTACCTATACCGCAGTGTAAAATATTCTGTAGATTGGGAATTCTCAAGACTTGGTAGTCATCTCAATGGCACCCAATTTAAAGAGAATTATTCCTGATTTACATAGGCATGAATAAGGGCTTTCCATATATAATATAATATAATATAATGTAATATAATGTAATATAATATAATGTAATATAATATAATATATTGCCTCTCTCAGATGTAGACACAAAGGCCATTCTCAGATTCCTTCTCATAGAGAGTTAAGTTCAAATGAATCAGATTAACTCCTTTGCCAAGAGCCATTACTTCCAAACTGCAGCACTGGAGAGGACCAAGAGGGTGAAGGAGAATATGTATTTGGCACTGCAGTGCAGGGGCACAGGAGATCCTGAGGGCTGTAGGAACTGAAAAGCATCTAAGGTTTGTAAGCATTCCTTAAGGTTTGTAAGCCTTCCTTAAGGTTTGTATGGTTCAGATGAGAGACCTAGGCATGTGTACAAGAAAAAAGCAAAGAAACTCCAAGCAAATTCTGCTGTTACATAATCGGATTTAGCTTTTCTGATGAGACCCACACCTTCAGGTTCCCTCACTTTTCTGACTGCCAAAGGTAAAGGAAACATTTTAGGTTTTCCTTGTTTGCAGCTCTTACTCTACCAGCATCTTTTCCAAAACTACAACACACTATAACTTTAGCCCGTACCTTTTCTCTGTCCTGCCTCCATGCTGTGGCAGAAAAGCCCAGCATTTAACTGACCGAGCCCATCCGGAGCAGCTAGAAATACAAAGGATTGTATCATTTCAGTTAGACTTTGCAAGGGTCTCAGACACAGCGCAGGGCATGGGAGAGATGAAGGAGAAAGGTTAATTTCTGCATTTCACTTCTACTGCATTAAGGGTGTTGGTGTTGATGCAAAATAAAGATATTCTCACCTTGAATTCCTCCAAAGAAATTCTTTTATGTGGTTGCCTCAGTAGAACAAAATCTTTATGAAATAGCCAGCACACCCACCCAGACATAAGCCAGGCACTAACTGTTCATGTTTAGAAACAAACTTTCCCCATGGGTACATTATTCATAGCCGGTCATTTGCCAGTTTTCCCTTGGAAGATGTAAACTAAACACTAGGAATAAAGGTGATGCATAGTTTGGTCTCTCTTTTTTTTTTTTTTTCCAGATGGATGTTGCAGCAAATCCGTGTGTTCTCTCTGTCCTTTTTTCCATTCACTCGTTTAAAAGTCAGCTAAATCAATGGTGCATTCCTAAAGTCTCCCTGCTGATCCACTCAAAGGCTGCACCATGGTGTATTACCGCTTGGATCCTGCCACTTACAAAGACTGAAATCTCAAATTCTACCAGCAGAAAAATATTCACAGCTTTCAAACCTTATTCCAGGAAATGAGGAAATCATCCTCCTGATCCATCCTGCCACTGCTGTGGGCATCTCTGTTGCCTGAGAAACATAACAGGTTGTTGTTATAACAACTAGAGACCAGCTGACCTCCTGCTTGCTTTCGTCAACCAGCTGTGAAACTCCTCGGTCATGGAACAGTCTCAAGTTGAACATCTGACCCCAGTTTATGCAATTCCCCTGTGACCGTTTCATAAGCTTTTTGTCACTTCACTTCACTCAATTGTTTGTGGAAAGCATTCACAGTTACCCTGGCTAATGGGAACGTTTCGGTGTGACAGCTCGCCCCGTGGCTAAGCCCTCCATCTCCAAGGCAACCTCACAACCTTGCTCTGAGAGTACTACGCCATGTCATGAGATAAAATGAAACCCAAAAGGATACGCGGGGATAATTCCAGCTTTAGCAGAAACTTTAGGAGACATTCCTGGGCCGGTTATTTAAACATGGGAGGGCACCACAAAGATATCATATGTCTCTAAAGCTATACAAGCTGTACAGAGACATGAAGAGCTACAGCGTGAGCTCTGCCAGAGATCCCAGGGATCTTAAACAGTTTCCACAGAGCTACATCGAAATGATTGAGGGCAGAAAGATGTGGTGATTTCATGTGTCTGACAAATCGCCTGGGTCCTATCTCTGTGCAGCTCCATTGTTTAAGGCTGTAGGTGTTGAAGCAGCTTCACTAGTGTGGTTCTTGAGTTGGATTCACCACACTCCTCTGTCTGCCCTTCACAGAGCTCAGCTTAGTCAGTGTTAGACTTTTACAGGAAAGGAAGGATTCCTTCCCTGCTCCCTTGAGTGCCAATTCAAGATGGTCTCTGCATGATTGTACTGCAGAGGACCAGAAGCCTCACTGAGGAACGTTGTGTAGCAGTGTTACTGAAGCAGGTCATTGCCCAAAGTAGCAGACTTCAAGGATAAAATGAATGGAGAAGTTCCAACCCCCTAGAGTGGTTGTTTTCATTTGGTTTCCTCACTCAGAAAGGCAGAGATCCTGACTGGTCTATGCACTCCTGTGCTATCCTCACAACCCTGATTCTTGAAAAACACTTTTTTTCCCATGTAAAAGCTGAGTTACCAACCTTGTCTTAGGATATGAAACATCTTAGTGTGACCTTAAGTCTCTGAGAAAACCTTGTTGGTTTGTTGTCAGCTTATTTTGGGGGTTGTACCCTACCCTAAATCCTCACATCTCCTTTCTCCTACCAATTCCTCCTTCAAAATGTTGCTATTCCACCTTCACGCTTGTGGAGGTACAGGTGCAATTCTCTTCAGGCATAAAGAACACATAATGGTAAGGGGAAGAGAAAAAGTTTAAATACCAGATAGAAGAAAGGGAAAAATATTGCAACTAACCTGTTACCAAAATAGTTTAATACTGCCACATTTAAGTGGATTGTTTCAGAAAAAAAAACTCCAATCAGTTCTTATTCATAACAACATCCCAAGGATGTCAAACAAGTTGAGTATCTCAGTGCACGTGTAAAGTGTCACTGAATCCAACAGAAATCAGCTGAAGACCTGACCTTCACTCCCAACAATTGGCTGAAAATTCTCCACTGCTGGGAAGCATTCAAATGCAAGCCCTCTTCCCCCTCTCCTGCGACATCAGTATAACCAAAACAACTCTGCTGTTTGTCCAAAGAGCTGCCAAGAACAGGGAAATAGCACAGTTAAAAAAAAAAAAAAAAAAAGGTATGTGTTTCCAAAAGCAGTTTTGTACATCTTCTAAAACAAAAGGCTGCTCCTGAATGTGTGCAGTGATAACACTGACACAAATCATTTCGTGTCCTGATTTTGCCCCATAGAAAACAGAAATCTCCAGCTGGTAGGGCAGCAATCAAGCTGTTGCACAACTCAATATGCAGATCAGGCCTGAGGAAGTTCTGCCGGGATCCTCTTTGTCCTCTGTTTTTCAAGTGTGATTGAAATCTGTTTTCTCAGATTAGGAAATTGGAGAGACGTTTTATGTTACACTTCTGAATAATTTTGAATACTGCATGACAGTCAAGTGTTCTCAATATTTGAAAATACCAAGTTTCAGCAACTCCTGCTTGGCTGCCTGGAGACTTTAAAGCTCACTGTCAAAGTTTTACTCCTCTGCTATCTGAGTTAGGTGATTTACTGTCCTCCTGAATCTGTTGATGGATTCACCTGATATTCAAGTTTGCCAAAAGCTGTATTTGTTTATTTGTTAAACACAAAGACTTAATACTGGGCTAGTGTCTCTGCTCTTCCAGAACTCCCAAAGGCTGGGCTCTGCTAACTTTGGATTCAAGCATTTGCATTTCACAGCTGGGCTTATCTGGTTTCTAGTAAGGTGCAAGTTCCACCCAAAAAATTTTCCCTACGCAGGATGTTTATGATCGCTCTTGCCCTCTGTCAAATCAGATCGACCAGTTGACCAACAGATTAAAAAATTATTAAGGGTGGGGAGGAAGGACAGGCACACATGCACACCCACACACAAAGGCTGCAAGCACTCTGCCTTTGTGCTCATACGAGCTTTGTTTCCTTGGAAATCCAGCTACTAAAACAGGCAACAGCTGTGACAAGAAATGAGATGCAGCAGCAGAGCAGAAAGACTGATGATTTGCAAACCTTTTGGTTTGGGGATTTTCAAGACCCATCCCTATTTT
>NW_008236217.1:2592369-2593436 GCF_000691975.1 Corvus brachyrhynchos | reverse complement strand
TAGCGGGCCAAGCAGACTTTTTGTAGCTCATCATCATAAGAACTGAAGCATCATCAAGTGCCCAGTGTGCTGGGAAATATTTACAGTGTGCATCCATCTCCTTCTAGCTCAATCCTGCAGTGTCTCCTGAGAACACTCACACTAAGTCCCCAGCAGAGGAAACGTAATTTTTACCAGGCCTGACAAAACATAGGATGCAAATAACCTGGCTTTGGGATTTTGCCTCCGCGGTACCAGCAGCTGCATCTGCTGCTTCTCAGATTTCTTTTCCTGGTATCAGGTGGCTTCACTATCAGATCTTTTTGGTGTCCAGGTAGTGTCTCCAGTTTCCAGAACCTGTCTCAGTGTCAGTTTGCATCCTCCCTGGCCTCGTTCCCCTGGGACACCACGTGAATGGGCAGTAAGGGGAGTAACGCGGCGCTTGGTGCTGCGCTGCGGGTGTGCTCCCATTCACCTTGCCTGGAAGGAAAGCACCTTGGTCCTGACGTGCCCGGGAAGAAAGGGGCACTAAGGAGACGGGAGAGGACAGGCACTAAGCAGAGGACACAGTCTTAACCTGTGCCAGGGAAGGTTTAGGTTGGACATGAGGAATTTTCTTCACAGAAAGGGTGCTTAGACATTGGAATGGGCTGCCCAGGGAGGTGGTGGAGTCACCGTCCCTGGAGGTGTTTAAGGAAAGACTGGACGCGGCACTCAGTGCCATGGGCTGGTTGACATGGTGGTGTTTAGCCATAGGTTGGACTCGATGATCTCAGAGGTCTTTTCCAACCCAGCTGAGTCTGTGATTCTGTGAATGCACCGTAGTCCTGATATGCCAGGGAAGAAAGGGGCAGTAAGGAGACAGGCGGGGGGTGAAGCGAAGGCGACATGGCAGCCGCTTTGTGAGGGTCTGGGCTGAGGAATGTCGCTGGTTTTCTGTGGGCCAAAGCCGAGGACCGTCGCAGCCCCGGTGGCGGGACACGCCAGCCACCAGCGGGACGACGGGCAGGGAACTCCAAAGCTCCTCGGCCCCGCTCTGACCGCGCGGCCGCGCCACCCGGCACTACATGTCCCGCCGTTCCGCGCGC
>NW_008236217.1:2565675-2592183 GCF_000691975.1 Corvus brachyrhynchos | reverse complement strand
CGGCACCGGGATGAGCAGCAAGGAAGGTGATGTCTCCTTCCCTCCCCTTCCCTTCCTTTCCCACCCTCAGGAGACCGAGGCGTGAGGAGCTGGAGCCGGCTGAAGCGGGGGGAGGCCCCGCGGCTCGGAGGAGGCCAGGGTGCGGAGCTTCTGCCGTGCCCAGCGGTGCCCTTCGGCTGCGTCGTGAAACTCTCACTGAGAGGCCGCTCCTTCCCGGGGGTCACTGACCTTTCCTTCGTGGGTGCCCTGCCTTCCCGCTGGGGCTGTCCGGGTGCGCCAGAGAATGTGGCTGTAGGAATCTGCATCCCTGGGGCTGGAAAAGCAGATGCTTCTTCAGAGGGAAGCTGAGTGTGTTAGGCCTGTAAAGCGCTTGTGCTAGCTGTTGAGTATAGTGTGTGTATTTATGCATATATATATATATGTATAACATATTATGTATATTACCTAATATATATGTGAAATACATATTTTTCATAGCTTGCCCTGCTGCCTGTGTGTTGGCTTAGCCCTGGCAGTCGCAGAATCAGAGTCACAGAACGGGTCAGGGTGGAAGGGACCACAGTGGGTCATCTATCCAAGCTCCCTGCTCAGGCAGGGTCATCCTAGAGCACGTGGCACGGGATTGTGTCCAGACGATTCTTGAACATCTTCAGTGAGGGAGACTCCACAACCTCTCAGGACAATGTGTTCCAGTGCTCGGTCACCCACACAGTGAAGAAGTTCTTCCTCGTATTCAGGAAGAATGGAACTTCCTATGTATTGGTTTCTGCCTGTTGCCTCTTGTCCTATTGCTTAACATCACCAAGAATCACACAGATCTCCCTTCAGCACTCTTTCAGGGGATGCATTTAGTGTTTTCAACTGCTATAGGAAAAACAAAACCCTGAACTCATGTCCGTCCAACAGAAAATAAGGAAAAAATTATTTTCAGTTTCCTCTTCAAGAAAGTAGCTACGCCCACTTCTGGTTTTGGTTTGGGATAATAAACAATTAAGCGGAAACATTTTAAAATCCAGTGTTCATGTGTAGCTTTTAAGTAGCTTCCCTTGGTTCTTCTTTTAAGGAAATTGAGAGAACTCCATGTATTCAAAAGGTATGCCTGTATTCAAGTTTGCCAAATTTTGGGCTCTGTAAGGAACAGAGTGTCCAGCTGTCACCAAAAGGAGGGAGAGAGAAAGAGGACACATGGGTGACACGTGGGTGACACAATGAGTCAGTCCAAGGTGAAGGAAGGATAAAGGTAGAAATACAAGGTATAAATTGGGAGTAATAGATAGTCCAAAAGGGATGAGTTCTGGGTGTGGGTCTGAAAAGGAGGGTTAAGGAAGAGGCACACAAAGCAGTTGAAGTGAGCGGCTACATTCAGAGAAGAAACTGGTTAATGAGTAGAGTGTAAGGGCCTAAGAAGTTACACTGCAGGAACTAAACCTACATATCTGAATAGGGATAGTCTGCTTAAATTATGCCTTGCTTCTTTTTCTGGTTACTGAAGACCCATGATGTAAATCACAGTAATAAAATCTTGCAGGTTTAGTGACTAATTTCAACTGAATATTTAGAATAGTTTAAAAAAGGAAGGAAAAGAAATGTCTAATCCTTTAGGTCCTTGTTCACACAAGGATTTCCATGCAACCATTTGCTTAAAGCAAGAAAACATAAAAGGGTGTGAAGACCTGAAGACATTACCAAAAAAAAGACACAGGATCCTGCCACACTCATCCATTGAAATGGATATTTTTTTTTCTAATTTTCACTAGCAATGTCGTAGGAAAAGTAACATGATAATGTGAAGCTGGCATGAGTTGATAATAAGGCTCATGCAGTTACCTTATTCAGTCCTGTAGAATATGACTGCGGTCAGGAATGCTCTGAAGACAGCATTCTGGTGCTCCTTCTGCTCTGACAAAAACTATATTTTTAAGTATTGCTTTTTTTGTGTGTCTCTTCTATTTAATAGGATCAGGTGGGTTCAGAAAACGAAAGCATGACAATTTTCCACATGGTCAAAGAAGAGAGGAAAAAGAGAATGTTAATCCACCCTCAGCTTTGATGACGTCTTTTAAATGTAAGTAAGCATTTGGAAAACCAGATTATAAAAACGCAGTGTAGAAATTGCTAGGAAATTATTAGTGGAATAAACTCTGCGGGAGAAACTAGTTGGACTCACACTCCATACAGTTAGGGCTTAGTGTTCTGCATTTTGTGCGGTGAAGTCCTGGGGGTGGGATTTTGCATGGCTCCACCTGATTCATGACTTGCTCCCGTTTCCATCCCACCTGCTGTTCCACCTGCCCTCCTTGCTTGTGCTGAACCTGATGCCGAGCACAGTGCACAAGTGTTCAGCCAGGCAAAAGGTGACCGGGCCCTTTGGTGGCAGAAAACTGTAGGATCTGCAGAGGTGTAATACAAAACCTGAGCCACAGGGGCAAGAGGAGGAGGTGGTGACCTTTGAGAAACTGAGGAGGTTCTGACCTTGGCTGTGGTGCACAGATGACTAAGCTACTTTAGTGTAAATCTGGATGCATTGTTTTAAAGAGTTGATATTTGTTTATACCTGCACTTTTTCAAAAAAAGACTTCAACTAACTAATATAGACCTGTATGTAGACACTTAGTTCAGTTTGAATGCCTTTTAAATATTAACATATATTTGAGATTCTTTAAATAGGCAGATGTAAACTTCCCTTCAGCCAAATTATTTTTATAAGATTTTTCACCAAACCAGATTTAAACTCCAGTAAATTTAAATTTCTCATTAGACAACCCCTAAGAAAGCAAAGTTGACCTTCAGAAATGAGAAGTCTTGACAAGAGGGAAGGAGATTTGATATGGGGAACAGATTTATTCTTGTTGTAAAATTTTCCCCGTGCTAGGTATTTTTTATGAAGCTAAGAAGGGTGAAGTATAAGCTGTCTGGCTGCTTTAGATGGTTACTTCAGTGTCATATAACTTCCTGGCTTTTTTTTAAAATGGGTGCTTATATTTTTCTGTGTAAATCAGCTTGGCAGATGATTAACCATGACCCCTGAACTTTGCCTAGAGAAGCTGTGGATGCCCCATCCCTGGCAGTGTTCAAGGCTGGGTTGGAGGGGGATTTGAGCAACCTGGTCTAGTGGAAAGTGTCCTTGCCCATGGGAGGAGGGGTTGGAACTGGGTGATCTTCAAGGCTTCTTCCAACCAAACCACTCTATCATTCAAATTGAATATTGTATACACGCTTGCTCTTGAATTAAGTAGTGCAACTGTACTTTCAACTTTAATTTTTTGCTCTCATGAATATCAGTTTGTCATAAAGTGCTATTACTTCCACTTCAAAACAGCTTGTTTCCCTCCCTTCTCATGAGATCCAGTCATTTGTATTTGGTTAATTTCAGAAATAATTTAAGGGACATGGTTTCTTCAAAGCTTTTCAGAGATCACTCTTTGTATTTATTGCAAAAATGCTTAGTGCAGTACTAAGTGCACTGCCCCAGAGAGAGACGCTGGTGGTCTTTGTCTCCCCGTCAGGCACAAGCATTAGGAAAATATGTGCTCCAGATGGTTTATAATTGAGCAGGTTGTATAAGGTGAACCAGAGCTGTGCACTGTTTCTGTGTATGTTGTCTGAATCTAAAAAACTTAATCATAGAATCATGGAATATGCTAAGTTGGAACCAATCCATCAGGATGATCGAGTCAAACTCCTGGCTCTGTGTAGGACATCCCAAGACTCACACCATGTGCCTGAGAATATTGTCCAGTTGCTTCTTGAACTCAAAACAGGATTGTTGCTGTGACCACTTCTCTCGGGAGCCTGTTCCTCTGGGTGAAGAACCTTTCCTGATACGTAACCTAAACCTCCCTTGACACAACTTCAGGCTCTTTCTTCGAACCCTGTCACTGGTCATCAGAGTGAAGAGACTGGTACCTACCCCTCTGCTTTCTTTCCCTCATGAGGATGTTGAAAGTCTGCCCTCTGTCTCCTCTTCTGCAGAATGAACAAATTGAGTGACCTCAGCTGTTGCTCCCCTCCAGACTCTTCACCATCTTCATTGCCTTCCTTTGGATGTTCTCTAAGATCTTAAGATCTTTTTTGTACTGTTTTGCCCAAAAAACTGCACGCAGTATTTGAGGTGAAACTGCCCTAGTGCAGAGCAGAGCAGGACAATCCCCTCCCTTGCCCGGCTGGTGATGCTGTGGTTGATGCCCCCCAGGACAGGGTTGGCCCTCCTGGCTGCCAGGGCACTGCTGGCTCATGTTCGACTTGCCATCGACCAGGACCCCCAGGGCCCTTTCTGCAGCACGGCTCTTCAGCCTCTCATTCCTGGTCTGTACACACAACCGGGGTTGCCCCGTTAATGTGTGGCCTTAAATGGGTATACACGTTTTGCTCTTTTTAATCTCTGAAAAAAAGATGTGCTTGAATCGATCTATTTGCACCAAAGTTTTCTAAAAAAATAATGAGAAATTGTCTTCTGTAGTAATCAGAGAATCACAGAATGGTCTAATGAGTCAAAACCCAAGGAGTTACACCTTTTTTTGGAAATATGTTTTAAATATGACAGCTCAGTGATAAAGAGAGTGGGTGCTACCTTGATTTATAGGGTTAAGGTTTAGTAAGTGTCATTTTTAATGGTCTGATTTTGCACCACCAAAATTATCATTGGAGTCTGAGTCTTTACGTTCAGTGCTAAATGAGACATTACAGTGTCATGTATGTAGGAAATTACGGTATGGTTTTGATGTGTTAGCTTGGTGAACCCCCAGGTACTAATCCTTTGCAATTTTAGGCAGTAACACAATACAGTAGGTTTTCTTGCATCCTGTTAGGCTAAAGATTATTTTATTTGTCTGGTTTACTTTAGAATAGAAAGCACTTCACAGTAGTCCCTAACAGGTTTAAAACCTAACATAGAAGTCTAAAAGCCACAACTATCCAGAAAAGACTGGGGGTGTTGCTAATAATTGCAGGTGTTAAGAATAGTGAATTTCCCAGTAGATGACATTTGTAAATGGTCCATGGAAATGTCATATGTGGCATCCTGTGAAGGGAAATCACCCTTCCTCAGGTTCCTTTCACTATGATCTAAGGGAAAATTTCTTGGTGATAATTCAAGGGTGGAATTGATTCTCAGAATTTGAAAGAGACACACCAAACAGACATGAGTAAGAATTAAGAGAGCAGAAGCATTTGTGACTTATCTTAGAGTTTCAGAATAAGATTGGGGAGAACAGAACAAAATGAGAGGAACCAAGTTTTTACCAAGGCAATGAGAAATACAGAACTATTTTTCTAGTGTCTTCTAAACCTTGTTTGCCAGTGAACTGCTATACTTTTTTAAAGGTTACTCACTTGTCAGACCCTTTAAAAATGCAACCTCTTAGTTTATTTCCTGCATTTTCTTGCACAGAGGCTTTGACACCTCAGACAATTACATAGGAAATTTGTTTGATTTCTTCTAAGCGTCTATTAGTGATTTATTTACTAGAATAATGATCTATAAAATGTTAATGGTATTTGTGAAACATTCATAATGTTTGACTGTCATAACCAGATATGCTTCCTCTCTTCTCTGTATTCATTGTAGTTAGAGAGAATTAACATCAGCAAGTCAGAAATCTTATTTTAAATAATTGATCTCATCCTTAGAGATATTAGAATACTCAACTTTTGTCCAAGTCTATCTGGGATGTGAAATGCAACCTTTCTTCTAACTAAATGATGCATTTTGAATAGTATATGTGCCTTAGCCAGATGCTTTTTATTTGATTGGTTTAGGCACTGGTGAATCTTATTAACAAATGATGGTAGGGTTTTATTTTTTGATTTATCTTGCTGAATTTGGGTGAAATTTTCAGTCCCATTTCCAGAACAACAGTGTTGTGGAATAGATTTTATTAGTGAAACCAAGTATTTTACCTTAAAAATTGTTCAGGCTGCTTTAAGGCATCATCAGGACTGATGTCTACTTCAACCTGACTTTATAAACAAAGGTAGTATTGATGATGAGTTTTGCAGCTCTGGCAGGTGACAGGCAGTGGTGGCCTCTGCAGCCATGCCCCAGGCAGGGGCAGTCCACCCTGGGGAAAGGCGCCCAGGGACAAGGCTGGTGGGGCTGGGGGCTGTAAGGAGTTGGTGCAGCACAGGTGCTTTGCTCTTCCCCTGTGCTGTGTTCATGTGATGATTGAGCTTTTGCTGTAATGATTGACTTGGCAGCATTCCAGCTGGAGCTTGACACCAGGCACGATAAATACGAACGGCTCGTGAAGCTTAGTCGGGATATAACTATTGAAAGCAAAAGAACGATATTTCTGCTCCACAGGTTCACCAGGTGAGTCACGTTGAGCGTGAAAATATTGGTAGAAACCTACAGTCTGCCTTGCAGTGTTGTCTGTGAGTAACAGCTGCAATGTTCTGTTGAGAGGAATTTAATTAACTTCCCATAAACATTCTTTAGGGTGGATGCAAGCTAATGAATGCACACTCCAGTTAGAGAATTAAAAGATGCTGGTTCAGGTTTCTGGGTTGGTTTTATTGGTTTGTTAAACCAGTGTAGAGCCGTAGAGTAAGCAACAGATGAGAGCCTTCCAGCTTTCAGCAAGTTGGGAGAGAGGAGTACGCACCCTTCCTTCAGGTTACTTGCCCGGGCAGTTCCATCACCGTTTTGGTTGTTGCAGCCCCACCCGAGGTCATCAATGCAAATAGGAGGTGACCTGGGGTCTGTTTATGCAAATACTACAGCTGGATAGGCTTTTGTGTGAAGTTTTGAGCTTCTATATGTTTTGTGTTCTCACAAGCCTTCAAGCAATCTTTGGAAGCCAGAAACAAACTAGAAGAGCAACAGGAAAATTTGAGGCTTTGCACAGCCTGTTCTATAAAGTGTTTGCTGTACATGACAAACACTGGTCTTGCGTGTTTTAACAGCTCTCCCTTTTCTTTGTAATTTCATTTATTTTAATTTACATTTTGTTACCTATCAATATATTTATGTTGAAGTAGTAGCTATTTATAGTTACAGTTATAAATGGAGATTATGAAGTTGCCTGCTCTTTAACTTGGTTTACTTCTGCAAAGAGGTATTGTGATAATTCCAGTAACCTCTACAGCCTTGACTGTAAATAACTACTCCCACTGCAGAGGCTAGGTAGCTGGGAACTGGTGGAGGAAACAACAACAACAAAAAACTCCTCATTACTCTGAATTTAGATTCCTGTTTTATAAGACATTCCTGTTTTTGTGAGAGTGGAAGTTTTCCATGCTGTATTTTGTATTTCCTTCTTTGCTTTTTGCAATTATTGTGGCTTTAATTTCAGTAAATTTTACTGTTTGCTTTTAAATGTTTTCTCGAGACCAATCAATCAGTAGTTCCTTAAAGAGACTGTAAACTAATATACCATGGATTATTTGGGCTCAAGGGAGGAGAAAGTTTAAAGGAAATTAGATAAACTAAACTTTAAATGCCAAGTATATATTGTGGTTTTGAGTCAGATATTTCAGCTGTTCCTGAACAACATAGTCCGTAACTACTTCCTTAAAAAAAAAATCACATGTAGAAGTACATAATGTATTGTATTTTGCAATACTGATTTTTTTTTTAAGAGGGTGAAGGACTTCTGTAAATACTGCTAGTTTTCTGGAATATCTTTTGAAGCCTTTGTATGTGTTTCTCCTTTTTCTTACTTAAACAATAATCATGACTGTAGTCTGGAATAAACATCATGCTACCAGAACTCTGGGTGGTTGATTATTTTCTAGGTAACAATCTACAGAATTTCAGAATCTGCAATAGGTATCTATGAAAGTTAAACTGTTTCTCATTCTAGTATCAGTTTTGCTTTTTCTTGAAGCCAGTAAAAATGTATTGATCAGTAAAAGAAAAAGTGCAATGTTTTTTAACAGTTTGCTCATGTTCTGGAAACTGCTCTTTCAGTTTCTGTTTTATGATTGCAGTGCTCCCAATGGGGAAGAAATACTAAGTGAATCTGAAGTCAAGCTAGATGCTGTCCGACGGAAGATCAAGCAGGTTGCACAAGAACTGATTGGAGAAGACATGTATCAGTTCCACAGAGCTATATCTCCAGGTAAATAATTTTAAAATAGGAAAAGTACGCAGTTTTGAACTAAGCTTAGTTTCTCTTTCTGTAGCAATACTTCCTCTTCATGCTGCAGGTCTGAATTTGTTACATTTCTGTGGTTATAAATCAGGACTCAGGTTAATCTTTGTTACTAGCAGAGTTAGCTCTGGTATTAGAGAAGCTATTGTCCTACAGATTCATTACAGTTTAAAGGAAGATTTAAATGGGAGTCTACAACTAGAAAAATTTGGACCCTGACCTAAAATGAAGTTGAGAGTAGTTCTAACAAATGTACTGGCTGTTCTTCTTTGACAGGGAGGAATATATGTAGCACACTCATTTACCCCTCCTGAAGGGTTATAATTTCTAAGAGGAGAGTGGGAGCGACTGTCTTATGAAATTATCCATTTTGAGTGATAAAGTGATTTTGAGTTGATAAAGTTAATGAATTTAAATCCTTAGATTAGCATTTTCTTTCTTCTAGGCTCAGAATGTGCTTCTGCCTCTCTGTTACAAGCATTAAACCAGTTTGTGTGTTTCAATTGCATCTTTTTCTGCTCCTCTCTGTAAACAGCAGTCTTTGCTAACATTCTTGAAATATTAAATCCCAGTTCATTCATGACTCTTGGCTGTCAAACCATATTTCTTTGCTGAATCTTTGCTGACAATCTGAATATTACCTAAAATTGGTATGCCTTGGTTATGGCAACGCATGACTAAAATATGTAACTGCTTCTTTGACATCTTAGTCATGGTATAAAAGTGTCTTGTGTCTATCAATCTCATTTTTAACATATTTGGAATTGTGTATATCTTTCTGTGTTTAGGCAAAACTTCTTCAGCTGACGAGAGCTGAAGATTTGCCCTGAATTATTTGTTTAAAAATGTCCATAAGATCGATTTGATAAATCAGCAGCAAATACATGTATGTAATCTGCAAGACAAACAATGCTCAGGTTGACTTGTACTCATGTCTTACACAGGGCTTACTTCAGGGCAGACCAAAAGTCAAAGCAAGTCGTTAAGAGCATTGTCCAAATGCGTCTTCTAAACACTGACAGGCTTGGGGCATCAACCACCTCTCTAGGAAGCCAATTCCTGTATTTCACCTCCTTTTCAAAATAAATGCCCTCACCTGATGCAGCTTAGAGCCATTCCCACACATCCTATCAGTGGATGGGACAGGAGATCTGTCTCCTGCACCACCTTCTCCACTTGCCCTCCTCAGGAACCTGTAGGGAGCAATGAAGTTGCCCCTCAGCTTTGTCCTCTCCAAACTAGACAAGCCCAAAATCCTAATGTGCTCCTTTATAGCACATTTCTTCCAACCCTTTCGTCATCTTTGTTGCCCTGCTCTGGATGCCAGCTGGTGCCCATGGTGCATGTTTTGTGAGGGAGTGTTAGAATATACCTGTGTGTCACTGGGAAGACAGGGAATGCTTTTAGGCATTGTGTAAATGAGCTTGTGTGCATAAGAAGTATAAAATGCTAGCTTTCAGCCAGACCTTTACTCTTACCTTCATTAAATCCTCCACTCTCCAGTTAGTCATTGGGATGGCAAAAAAAGGAATATGCAGCCTTCAAGACTTGTAGATCTTGATCGTGCTGAAGCTGGGATCAAGGAGGTGCCAGAGATGTGAAGATGCTTGATGTCAGAATTACGAAGCTGAGATAGAAAACCTAGAAACAGGAAGAATGAGGGGACAGTTAGGTGAAGAGCAACTGGGAGAGAGTGCTTTATTCCACCTGCCTGCCGCTGTTTATGAAGAACTATAATTGGGAAGTGATAAGAGTTAAGAATGTTGCTTTTAGTTTTGGTTCTAAGCCTAGTGTTCTTTAATTGTTGCTTTGTTTTTTTTTTTCAGTGCAAAAAGCTTGCATGTCTTTTTGAAAATAAATGTAGCTAAGAAGAGTGCTAGATCTTTTGTCTTTATATATTTCCTAGGGCTGTAAGTCTTGACCTTCCTTTAACCTAGTTTTCAGCTCTGATTTTGTATTTTAAAGAAATTCTGGAGAACTAGTTAAAAAGCATTTTATGAACAAAAACATTGCCATTAAACTGCTTTTTTCTTTCAAAAAGAATAAAGAAACACCTATGTCCCATATCTCAAAAGCAGCATGTCTAATTAACCTCAAACTTCCTAAAAATATTCTCCTTTGTCTTGAAATCAAACATGAAACATCCTCCTGTTCCCCACCCTACCTCTCACAGAAGGAGTAAAAGGGTTCAAAATGGAGCTTATAATGGCAACCACTGTAGCAGCCTGAACTGGGGAATCATGATTGTCTGCATAATAAAGCTGCCTAATACATATTTTATTCAGTATAATAACTGTTAGCCTATAAATAGAAGAATGCTATGAGTATTATGCTTGGGAATATTGTTTGCCACTTGTAATTGTTAAATGCTTTTTTTGGGGTTACTCCAAACAGTTGTTCTTTTGACTTGAAGATAAAACAATTCTGGCAGAGCACTAAAGGAGTTTCATGCTTTCCCTCATTAAGAATAGTGCTAATGGCACGCAGGACATTTCCCCAAAGGACACTTGCATGAGCTCAAACACTGAGTATAGCACTAATTGAACAACAACAAAAACTGATGACTGTTTTCTACACGTTTCTTAACAGTACAGATTGTCCCAGGGGATGATTAAACAAGCAAACAAAGAGATACTGAAATAATGAAGTCTTTTTTTAATGCAGAGCTCTTCATTTGTTATGTTAGAATGTTCTGCTTTGTTGATATTTTTAAAGCTTTACTATTTGTAATATAGAATTCCTGCTCCTTTGGCCCACTTTGCAGTGTATACCTTATATATCCTGTGAGGAAATATGTACTCTTTCTTTAAAATTGTTGAGAGACACTATGCAAGAAAAGGACTGGAAAAGATTGTATGGATTTATGAAAGGAAGGAAGAAATTTTTCAGGATTTTTTATTTGTATATATAAGTGTTTGAGCGTTTATATATATATAGATATTTAACTCTCAACTACTGAGGGAGATATCAACAGTATACAGAAAAGATCTGTACAGGACTTAAAGACAAGAAAGAAGTGCTCTGCAACATGTGTATGGTCCTACACTTCAGCTATAACAACCCCATGCAATGCTACAGGCTGGGGAAGAGTAACTGGAAAACTGCTCATTAGAAAAGGACCTGGGGTTTCTGTTTGACAGCAGCTGAACATGATCCAGTGCATGCCCAGGTGGCCAAGAAGTCCAGTGGCATCCTGGCTTCTATCACCAATTGTGTGGCCAGCAGGAACAGGGCAGTAATTGTCCCCCTGTATTCAGCACTGGCTGCACCTCAACTTCTGTATCCAGTTTTGGACCCATCACTACAAGACAGACATTGATGTGCTGGAACCCATGTCCAGAGAAGGGCAGTGGAACAAGTGAAAGGTTTGGACCATAAGTCTGATAAAGAGTGGCCAAAGGAGCTGGAGGTGTTTAGCCTGGAGAAAAGGATGCTCAGAAGGGACCTCATTGCTCTTTACAACTGCCTGAAAGGAGGGTGTAGCCAGATGTGGGATGGTCTCTTCTCCAATGTAACAAGCAATAGGACATGAAGAAATGGCCTCAAGTCACTCTAGGGGAGGTTTAGATGGTATATTAGGAAAAATTTAATCATGGGAAGGGTTGTCAAGCATTGGAACAGGCTGTCCAGGAGAGTGGTGGAGTCACCATCCCTGGAGGTATTGAAAAGACATGTAGATGTGGCTCTTAAGAGACATGGTTTAGTGGTGGATTTGGCAGTGTTGGGTTAGTGGTTGGACTCAGTGATCCTAAAACCTAAAAAATTCTATGATTCTATGTTAGGATGTATGTAATTATTCAAAGCATGTTCTAAATCTACTCTGCATAAATGCAAAACTTGTGTAATGCAGAGGGAAAATTAAGGATTGCTTGATAGGTTGGTGTTGTGTGGGATTAAATGGAGTACCTTTTTAACATGACTTTGTTAAATTAAATTTCTAGCCATTTGAAGACTTACTCAGTTTTTTGCCCCTTAAGACAAAATACTGCATGGGGAGCCTGTAATTCTTCTGGAGCTTCTTAAGTGGAGTGCTATGGGGTGATGATGGTAGATGCAAGTAGAGCACTGTTGGCTGACCTTTGCTGTGTGCCTGTGCTTGCAGCAGTGGCGAATGGAGTGGTATGCACGGGGAAGCTCATTAGCTGTTTATCATGTCTGCACTTGCTCTCAATAGGATTAGATGATGAGGCTGTAAAATGTCAGCACCTTGTCAAAACTATTGCTCTGTGGCTGCTTCTGCTGATGATGATGCAGGAAATGCTGTGTAAAAGTTCAGCACTGATGCAGTCTAACACATCATTTTTCTTGTGCAGGCACTATTTGTGTTCTGAGAGATTGATATAATGGAGCTTATTTCTGTCTCCTGCCTTATGCCATTTAGAGTCACTTTAGGCCTGTAAGATACTGCAACAAGCTGCATTGCTCGATTGGACAAGGCCAGTTAAGTCTGTGTGGCTGAAAAGGAAACACTTCAGTTGCACTAGAATGCCACTTTTTAACTGCAGTATATAGGACCACCAGACAGGATGCTGTAAGAAATGCTGTGGAGATGAGTGGGGTCTGTCCAAGCAGGTCAGCTTTAGATTACTGATGATTTAAGTAATAACATTTTTTTTTGGGTATTGTATGAAGGATTTTAATTAGAATGCAAACTAAAGGAACTATTCAGTAACGATTTCTGTGTTTACCTGGTTGTTTTTTCTGGGGGGGAGGGGTGTTTTTTTTGTTTGTTTTTCGTTTTCCCCCTTAGCTTTTAAACTCAAAATATGAAAATAACATACGGAAATTGTTCTACCTTTGTAAACACACGTGTATTTCTGAAATTATATCAAGGTACATAATATCAAGGATATAATATCAATGTACTGTTCTGCACATCAGGAACAGTATAAGTAGGACACCTGTTTTTTTCCTTGAGAAAGTTTAAAAACTGTAGTTAAAATGGATGGCATATTTAATTGTAGGTTGGTAATAGAAAGGAAAGGCTTTGTACTGCAGGAGGAAGGGATCATGAATTGTAAATGTCTCACCCAGGATAAGACCTAAATACACCTAAAACTTGAAAGGAAAGCTGTCTGTGAAGGAAGCAATCAGGTTTATGCAAGATGGTGGGAAAACATAGTAACACAGGAACAGGATGTAACTGAAGAATTAATCTCTTTGCTGTTGTAGGTGAGGGGTAAAATGCCAGAAATGGAAACAAAGTTTCCTGATTATACTGGAAAATTAACGGAATTTGCAATGAATAAGATAGTGGTTATTAGATACAGTTTTGTTAATTTCCTTCTTTCTGTTTTGTTACTTTCTGTGTTTCTCTGAACTCATATCCTCGCTTGGTCAAACTGGTTTGGTTTTTTTTCATTTTGCAAGTTGCCTATTTGAAATTTGATACCTTCAGTTCGTTGCCTTTTACTACCCTTTCATTATTTTTGGTTCATGCCTTTTTCCTAGGTTCTTCTAGGGAAAGGGAAAAGCCAGCAACTGCAAAGCCTTTCATTTTGTATTTTCTGCTTCAGGTTTTGTATGTTCATACACAAAAAATTAAAACAAACCTGCGAAGATGAATGCAAATTCTGTCATGAACAAACTAGGCATGCACTATGTGAGAATTGATTATCAGCTCATCCCGGAAGGAGATGTAAATTCAGCGGGAGCCGTTCAGAGCAGCATAAGGCCAAAGAGAAGCTATGTACAGTCTTTTAAAGATGCATGATCACAAAAATTGTATTTTCCTACTTCTATCTTAAGACCTAAATGTCCTAAAGCCCTGCTGTACTATTACGACAAATACTGCAGTTATTCACATGACAACCTGAAACCAGCAACATTGTTTGTCTATAAATTCAGTTTCATAGCTGGCAAAAGGAGGAGACCTTGTGCTCTGGCTCAGGAATTTTTTTCAACACTGCAGCTGTTGACATTAGCCATTCACAGACCAGATCTCTCCAGCCTTTGCAGGAGCCAAGTGCAGCTGGAACTTAAGAGAAGTTAAAAGAAAAAAATCTATGAAGCTTTTTTGTTTGTTTATTTAAAATCACACAGGAGAATGTGTCACAGAGGAACTCCATTCCGAGAAAGGACCAGGATAGCACATCGTGGTTCAGTTTTTGTTTTGTAGTCACGACGTGAGAAGTAGAGGTTGGCGAGTGGTGAAGTACCTTTGTGCCATCTCGCAGATCTGTGTTTATGAGGATAAATGGCCACTGTTGGTTCTTCTAATGTGCTGGTGAGTTGGGTCTGTTGCATGGAAACAACATCATCTTAAGAAGAACTTTCACTGTGTTTTGAACTGCAGAAGCTGTGTTGTGTTAGGTGCTCTTTCTTCTTTGATCAGTGAACATCCTGGCTGAGTCAGAGCTTCCTTTCTTTGGTATCTTGAACACTTGCCCTCAAGGCTGTCAGTAGTGTAAAATTTGCCATCTGACTGAATGACTTTTAAAACTCTGTATTAATTAGAAGGTAGTTGGGGATAGTCAAAGAGATCAGGAAGACTACTTGTCACAGGAATAGTTTTCTTTAAGAACTCGTGTAGAACATTGGGTGCTCTTCAGAATTACTATGTTTGGGACTGGCGAGTTGGAATAAAACGCCAAACTTCAGAACAAAAACCTTGATAACAAAAGTAACCATGGTACATCCTTCAGGTCCCCAAGAAGAAGGAAAATAAAAGTTTGTGAATTTCTCACCCACAATTATTAATCTGCAAAAAGGCCTGTCATTTGTCATATGTCCATGTGTTTTTAATAGCAATATAAAAAAGGCTTGATTTACATGTTCTCTGCAATGAGAGATTAAAATATTCTTTGCAGTTCTTTGAAGGGTTTTTGTGTTTGTTTTGAGAAATAATTTAACTCTCACAGCCACCTGTCTGATAGGGAACCTAAATTTGTTTCTGTGGTTTTTGGGAAAACTGACTAATCTTGGTATTACCTTTTCCCTGAATTTGGTGTGTAGTCAGCTTTAAACAAAGTGCAAACAATATTAACACTTCAGTATCTGAAATACATCACTTAACACATGCAGCTAGAAGAGAACAGAATTTTTTGATGGTCGTGGATGTGTCAAGTAGCAATTGACTAATGAACAAAGCATTCAGGGCTTTATAGAAAAAATTTACATGAATTTAATTATTGATATAATAGTGAACCTACTCAGCTTTTGAATTACTACTCAGAGAATAGAAACAGATGTTTTTGTCCAAATTTGTAAGCTCATATAGACTTTTGTTCTAGTACTTTTATTTGTATTTGTTAGTACGGTTTTATAAAATCCATCCCTGACTGGAATTACCCTTTTAAGCCATTTTCACAATGGGATGTCCAGAACATTCCTGTCTGTGAGGAGAGCTGGCTTTATCCTCTTTCAGTGTATGTTGTAAAATTAACCTTTGACTTCATGCTCACAATCAAGAAAACAGTTTGACTGTTTCATAGCCTCAGCTTTATTTTAATTACATAAGTTTTTACCCCTTCTGCCCAGAAAAAGACCTGTGAATCGTGGGAATCATTGTCAAGTATGAAGAGAACTTTAAAGGAATAGATTAGGGTGTGAATTACCAGTTTCCTCTTAATAGGACACTGGATTTTGTTTTTGTATTAGTACTTCTTAATTTATTGTGTGTACTTGTTTCAGTCGATGATGTACCTGGTTAATTGTTTGCTTATTTCACTCGTTCTCCCCTTTATTCATCCATATGCTTCTAGGAATGAGTTCTTTAACTTTACCATGCTCCCTTTATTCTGCAGAATTATTTCTCTGTTTGGGATTTCCACAAGGATATGACTCTTTTTTTTCTGGGTTATGGTGGGGATTTCTAGGTTTTGGTGGTGGAATTTTTTTGTTGTGCCTTCTTTGGTTTTGGGGGAGGAGAAAGAAGTTTTTTTCTGTGTTTGGTTTTTGATTTTTTTTTTTTAAATGCCAATGTTACTTGCCAGCCTAAACTTGAGGATAAGATAGAGCCTTGTCGGTGCTGTTTTGGTTTTGTAATGAATCAGCAAGTGGGTAGTTTCACATGACTCGCCCTGTAAATAATGTACCCCACCCTTCATACAGTGATCCTGGAAGAAACTTGCTGTGTATATCTTCCTACCATCTTTCCAGTGGCTGCTCTTGGCCTGTGATTCTTTTTTTTGCACGGCTTAGGGGAGGAGCTGGGTGAGAGAGCACAGACTTGTCTCTATCTGCTTGTGTCCTAACCATCAGCACAGGCTCCTCTCTAAACAGAAAGATAGAGAGAAACAGGACAAAGGATGAGAAATGAAATGTGTTTGAGAAGAAATAGGGAGAGAAGCTGCTTATTCGGGAAGATGGCAGGTGGCACTGGCATTGCTGACCTTCACAACCAAGAAGCATGAAATCTATTTGAACCTGTTTTGTAACTGTCGAACCGAGATTTAAAGGAGGAAATGAAGGAAACAAAATTTTAGGAGGAAACGTTCACCTCTTACTTGGTCTGTCATTCTGGTTTGAAACTTGCATGCATGCATGGATGCACATCTCAGGTGGAATTAGATTCTGTTTACCCTAATATGACTCCTGCAATTAAGTAATTTCTATTATTTACTCATTCTTTAAACAGAACTAGCTTTTCCTCTGTCTTGTGCATTCACTTGACTTTTGGATTGAGTGCACCAATGACTTTTTAAAAATCATTTTTTATTTAAGAAACCTAATTTCTTGCTAAGTTTCTAAGAGAAACTACTTTTTCTTCTTTCTCAGAGCTTGCATATGTAGTTAAGGAAAAACGTCTTGAATACCAGCTGGCAAAAAAGGGCTCAAGCTTTCAGGCAGAAAAATCTCCTTTCTTTATAGATACATGCTCAGAAGATATCTCAGTGTAGCTCTCTAGTTCTTATGTAGAAAATAAATATTTAAAACATAGAAGGGAGCTGCTAGACTGGGTCACTGTCACTTGTCTAGTACAAGCTGTTTATATGGAATAAATGAAATAAAATATCAAAATACTTAAGCAGTTACTTTTTTACCTTACATCTGTAATTTTAAGAGGTACTAGTAAAAATAATACAGTGTTTTTAATTGGGATTTTTGACCGTGTACTACAAAAAACCCCAAACCCATAAAAGGCAGTCTTACAAACTATTCCATTACTGGCAGCTCAGTCCATAAATAAGCCAATTTTGGAATAAATCCAAAACAAGAGCATAAGGGGAAAGGTATTGTTGGATGGTGTAGTGAAATGGGACGGGGTTTTTCACCTTGGGAATTATTTGCTGAAAATAGCGGATGTCCTACCATTAAGTTAAAACATAACGTGTTTAAACATCCTTCTACCTGCACATGGAAATACCCTATTTCAAGGTCTTGGGTCATTGAAATGTCATATTGTAGCTACTTCTAGAAGAAGGACTTACTAAAAAAAAAGAAAAAAGTAAAATATTAATGTTTTTTGCAAAATAGTTTTGAACAGGATTTGTTACCAGTCTATTTGTAATGGTAACTTTAAATGAGTTTTGTAAGGCTTACTAAATAGTGGGAGATAGATTCCCTAATTGTGAAAATGTGACAGTAAATGGCAGATTGTGTGCAACATTCACATGGTGTTGTTAAACAAAAGGAAGGAGCACAAGGCTGGAACATGTCAGCTAGGGTGGGATGGCAGGAGGAAGCAAAGATCTATGTGTGTACATACATATAAATATGCCCACATAAAAAAGTACATAAAGATGAAAGAACAGAGGAGCCAAACACTTGGAAAAGGTCAAAAAATGTGTGAAGTAGTAAAGTGGAGTGAGTTGAAAGTGGGAGATCTGACTGATCGAGAAAACTGTTTACCAAAAGGTTTGAGGGCTGATTTGATCTCTCTTGAGAGCTGTGGAAAATGCCAAGTTGATTCTTCATGTGTGATAGTCTTCTCCACAGATAGCAGAGAGAGATTCTCACAGATGTTGTCATGTTGATTGCTGCTGTATCTGGTAGCTTACAGAAAAAGCCAAAATTTCCTAATGAATTACTGGTCCTGTTACATCAGAAGGTAAGTCAGGGAAGGAGTGAGTGATGAAATCTACCTCTCTGCAGCTTCTGAAGTTATTTATCTTAACAGATCCTGAGTAGCTTTTATCTAGTATTCTTCTATTGCTTGTGCTCAGAATGCTTTACCTGAATTCTGTTGATTAAATTATGATGTTTAATTGGCCTTGCCAGCTCCCTGTTTATGTTCTGGTTTGTGAACAGCAGTGCTGAGTGTGAGTTTGGTTGCTGCATATTTATTCTGCTTTTCCCACTGCTGCTGTGGAGTACTATAAAGGGTGCAGGCTGAATTGCTGTTCTGAGTTGCTTCTGCTCAAACACATATTTAAAAGGAAAAAAAATGCAGGTCACTTATCACACTTTTGTGACTGTAATATGGAAAGCCTCCTACCCCTTGAGGTTATGCTAGTTTTTCAAGGTATTTCCACCCTCGTCTGTTATTCAAATCTATGTTCTCTTCTTTTTGATTTAGACTATTTCTTTGATCCAGGTGAAGTCTAAATTTGCTTCTTCCTGCATATTTCTATAGGCTGAGGCCCTGGCCCTGGTACAGGTCAGTTGAGGGGATTAAGATTTTCTAATGGAAACAGGATTCTACTTCTGGTACCCTTGGTTGCATCCTCATTTTCTCACTGACAAAACTATTGTCTAATCCTGGCCCTCTTGCAGCATGATACCTGTTTGCTTCTCTTGAAGTGAAGTCATCCCCTTAAAATGGCTCAGAATAGCTCTGCTAGAGCCATCTCTGTCATGTGTCTGTTCCTTTAATGTCCTCTTTGGGCTTTCGCTGTTCATGGGTCAGATATACACAGGCATTGACTTTGTCTTTACAACTTTTTTTAGCTCAGTACTGCCGTGGCTGTTTGTTCCAGCTTTGTTTCTGCCTTTTTTTCCACCAACAGTGCCAGCTTCAGCTTGCTGCTTATGAACTTTTCTTACATGCTTCCCCCAAATCTGCTCTCTGCACATAAGGAAAAGCTGACAACCTGTGAAATCTCTGAATGTTCAAACTCTTTTTTTTTAGATCTCACCTTTGCTGTAATGCATAATAAAATCACCATCTGCTAAGTAGGAAGTGAGAGGTAATTGTGGCAGGTAGCTGTAGATGGCATACAAATCTGGTATAAGCTACATTTGTTATCCTGCCTTTTATTCCCTTGCCAACACATCGACTCCTTTTGTCCCCCTGCAGGCCTTAATTGTAGAGTGTAAGTTCTTTTGGACAGAGCAGTCGCTCCTATATTTTTACAATCATGGAACAGTTAGGGTTGGGAAGGACCTCTAGAGATGACCTAGTCCAACCCTCCTGCCAAAGCAGGATCACCTGTTAGTCCTCTCATTGGACATCACAGTCCTGTCTGGTTTGCTTGTTTGATTATTTATTTATTTATTTATTTGCTCTGGAGTGATTTGTAACAACAGATGCTTTGTCTTGAACATTAATTTCACCAAGCCTGTGTATTTTAAGGAGCCTGATTCCCACAAAATGGAGAAGTGGGAAATTCAGTTTTAAACAAGTATCTACTGTAAGTCCTTCTTGAGGGCTGGGCTGCTCTCAATCTGTTCATCCCCCAGCCTGCGTTGATACTGAGAATCTCCTGACCCAGGTGCAGCACCTTGCACTTGCTCTTGTTAAACTGCATGGGATTCCCATGAGCCCAACTTCTCAAGCTTATCCAGATCCCTCTGGATGGCATCCCATCCTTCAGGTGTGTCAGCTGCACTGCACAACTTGGTGTTATCTGCAAATTTACTGAGGGTGCACTCGATCCAACACTTTATGACATCGATGCAGATATTAAACAATACTGGTCCAAGTATGAGTGCTTGGGAACACTGTGGGGAGCTGCTGTTCAGTATGTTTCTGAGAGTACCATGATGCTTTATATTGAAATTATAGAAGGTTCTGCATGAAAAATGCAGTTGGAGTAAAACTTGCTTGTCAGTGTGCTCGGTCAGACTTTCATACTTCAGAAATGCACTATGTTAGATTATGTTTCAATGTTATTTCTGGATTGTGTTAGTTTTCACTTTCTGCTGGTAACGTTCAAATAGTCTCACTTAAAAGATTTCTTAAAAAACAAATAATTGTGAGCATGGATCATTGCTGGAAAGTTGAAGCATTAGCTTAATTCTGCTGTTTTTGCAGGACTTCAAGAATATGTTGAGGCAGTTTCGTTTCAGTATTTTATCAAAACACGATCTTTGATTAGTGTTGAAGAGATCAACAAACAACTAATATTTACAGCAGAAGACAGAGAAGAAACAACAAACATGGTAAAAGTTTTTCTTTTCTCAATTGACAAACATCTTTCTGGGATGGAAATGCAGCAAGAAGGCTTAGTCACATTTTTGGCATCTGATTAAATAAGGCCAATTCGTGGAATGGGATTAGATATACATGTGGGCTTTGACTAACTTGTTCAAAACATGCTTTTTATTCTGATAAGTAGTAAACTAAATCCGTGGGATACAAGTTTATAAATTTCACATCCTTTTTATTCAGAACAAACTGAACTCTTTCTGGTACGGCGAAAGATCCAGGCCGGTGAAATACTACGTAACAAATGTAATGGATGGATTTTTAGTGCCTGGGAGTGTCTGTAAGACTTGCTGGGGTATTGTGATGTTGGAGAAGTTGGGGGAGACAAACCAAGGCAGGATGAACTCCACAAATGAAATCTTACTGCTGGTATTGAACTAGTCACTGGAGGCACTGTATTCGCCTTGTGTAAAACACCCTGCACGTGTCTTAGCTTCGTCATTTGTAACTCTCCTGGAGCTGATTCCTTTCAGAGGACAAGCTGGTGTCCCATCATACCTTAGCCCTAATACCATATCTGCTGTTTCTTGACTTGCCTCTACTCCTACCCTGCCCTAAAGGGCTCGTAGGGACAAACTACTGTCACCAACCACAGTAAACTGGGTGCAGTTTGATTGTTGGCAGTGCACAACAGTGATTTGGTAGCAATCTACAGAAGTGCATGTGCAGTCGAGGTGCAGTCTACAGTAATGCTACTTTACATAAATTCCTGAGTCTGCTTCTGCTGAAGAGATTCTGCTGTAAAGCACTTCTCATTCTTTCTTTATTCTCTTGGTAAGATATTTGCAGAGAAGCCTGATTTTTAGCTTAAATTAATTTATTTTTACCAGAGGCAAGTCCATTGTGGCACACTTGTTTTAACAAAGTATGAAGTTGTTAACTGCAGTCTGCATGCCTCTGACCAGATCTGTCAATTTGGGTAGATAGCATATTATGGGAACAAGTGAACAGACAGACGTTGCCTTTTCCTGATCTTAAAAATTAAGAGCCAGACTCAGTTAAGGGAAAAAAGGGTCTTACTTCGGTATTTAATAAGGATCCTTATGGTGCACCACTTCGCCAAGGTGGAATGCGCCAAAATGCACCCATACGATAGACCACATATACAATTTATAGATCTTGCAAATTAGAGTATTTATGAAACTTTTCCCAATGAGAGGCTTGAATGATTAGCATGATATTTTCTCATTTTGAGGAGTTTTTTTCCTGGATGGGCTTAATTTTAGTTTACAGGATGCGTTTTAGAGAGGACCTTGGTTTTTCAGGATAGCATAGGGCTTTTTGGCCTCCAACTGCGATGCCTTTAGGATGTTTGGTTTCTTGGTTTAATAAAATATTAGGATTATGTTAAGTTATCGGACTTAGGAATTACAAGTATGCATGTTAAGAACACTGAGGGTACATAAAAGCTATATAAAAGTTATATAAAAGGTATATAAAAGAAAAGGCAAAAATCATCATGGCATCACAGAAACCTGCATTGTCTCCCATGTTACCAATATTATGGCAATAAAAAGTATTGGAAACTTGGATATAGGAGCAAACTTGTAACTTTGTAATGGGTTTACTTCATTAAGATTTTTGTTTGCTCTTTTAATAAGCTCAGTTGATAAAAACAGATCTGAGAAGACTATGGCTTCTTGTAGAGAATATATTTTGAAATTCAAGACAGTATTACAAAATTATATGGTTTGTTTTCATAATGCAGACTATTTTTAATTGATTTGCTAGCTTTGGACAGACCATTTAGGAAAAAATCTATCAGGCCAAGATCTGTCAGATGAAAAAAAACCCCAAGCAACTGCAAATAAATGTTGCTACAGAGATGTGATAATTCTGTTTGCAAATAAAGATGGTAGAGTTAGGGTATGTTTATCATACTTAATTTTCCAGAATGTTTTAAATTTCCAGTTATGCTAGATGAGTTTGTGTATTTGAACCATTACGGACGGCTTTGTCACAGTTCTCTGTACTGGACTTTCTTCTGTTCTGTCCCCAGACCTCCAATGCCCATGATAAACAGCCCCATACTTGGAGCCTGAAGGTAACACCCGTGGATTACCTGCTGGGAGTGGCTGATCTGACGGGAGAGCTGATGCGGCTGTGCATCAGCAGCGTTGGGAACGGGGACATAGACACGCCCTTTGAACTGAGCCAGTTCTTGCGGCAGATTTACGATGGGTTTACTTTCATTGGCAACACCGGACCTTACGAAGTCTCAAAGAAGCTCTATACCTTGAAACAGAGTCTGGCAAAAGTAGAGAATGCCTGCTACACGTTGAAAGTACGGGGATCTGAAATCCCAAAGCACATGTTGGCTGATGTGTTCTCCACCAAAACGGAATTGATTGACCAAGAGGAGGGTCTTCCTTAAAATAAGGAGGCTCTTGCAACTCAGAAGGGAAGAGGACTTAGAGAAAGGTCTTTAGTTATGGTTTGTGGGGTTTTGACCCTTTTCAAAGCTTTTTAGGCAGAGACATTTTTAGTTTTATCTATGAGAAGGCTATTTGCAGTGGTAATTTGTAACCAAAATACTTTTTATGGTGTGCAAGAGAAAAAATGTTTGACTTTGGCCTCTTGTTATGGAATTTTCTGTATTGCTCCATTGTATCTTCTTTCAGAATGACCAAAATTTCCACTGCACTCTGCTCCAGTGACTGTCATTTGCATCACCTCACCTCAAGCTGTTGTTACAAGTTTTCATCAAGCACAGCAGTGGAAAAAAAATGGTTAGGTGCTCTTACTCAGCGTTATCCCCATTTCCTGAGTATTTGGGTTCAATACTCATGTCATACCTACAACAATGCACCTGTGTGTAAGTGCATCCCTTGACTTGAAACTGAGGTGGTCTCAACAGTGCCATGTAATTCAAGTTTTCTCTGGTTAATGCTTTAAAGTGTGAAACTAAGTCAACTTTTTGCCAATTGATAATGCAGCTAATTGCACCAGGTGAATACTATTGTGCACCCATTATTTTGGGTCTCTGTTAAAACTGAGCTCTGTTTGAGCTAACACTGGTACTTCACAGTTTTGAGATGAGCTAGAAAATCCACAAAAAATAATTGTGGAATGTATTGTTTTACATTTTTTGTAATATGATTTAATGCAGAATCTGACATACTTCTGTTTGTAGACAAAGAAGTTCTCATACAGAGTATGTAATTTGGTGTTAGGACAAGCAGTTTTTGGCCAGAACAAATGGATTGCAGTGCTGGAAGTCTGTTCTCCATTGTTTGTGCTGCCCTGAGGACCTCCACTGGGGTTGAACTGGTATAAGTGAAAAAGGGCTAGCCAAGCTTTAAATATATGTTAGCAGGAACTATATCATGTGCATGTTCCTGTGGAAAGGAAATTGCAAACAGAAGTAAGGCAGGCATTATGGTTTCCACATTTATCTTTGAGGAGGGTATGTCACTGTTGGCAAAAAATCAGGGCTTTATGCTGGTGTCTGAAGTTATGAAAGTCTGATAATGTACATAATGCTAAAGGAAAACAGATAAAACAACATGATCTCTAGACTCCAGGAAATAGGCCTCCCAACTGCAATTGAAAATACTGCATGTTTTTTATTTCCACTTCCATATGCTGTGATACTGCCAATATTTTTCCCATGAGCATGTCCTGAGTAGCTGGAATCATCTGATATATGGATAGGAATGGGTAAATACATTTCTGTCAAATTTTTCCATTGTTTCCACATAAAGCAATATGTGGTGGCTTGAACAAGGAGTGGCATTTTTCCTATTGTTTAATACTATTTTTTACAATAAATTCTGAAAAGTAGTCACTGTCTCTATGTTGGTCCTTTTGCCTGTCAGCCCAAGTGGTAAATTACAATTACGGTGCAAGTTTCCCACTGTGCAGGACTTCACTTGGAAATTTCTCTCCATTCCTATATTCAGACTTCAGTGGACACTTTCTAATCCTGAATCTCTTTTCTCTTTCCCCTTAACTTTATTCTGTGAAGTCTGAAAACTAGTTAGGGTAGAAACTTCATGTGACTCTCTTGAATTAAAAAAATGCAAAGGATTCAGATGACAAAGCGAGTATATCCCTGGCACAAATCTGCAACAGTACCCACGTTTTTACGTCTCACCTTTTTTCTCTGATGAGAGGAGGGGAAAGAAAGGAGGATACTTGCTAATAAGGAACAGTTTTGGGGTTTCACCCCGTCCCTGAGATGCATACATCTAGCATTTCAGTTGATGCAGCTACAGTGTGGTTGTGTCTCTTTTGGCACAACTAAATTTACTGCAAGTCATTGCTTGTTTAGTGTAAGTGTGTGAAGTGAAAGCAAATACTATTAGACAACGTGTGTGATATTAAACAGAGGTCTGTCTCTTGTCTGTCCTAGCAGCTATCGGGGGAATTAAAAAATGTTCATCGCACCATTTGAAAAGGGATGAGATGAATTCCAGCACATTGCACTGCTTGGCTCAGTGACAGTGTGCCTCTAGCCGTGGAACAAGCACACAGTGGCCACCACTTTAGTCAGCTTCTGCTTTTATACAGTCATTCATTATTTTAAAACTACAGATGTCTAAAAAGAGTACTTTGTTTTCCCAAGCAATCTTTAGAAGTAGATGCTCTTTCAACAAGTATGTACTGGTTCTAATGATTTTGAGACTTAAATTTTCAGTAAGGCAAGAGAAATTTTTTTAATGGCATCCATGATTTCTAAATTTCAGGCTGCCTGCCTGTAATCAAAAGCTGTGAATAATTTCTAATAAGGAGCAAAGTGTATGTGGGGTGTATTAAAACACCAGCACAGATGGGAAGTAGCTAATGGCCTACAAACCGCCTGCTAAAGGAAATATTTTCCCCAAAAAACAATTGCACTGTAGCTATTTGAAAAGTGACAGACATTTGTCAGCAAAACAAGCTGCTAAAGAAGCAGTGGCAATTTTCCCATTTCTTATCCCATTACTCTATGGAGCTATTGATACGCTTGGTCTGCAGCCAGAACAGGACTACGTCATAGCAGATGTTTCACAAGGGCAGCTCTGCGTGCTAAAAATCATCTGCCTTTCTGGAATCTCCTTTCTCAGAGATGGCTTTTCTTTACAGGTTCTCTTTTTTTCCCCTGACTGTTAATTTTCAGTGAGGAAAAATGCACCCAGATTTAGCTTTCCAGAACTGCTGGAGAAGTTATGCAAGAGAAACTTCCTGTTGACAAGACACATATGTCTGTCTACTTAAACTCCTGCTTACTTGGATGTTCGCTGAGTATTAAAAATCAAAAGAAAAAGAAGAAAATAAACCGGACCTATTATGATATTTAGCATATTAGGTGCTTTATAGAATCCAGACCAGATTCTGGCACTGCCCTCAAAGAGTTTGCAGTTTAAGAGTAGGCAAAAGGGCAGCCAAGACAAACAAAAGGAAGATGGTAGAAAGGGGAGGAGATAAAGTGACAGGATTTTTACCAGACAACAGTGTGTAGTAGTAGGTTGGTTTACCACTTCCCATTTTGGAAAAGAAACTGGTCAAAACTTAAGGAAGTCTGGAGTGTGACAGTAAAGGGTTAGTTGGGAAGGGTGAAGGCAGTGGAGAGGCAAAATGGAAGGAAGTGAGGTGGAGACAAAGGGGGGAAGAATGGCAAGGAGTGGGACAGCAAGGAGTGGGACAGCGGGTGCACATGCAAGTAGGGTGGGACTGGGGAGGACGTGGGACAGGAAGACAGCCCTGCAAGAAGTTGGAAACAACACTTTGAAACCAAGTGACTCAGCTATAAAAGAGACTTGGAGTTGACCGAAGGAACTGAATTTAAAATTACCACAAGGTCCCCAATGCATTGATCTAGTCTTGGGCCATAAATAAGGGGAACTTGATTTCCTGAGCAGCTGAGAACCTGCAGGTCTGGGATTGAGCAGGGTTTGCAGGCTTCCAGTCATGCTGCCACTAATCAACAAGCTCTCAGTTCCCATATGACCCAACTTCCCATCCACATTCCCACACTGGTAGCCACAAACCTTGATGTTTGAATTGCTATCATCCGCAGCTGTTAGAGACATGGTTAGATACAGTTTTTAACATAAAGGAATGCTTACGGTGACCACAGTTTCCCCTTGTATGCTGTTCATGTGTCCATTTCGCTGGCATTCC
>NW_008236217.1:2562143-2565660 GCF_000691975.1 Corvus brachyrhynchos | reverse complement strand
CCTGCTTCAAACCCTTCTCAGTTTCTTCTCTTTCTTTACTTATCCTTTGTACTGTTCTTTTGAGCCATTGCCCACGTCCATCCCATGGTTCAGTCCTTTCCGTGTTTAGCTGGAATCCTGAGGTGAAATGTTTCCATGCAGGAAGAGGAATCAATCGGTTTCTTAGGTAGGGTTGTCTGCTTGCACCTCCAAATTTGGGAGTAGTGCTCTGACTCTGAGGGGAGAGGTCTGGTATTCCTGCATTCGGATAAGGCCTGGTGTGTATGTCCTACGGCAGCCATGGTGCCATGTGTCAGGATGGGTGGGCAGATCTCATGTTGCTTTTGCAGGTGAGCAAACCTTAGTTATTCTGCAGTTTGCAATCATCACGAGCCAAGGAAAATTGCCTACAAATATGAAAGAAGTTTCTTCTCCAGTTCTGAGGAAGGTTGTCTTTGAGGAGTATGATTTCCCACAAATTCTACCTCTTTTTACCTCACCCATCGTGCCTTTGAAAGGCCTATTTGCAGAATGTAGCAGAAGAGACTTGCTGATGACTTCTTCTGGAGCCAGTCGGTGCCTTCCTGAACGCTGGCCAAAAGTGATGTGATGGTTCCTTTCTCGGCTCCTCCCACAGGCCAGGCAGGCTGGCTCTGGTGTCCCTTCAGCCACGGGGGAGGGGGGGGCGAACTCTGATCCTCCACTATTGGATTTTGCAGACCAGTGACATGTGGGTTCATCCTCTTTTTTTTTTCTTTCTTTCTTTCCCTCCTGTTGTTGTTTTCATGTCATGCAGATGTTCATTCCTCCTAAAGAAAGACACTGTTGTGTGTGCTCTGCTCCTCCACAGCCACAATAGGTCAGATGATTTCTTGAGCCCATCATAAAATGTTTCTTGGCTACAGGTGCAGTGCAGGTTTTGGGGGATACCTTCTAGCTTTGGGTGCTTCTTCCACAGCCCTGAGCTTTCCTGCAGGCTTGCAAGTTGCTTTTAATCCAGAAGGGTCCTACTAGTTCCATTAAATTTTTCCTCAAGGTCCTCTCCTCAGATGACCCCAGCAAGAGAAGCTGAAGATACTGTTCTGGAAATCACCCAGGTTTTTGTTAAAATGAGCTTTTTCATGCTCGGGGACAGGCCCCAGGGTGCCAAAGGATGTGCTTGAATAGTCTGGGAGTTTGGATATCATGGGAACATCAAGTCCCAGGAGTCTCCTTTTAAGGGGAGTGGGGGTTGTGTCTCTCCTTGCAGCAAGGGCAGTTGGTAAGTATGTTTTACTTTGTTTTACTTTGTTTTACTTTGCACCTCGCACCTGGAAGTAAAGGTGACAGGCAGCAGGTGCTGGGGCTGCGAGAGAAGATGAGTAAGATGGAGCTGTGTCAGGCTGTACAGCAAATCAGCCAAGAGCCTGGAATAAGATGCAGCTCTTTAACCTCCAGCCCTGCTCCCACCAGTGTGACCCTGAGCTCCTCCTGCTCCTGAGAGCCAGCCAAGGCCAGAAGCTGCACCACAAAAATTCCAAGGTCACTCGCCTGTGCATGTCTGTATCCTGCCACAGGCCTGCATTTACATGTGCCCAGTGAGCAGGGGATGCTGTTGGAAACACTGATGCAGAACCTCCTGCTCGCCTTCATGAAGTCCTGATTCCTGGTATTTTATACATACTAATTATTTTATTTATGGTTTATATATCTTTTCTGGAGGGCACAAAGAGGAGGGCAGGGTGTGGGCAGGACATGTGCTAACACACCTGTTTCCTTTGCCTCCTTCCCAAGCCTTTTTTCCAGCCTTTTCGGCTTAGTCTCTGCCTGTAATGGCTCCTGGTTGATGGGCTGTTGGAGAAATGTTGCTTTGCAGGAGCAAAAACCCCAAACTTAACAGGGTCTGTGCTTTTTTGAACTGATCAGGAAAAGCGGGGCAGCTATAAACTTTCAATTTATTTGAGACACATGCTATAACTTCCCTGGGCCTGCCTTCTTACTAAAAGGATGAGTATGTGTCAGTTACTGGAGAACCTATAATTTTTCTGCCACCTAGTGTCCAGCCTTTGGAGTGCTCAAGCTTTTGGCCTTGAATTACAAGTTATTTATTGTTTTCTCTTTAAGTACTTATAAACACAATCAGTGATGTGGTGTAAATTTAATTTTTAGACTGAGGTAGGTCTCTGATAGTAATAATTTTTACTCTCTGCATCCTCTACTATTTGGAAATCTGGGGAATACCAGAGAAGAGCATATTTCTATTGTATAGCTCATCATATGTGTATATGGTATTTTGAAGGCAGGTAAATAAAAAGCCATGAGAAACTTTGTTCAGATATGTTCTTGCAGATTTGTATTGTACAAATGTTCTTATTTGAACTAGTACTTTGAAGGAGTACCAGTGCTCTAAGGATTTGTAGACCAGAGTCCTAAAGTCCTTAATTTATGTTCTAATCATGCTAGCGATACAAGCAAATGCAAGCCTTTTTTAGCTGTTGAACTCCTGGTATAAAATCAAATGCTTCTGCATGTGTGAATGTGCCTGTGTGCTTCCCTGCCCTGACTGTGATTGTCACAGAAAACCTTCAGGTAGAAACATGAGAGGTTCCAAACCCACTGTGTGTCTGTAGGATAAAAGAAATGGCTGTGCTGCGCTGCCTGAAGAGAAGGGGGCTGGGGTTGGTGGTTAAGCCCTGGGACATAGCCCAGTTAATGCTAAAGGTGATTTGGTCCCTTGTGTTGTCCTGCTCCTTCATCTCACCCTTGCCCTGTGCTGCTCAGGGGTGCCCCAGGCCAGGAGAGACCTGGCATGCACCACAGCAGAGGGATGATGAAACATCAGGCTTTTAAAGGGGGTAACACAGCCATAGCTGTAGCTTGGATTGCCCCAGTGGAAAGGCACTGATAACAATCACCTATAAAATTGCATCAATAGACTTAGAATTGGTGGCCCTGTCACCCTGGAGATTCTTCTTCTAAAGGTCACTCAAGGGTAATTTTAGGTCCTTCTCCTACAGGGTACCTTTCACAGGATATCCCCTCTGGGACTGAAAGCCAGAGAACAGCGTAGCTCTCCTGTTCTTACACCCACAGTTCCTGCCTGTCCTGTTCCCAGCTCCAGGGTGGAAGGCTGGCACACTGGAAAAGATCAGGTGAGGCTGGTGTGTCTGGACACATGGCTGCAGAGGTCTGTTGCTACCCAGGCATTCTGCAGTACAAAACTAGCCCTGTTCTATGTTATATTGTCACAGGCATATCTAAGCATCTTTGACTTTTTGTAGTTTAGCTGGGGGGCCAGATACCTCATTATTGTAAACTGCTTTCTGGATTACAGCCATGGGAGGAAGGAGATGCTGGTTTGTTTTAGAGCAGTTCCTTTGCCTCTGGAAGATCACAGGTTTCAGAGGGATTTCCGTCTTTCTCTGCCACAGCTTAACAAAGACAGATTTCATTTGTGAGCCTCTGAATGCTCAGGACCCAACGTGTATAAAGGCCAGAGACAGTGCAAGTCCTCTCAGTCTTTAGGATAAACTCCAGTGAGATTCCAGCTGGTGTCTTC
>NW_008236217.1:2555235-2561905 GCF_000691975.1 Corvus brachyrhynchos | reverse complement strand
AAGTTAGTGGCATCCCTAAGCTGCCGAGACTCAACAGCTACATCCTGTAGCTTTGCCTCAGGCCAAAGCTCAAAGCTCTCCCTGAGGTCATCAGGAGCTCTCAGAGCTGAGCTTGATGCTCCCTCTGGGCAGCAGGAAAACTCGGAGATAGGCAGCTGTGAAGGTGTCTCTGAAACTTGGCAGCCCTCCCCTGGCCTGCCTGTGGCCGTGCTTTTCTGAGTCTGGTCTCTTTTGCTTTTGGGAGTCACATTTTGCTGTAGGGTGTTACCACGGATGTTTGCTGACGCAACACCTGAAAATGGGATAACTGATATATGAGTACATACTTGGATTTTTGCCTTATTTCCTGTGCACTTCCCTCCCGCTACCCCTGTGCACACATACAGAGCATACACATAAAGATGTGGAAAAGAAGGTGAGCTGTGAGGTGAAAGAATTTGCTCATGATAAGATATCCACTGTAGTGAAGGCAATAGGTGGCTAAAAACTATGCAGAAGAGCAATATGGACCTGCAGAGTGACAGGATGGGGAAACAGACTGCGTGCAGGTAGATGTGAAGCAATACACAGGGAAAAATAATCCCCATGTACCCCCTTCAAAATATTGGGATGTTTTCCAAGAAAATATCAACTCAATGATTGTCAGTAAGCAAAACAAGCCAGCCTTATGTTAGGATTTTTGAGGAATAGGAATAAAGGCAAGGATATGCTATATAAATGTAACTGTAAGAATCCCTGGGTCAGCTGATCCGTTACCTCAGAAAGGATATGGCAGAACTGGAAAAGGTCCAGAGAAAGGCAGAAAGGATGACTAAATGTAGGGAATAGTTTCTCTGTGGAAGGACATTTTGCAAGTCCAGTGGGCTGGATAGGGAGGGCTTAATACTGGCCTACAGAGTTACATGTGCTGTAAAGATGGATATGGAGCAACCACTCACTGTCTCTGCCTAAAGAAGAATTAGACACCATCAACTGCAGCTGGCCATAGCCTGGCTCAGAGCAAGCACCGGGAGCTGTGCCTTGCACACTGCATAGAGACCTGGGGAATCTCTCATCTGTGGATGCTGTGTGGGCCAAAAGCTGAAGCAGGCTTAAGGTGGCGCTGGGCAAGCCCTCAGAGAGTGTGAGAGCCACTGCAGGCTACTGACTCAACAAACCAAACTGAGCTGAGGAATCCCCTGAGCCCCCTTTGGGCCCAGGCTTCTTTCAGGTGGGTGCTGTGTTTGGCTGGAGGGTGGCCCTGCGGGGAGCTTTGCCCCCTCCCTCAGCAAGGGTGAGTGCTGGGCAGCCCCTGCAGGGGCTGAGCACTGAAGGCAAGACCTGCACACCCTGGGGAAACAGCCTGTGCCCTGGACAGCTGCTGCTGCTGTTTTCCTCCTTGTCTTCCAGGAGAAGGGTGCAGGAGGTCTCTGGAGAGGAGACCTGGTCTCCTGCCCAGGCAGCTGCAAACACGGAGAGGGAGGATGTTGTCATAAAGGGCTGTGTCTGTACTTACATTCTTAAGTTTTTCAGCACAGGAGAATAGAGTTCAAACAAGGTTTCCTGGGACATTGAAGCTGAATGATTTCTACTGATGCAAGCCATGTCTTACACCTTTCCCCTCAAGCTCCAGGAAGCTGGTTGGGTTTGTCAAGCAGGGCTCAGGGCTGAGAAGAGGACAGGGAGAGGGTGGCCACAGCTCCTGAACATAGCAGGGCATGATCCTGAGAAGTGGTGGGGATCCAGATCGTGCATGTAGCAGGAGAGACCACTTGGGCACCTCAACACAAAGCTGCTGTTGGATGTGCTTCAGGCACAGCTCTATGGCACAAAAAGAACCATGGCAGCACCTCCCTGGCTTGACCTGAGCTCCTGCCTCACCACAAAACTCGCACTGCCTGAGCTAATGCAGGTTTTGATGTTGATGTCCTTAAATTGTTTGTCTCTGCTTGCAACAGGCTTGTATTGATTTAGGTTAATTTGGTTACCCAAAAAAAGGATTGTGCTGATTGCCCTAAATGGATTAAATAGTGATTTTAGTTAAACTGATGGCAGGCTTGTGTGTAGACAGGGCCTGGAGCTTTGTAAGCTAATGACTTGGCAGTAATGCAATGGGTTTTTTTAGGCAGCTGAGACCAAGCTGTTGTTTTAAATACAAGATCATAAGTGTTACTATTGTAGTAAATGGTCCCCAAATGTGATAGTTTTCCCTTAACTTGGATTCCTTCTGAATCCTGGCTGATCTCTTTGCTAACTCTCACTTTTCTGATAATAATTTGGCAAGTACCTTTACTCCAAATGGACTTTGCATTAAATCCAAGCGCAAAACATGGAAATTTACCAATTTTTGGTGAAAGTATCTAATTTTTGTTCACTTTCTCAGCCTGCTAATTTTTCCACCTTTATTTTGTCAGTGGAAAAAAGTTTGTCCTCTTTTTTTAATAGAAATTCAGATAGTAGAAAAAATGCAAAGGAACCTAGCTCCTGCCAACAGCAGGGACCTTTCTCCACAAGTGAAGCCTGAGTGGAGGACGGGTCCAGAAGCAGCCACTGTTCAATCTCTTCACTCAGAAAAATACAAGGGTGAGACCATAATAATTTACCTTTGGGTTGGAACTGAAATTAGAAAAGGACATGTCGCCAGACAAATGAGTCATGAGCCTTGGTTAGCTTTGATCTGTAAGGAAGTACTGTAAAGAGCACTGAGAGATACTGAATAAGCCTTAGCTTGGAAAACAGCAGTCCAGCAGATAGGCTGTGATCCTTTCCTGTCTTAGGCAAGTGTGTGGAAGCAGAAAGTTGACGGCAAAAATGAGAGGAGACTTCACATCTCAAAGGACAGAAAGAGCAGCAGAAAGGAAAAGCTCAGGGTTATCAACTGGTCAGCAGCTGGAGACCACAAATCTGAATTATCTAGAGAAATGGGTACATAGTAAGCCAATGTACACTAAGACATTTTTGGCAGACGTTTCTATACCACTAGTGCAGGTTGGATCCTGGACTATTTTCTGCATTCCTGGATTCTGAAAATTGGATCCCAATAATTTGGAGCACAATAGAGGTGAAGCTGTGGGAGAGGGACATGACACAAATCTGGCAAATCAGGGGTGAGAGCATTCGTGGAGGAGCTGAGTTACCCAGAAGGGGTAACAAACAGATTCTTTGTCCAAGACATAGGCCAAAGAGATCAAGGGAATCAGCACTGTAAAAGCAAGTGGGTTGAATGTGTCTCAACTGCAGCATCTTGTGGGGAATGATGGTCAGGAAGGGGCAGGGAAGGGCCAAAGCACAGCCATGGGGCAGACCTAAGCCATAAAATCAGTGTGCTTGTAACGCTGTGGTAAGAAGCACTGTGGAAGCCATCTTCATCTTCAGTGACCACCTCGGCAGAGCAATCGGCCAGTAGATGAATGTCCTTTAGCCCCTCCTTCTAACCTTCAGCACGTACACAGACGTTTGTCTGACGCCTGGGTCTGTGCCTGCACTCATCCCTCTGGCATACATCCCCAGTGCCCATGGCCAGGGTGTAACAGCATCACAGGAGCACCAATGATTTGTCTTTATGTGACCAAACAGGAGCTGACACTCCACGACACACACAGGATGTGGATACAGACTGTGGCAAAGTGGGGCCCTGGGTCCACATGCCCGCTGAACCCCACACTCATATCCATTCATCAACCAAGACAAGGATGGTGATGCAGCCCCCATAAAGTAAACCTCCACCAGAAGCCAGGAGCTTTTCCCCATCTTGCATGTGGCTCTACAGCCCCACTGAGCAAGGCTCAGGGGCTGATATTGAGACACCTCATCCAAGTCCAGAGGCTTGGGGGTAGAGATATTTGTCAAATAAAAATTACAGGTCATCTTCTTGCCTTGAACACCTGAAATGCAGGTGAGCAAATCTTAATGAAATTGACCAAAACATTTGCACAGAGCTGATGGAGCAGCTAGACTGGGAACAAGGCCACTTATCCCCTCCTCCCATTTGCCATCTGGTGGTGTCTGAGAGCTCCAGAGGACAGCTCCAGTGCTGTTCCAGGCTCACAGCAGAAAAAGCTGCCCATGAGGGATGGATGCCCAGCCCTGGAGCGCAGCCCTCCCTGGGCTATGAGTCGTAAAATAAACTCTCAGATCAGAACGGCTGGCTTTGCTACAAAAGACTGCAAAGCTCACAATGAGTAAAAGAATATCCTACAAAATCCTTCTTCAGACTTCCCTGAGCCTCTTCCATGAAACAATTAGTGGATGCTCTTGTTTTGAACTCTGTGACTCACTCCTGTAATTCAGTTGTGGCCTGTGATCATTCAGCCACTTAATGCATTGTGGGGAAACAGGCAATTGTGAGAATTTCCTCTGTGCCTCCCTCGGCCTCTCACTGCAGCTCTGGGCACATTGTACCACAGCCTGGATGCTCCTTTCCCAGATATGCAGGCTCACCCCTCAGGAATGCTTCCTCACGGTACCAAGTGGTGGTCAGGTAGGTTTCTCAAAGAGAAAATGCATCTCACTACGTTTTACAGTACGTAATCCAGCTGCAAGGGTGGTCCTATTATCAATGGTCTAAATAGTTAAGTTGTGGCTTGCCTCTACCAAAGTTTTATTTCTAATTTGGTATCTTCACAGTGGGTACATGTGTGTGCACAATTGTAAAAACTCCATTAAAGATAATAGACTGTAATAAAGCAATTACACTGGCTAATGCCTCCCACATTCTTGCCTATTAACCATACTTAACTTTGCCATTCAGCAGTATATTTACTGTTATGAGCCAGTAAGTGGCTTTTAATCACTGGATTTGTATAACACGCAGATTTGTGTAACTTTTCAAGTACATCGTAAGTATGAAAGACATTTAGCAGTTAAACCAAAAGTGTTTTCAGAGATTTCCAGAACCCACTGAATATGTTTGAAGGCTTCTCTGTGCTTATGTTACCTTGGTCGTGCTGAGATAATTTTGGCAGCAGAGCAAGGAAAAAGCACTGAATAATTTGCCAACTATTTCACGTCTAAAAGAGAATTGAAAACAGAAAGCTGAAAAATTCCTCCTGCTGGTACCACACGTCACAAACCCCACCCTGTGTCTGCTGAACAGTGCTGTACGTTTGTCATGCGGAAAAGACAATTCCATTCTCTGGCTGCCGACTACCGAGTGCTGAATTTCTGCTGTTGCCAGGAATGGCAGAAGAAGCCATCACAGGAGTGACCCTGACAGACCAAACTGCAGTGTCCTTCATGCAGGGCTCTCTTTAGGCCCTGTGGGTGGCTGAGCCAGTGGCTCTGGTGGCCTCAGGCAGCTGCTGCTCCTCTGCCAAGGCGCAGGGATGAGCTTCTCCACAAGATGCTCAGGCTTGTCACTTGTCTGCTTTTAACTTTGCTCTGCTTGATCTCTCAGACACTTTTACCCCCGTAGTCTCTTTGTTACTTCCCTTTGGTAGTTGTTTTCCCTCTTATCGCTCATGTTTATTCCTTTCTATTTCTTCCCCTTTTTCTCTTTTGCCTTCCCTATTTCTCTTGCTTTTCCCTCTTGCTTTCTGCCAAACCATATGCACCACTTTCTCCTTTTCTGGTTATTTTTCCCAAGGGCTGAATCTCAGCAGTTCTGTTTGCATGGCCATTTGTATAGCCCAGAGTCATCTCCCACAGTTTGGGGTGCTAAGCTGAGGAAGGTGACCTTCCCTGGTTCCCTCTGCAGTCAGCTGGAAGAGATGGGAGCCTCCAGAAGGTGACTCAGGTTTTGAGGCTGTCATAAGACCTTGTGAAGACTGATGTCCTCCCATGATCTGCCAGTAAGACAAATGAATATCCTAACTTTGGGGCTTTGAATTGGGGACCCAAAGTTATTTAGTACAAATCTTGCTTTTGCCAAGTTTTGTCACATGTCAGATGGATGATAAGCACAAATCAGGGTATCTTCCCTCTAACCAACATTGCCCTCCAAGGTGCCAGACTCCTGCCCACACGCTGGCAGTCAGGAGAAGTGGCATCTGCAGCACAGCAGCTGACAGAGCCTTGCAACAACCTTCCCCCACCCCAGAGTCCCGTCTCTGCTATAGACAAAGCATTTGGTCCAACTTCAAAAAGCCAAGCAAGCACTTTTGCTCCTGTTTCTTTTTTCTCTCTAAAATAAGTATCGTGCAAGGAATAAGGAAATAAAATTGAAAAGGGAAACAAAACTTTCATTCTCACCCAGCCATTTAAAAGCAGGCATCCTCACAGTTTCCATGACTTTCATTTCACCAGGAGAATGTTTCCCAGGGGCTAACTTCAACATTTTGAATGGAGACACGTTTAGCCTTTTCCATAGCAAATCACACAGGAACCATGAACTGCAAATGCAGCCTTATCTCCATTCAGACATTTGTTCCCAAAGAGATTTTTCCTGTTTTTTGTGATCAGACCAAGAAAATACGGGTGACATTATAACAACGCTCCCAGGGCACGTTCTGTTGTATTCTGAGGTTGCTGACAAGCTGTTACATGGTAAGGGTCTGTTTTCTCTGTACAATACTGGTCTTATGATCTGTCTGTGGGATTTCCTAGGATTTCACCTCCAGCACAGTTGCAACTTGCTGATCCAAGAATGGATAAAATTGTTGAAGTTGTATTCTCCCTCCCCTTCCCTGTGCATCTCTGCCCTGCCTTCCCTTACAAACACTCGTGGGCACAGGAGGGATGACTGCTTCCTCCA
>NW_008236217.1:2546080-2555211 GCF_000691975.1 Corvus brachyrhynchos | reverse complement strand
TCTCCCTTCTCTGCAGATCACTGGTGCAGGGAAAACTGGGTCCACATCCACCTGTCCTTAGGCTAATATGCTCTTGGGAGCATTTTTGGTTAATTTTATTATTGACATAATAAAATGATGTAATGGATAATTCCTTGGCCTTGTGTCTGACCCAGGTGGCTGCTACAGCTCCCTCTCTGCCCCCTGACTGCCGCTGTGTGCAGCTGACCTGGTGCCTTTGATAATCAAATTTTCATTAGTCTGCTAAGCAAAATGCTGGCACTGAGCCATGGGCAAGTCGTAAAGCTGGCCGAATAATTGGAATAATAATTCACTCATATTGAATGTGGTCCACTTAAAGGTGGTGCTTATTTCCTGAATGGAAATTAATATCTTCTAAGGATTTGGTTTAGATTACTTTGCTGCATGGTTTACTTCAGCCGTATAATTTTGCCACTGATACATAAAGTAGGTTCATAAATAGAGCAGCAGAGCCTTGGCTGTGCTTGGAGATAGTGCTGTGCACTAATGTAAATTATAAATGTAGAGCTAGAAAATGTAACAAGCCCAGCTGGCAAACTTCCATGTATTATCTCACAATAATTGTTTCCAGCCAGTAGAGATTTTTTGTATAGCAGAAGACAGGTTATTTATATTATATATTTAGCCTAAAATTGTAATAACATCCTCTGGCAAAAGTATTATCTGATGGTGTCGGAAATGGAATCAGCTTTCCTCTTTTCAGGCATTAATAAATGAAAAATTTGTGTCACCTCATGGCATTTCCTGAATTGGAGAATAAAATGAGGAGGACTTTTTAATTCATATAGTTTACTTCTTAAAAAGTAAATCTATTTTTGACAACTAGAATTTCCTAGAATTGTTACATGTAGTTTGTATCAGCAACCAGAGAAATACTTCCTTTTACAATTCTAATCAGGCAGAGACAACAGTACCACCAGCAGGACTGGCTCCTGGCTTAGCAGTCAGGAAAATACCTGTGAACAGGCAAGGCGCGTGAAGGTCATGGAAGAGAGAAGGTATTTTCCCATTTCCTCAGAAATGCCTGGATGCCTGCTACATTGCCCATCTGTACATTCTCAGGCAAACCCTACAGCAGTGGGATGGGGGCTTTCAATCCCCAGATGGCGATCCTGCTTTAGTACCCCTTGGATTTCTGGCATGCAGGGAACATGCTTCAGATATTAGAACTTTCAGTGCTGTGCATTTCTGCTTAATACATTATTTAAGTAATCCTACACTTATGAGGTATGAAAATGGGAGAAAGTGGCCTTCCCCTCTATGGGACCCACTCAATCCACACATGAGAATGGATGTATACAATGGCCATTCTAAGATGACATGTTAAAGGAGTAAGGTTTATTTAAATGAATGCTACAGCCAAATAATGACAACTTCAAATCCAAATACACATGTGCTGTGAAAAAAATCCCACCATAATAATGACAGCTCAGTAGAAAGTAATTCCATATCCAGATGTAAAAAGATTAATGCAGGAATGTTTGTTTACTTAGTGGCTGTAGTGTAGTGTTTAAACCCCAGTTTGTGACAAGCGGTAGATACTGAACAGTGTGAGAAATAAATTTGAGGAAATTTGGGATTTTTGGTGATTAGTTCAGTAAAAAGGACAGTTGATGAGAAAAATATGTTTATTCTGCTTTTCAAATCACCAGTGTTCCTGCTTTTGTTTCTCACAGTTTTGTTCTTAGTTGATCTACTGACATATAATTATGGCTGGTTCACACTACTATGAGTAAAATCCATTTTTAAAGCCTGCAAAACAGCAGTATGAATCCTCACCTTGTTTGCTAGTGATCAGGTATCTCTAGGGAAACTTAATTCTTTTCTTGGACTAATTTAAATTTATGGGAAGTCATTCAGTCAAAATAAACATCGAGAGGCTTAACTCTTTTGAATTGTATATCCACTGGATTAGGACTTCAGACATTTTGAGTTATTCCTAATATATGATTATTAATACCATAAATATTTTTAATTGAGTGATAATGAGCGATCAGCTTTACTCTTATTTTGAAGACTACCCTGACGCCAGTTGAGTTACTGTCTTTGGAACAGGATCAGAAAATGATGCCAGTAAAGCCAAAGAGCTGCTCTGTTACGGTTGTAGATGAACAATGAAACAGGTGACTCTGGAAAGGGAAACATATTCACCTGCAACAACAATCACATAGAAGTCTTGTCTTTTTCTTTCAGAATTACGTGAGCTTGTTTCAAAAAGCTGTTTAATTTTTTTTTTTTTTTAGCAAAATCCTGGCTTAGCTGAAGTCTCTAGGAGTTCTGTGGTTTAATAACTGAGTCTGGGACTTTTACCTTTCACATTAGGCACCCTGGTTTATTTTATTTCCCTATCTATTAGGAAGATTACCTTTACGCTAATCACATCACAAAGCATATTCCAGAGGTATTGTAGTACCCACAGAATTAACTAAAGCACAAATTTAGAACATCTCATTTTGGATAGGGTATGATGGTGTATCTAACCAAAGCACTGATTAAAACCATGCAAAAAAATTTTTGCTTCAGTTCTGTGGGTGACCTAAAAGTACATATATTTAAAAGTTCTTTACAGGCTAACCCAAAATACCCTGGCTTTTACTGATTTTTGATGGAAAAACAATCATTTGGTGATGAACTTCATCACTGAAAGTGAAATGAGTTCTTCTGATTTTGAACAATTGAAGTGAAAATTAAGGAATATGAAAGACAGTGTAACAAAAGATGTCACCACAGGGAAATAAATAGGTGGTGACCTGAAGCCAGGTATGCAGCTGAAAAGGAAGGAGCTCAGAGACTGTAGTTCCAGCAAGACCAGGCAGTGGAAAAGCATTGTCCAGGTTCTTCCTTCTGCAGAGGGCAGCAGGAGCCCATGGCCACAGCAAACCACTGAGCTGAGCTGCTGTCCCCAGCCTGCTGGCCAGCCATGGCTCTCCTCATCCCGTGTCCTGAGCCTGCTGGTGCGACAGGGCAGCTGGGCTGGGTGCTGCACCTCCGCGGGCACAGGCCTCCGCCTCACTGCGCTCTGTGCCAGCTCCCCTTCCATGCTGCAGCCATGCTTCAAAAGGTGCCGTGCAAATGGTTTTTAAAGGGAAGGAGAGAGGATGAGAAGAACAGCTTGAAAAAAATCCATATTAGACCATGAGCGTGATGGTTTTTTACTCCTCTGGTCTATGATAGATGCCACAGTGCCACATGTGAGCCTAGCTTAAAAAGATCAACATGTCTTGATCCTAAAGAAATAAAAATAAATAAGGCTAACATGTCTGGGATTTCCTCATTTTTATGCCAGGCAAAACCTTTTTTTAAAATTTGACTTGAATTTGCGAGTAGAGCTGGCTTCCCTTCAGCGGCATGTTTTGATGAATACGTTATTTACTACTGCAACAGAAAAGGTCTCTCGTGAAGCAGTGATGGGGCAGAGAGGGAAAAACAAAGATGAATGCAAGAAGAAGAAAGACAGAGTTTGCAGCTGAGCTATGAGACGAACCAGAGGTCGTAAGGGACAGAGCTACAGGAAATCTGCTCTCTATGGCAGCAGGTGCAGGGGGGAGCTCTCACACACTGATGTCAATTGGAAGCGAAGGTACACACAAAGCAGCAGCTATGTGTAGATAATGAAAAGCTGAGAGGCCAAGACAAGCAGTGGAAAACAGGGGTCAATTTGAAGCTTGAATGAGGGCTCAGGAAGTTGTTTGAGAAGGAAAGAAGCAGCAGCACTGCCTTCAGTACAGAGACAGTTTGTTAAAATTTGGTAGGATTTCTGATGCAACATGCAATGCTGTAGCTTCACAGTTGCTTTCAAGTGGAGAAAAGTTTTAGTGGAAAAAGAAAAAAAGTTTTGAATCCACATCCATTCCTAGTTCGTTGTAGACCCAGAGAAACTTTCTTGCCAGCACAAAGCAGGCAGTAGGGTGGCAAAAGGGAAGGCAGGCACAACCAGAGAAGTAGTGGAGGGAGCAGGCAGGACCATTCATTTTGGTGGCTGTGCCTGTATATGCCATTATAATGAAAAATGAAAATTAAGAAATAGCAAAATGCTCCAGCTCCCTCCTGACTAATCTAAAGACAGCATTATAGTATCCACTGTTAGGTATGCTCTTCTGTGTAATTTCTTACACCATCCATCTCAATCTAAACACTTAACTACTGCCCAAAAGTGCATTAGGGCAAACTGGAGGGGGTAGATTTCTCTACATCTCTGGATGTCTCACCATGTCATTTGAATCAGACTTAGGGTTATGGTTATAGTTAGGTTAGGGCACAATTAAAACAGCATTAAAACCCAAGAATACTATTCTTCCCTACTAGTATTTGCTTCAGAAGGGTATCTGCACCTTTTTCTCCAGTTTTGCTTAAAGTCTTCAGTAAAAACTATCTGCCATCCCCGTGCAAGTCCTTTCCAGTGGTCTGGCAATTGAATGGGCATGGTTGTTGAAAAGCAGTTCCTTTCTGGATAAAGGAACAGAATGCCATGTTCTGTGTACACACAAACACATATTCGCATATATTCCTGATTTTCATCTGAGGTAATGAATTACAGTCTGCTGAGTATTCTATTGTGGCGGGACTTTTTTGTTAAATATACACACTGATGTGAGCACACATGAGGTAAGGCAAGCTCACCTGAAGCAGAAGTGAGGTGGTTTGGGATAAACTTTAACTCTCCCAGTGATGCACAGAATTCACTAGCAGGGTTTTTTTCCTGAGTACAGCTCATGCCCCCCTTCTTTAAATATTTATTTTGACACTATGTACCTTTTGGTAGCTTTGGATTGACTAGTGTCTCTTGAACCTCTGCTGTTCACCATATAAGCTGCTGAAACAAGTCTGCTGCTGATGCTGAGTTATTTGAGGTAGCATGAACAAGAGCTGGCTGCAAAGAACAACAGAAGGACCTTGCGAGGCTGAATAACTGGGAAATCAAACCACAGATGGAATTCACTGTGTGTAGACTAAATCAGCACCTACCAGGAAAAAAAATCCTAGCCTCTCATATAAGATGAAAAGCTCTGAAGTGATCGCACTGAGAAGGAAACGGTGGCATTAGTTACATATCAGAAAACATCAGTTAAGTGTGTGGCAGCATTCAATCAAGTGTTACGGACCATTTGCAAAGGAACACAGAACACAACAAGAAGCATGAAGATGCCACTGCAGGAATCCATAGCAAACCTGAACACTTACTTAGTCCCCTCATCCCAAAAAGCAGAAAGGGAAAAAAATTAGAGAGCGGCTGTGTACAAGGTCAGTCTGATTAGTTTAGCACTGCACGGTTTGGAAAAGGGACTACTTGATGTGTTAACACAGGAAATCATCAGAGGCACAGATACATTGGAAAAAATCTGTTTTTTCAAGCACAAAAATCCAGGAGGTTTCAAAGGCAGGGAGCCACAGCCAGGCTCAGATCAAGAGCTGGTGCCTTGTGCAGCAGGTGAGACCTGGGGAATCCCTCACCCGTGTGTGCTGTGTGGGCCAAAAGCTGAAGTGGGCTCCAGGTGGGGCTGGGCAAGCCCTCAGAGAGCATGAGAGCCACTGCAGGCTACTGACTCAACAAACCAAACTGAGCTGAGGAACCCCCTTGGCACACATTGGTCCCAATGTGTCTCCCTCTTTGGAGGGAGAGTCCAAAGGGGAAGTGTTGTGGGTGCTGCCTTGTTCCTGCTTTTGCTGAGACAACTGCCCTGGCTTTGAGCTGGAGGCAAGGCTGTGCTAGATGGCCCCTGTCTGCACCCATACAGCTGCCCTTTCACCACCAATTTCTTTCTGAATGATGGGAGCCAGCACTGACATCACTTGAATCAGAAGCACAGCAGCAAGGCTGAAGGAAGAAGGAGAAGGATGTGTGGCTATTTTTGGCATGTGAGGCACAGCTGCTTGCTGTCTTCTCTCACAAGTCAGGAAGGGCGCAGGCTGGAACAGGAGGTCAAAACTCTCTTAGCATGTCCTGTATTTCTTAGTAAATGGACTGAAACCAGAGAAAATCAGTAAGATGACAGTTGTTAGATGAACCTGGGCTTTTTTTAGCAACTTTTCTGAATGTTGTGAAAACTTCCTTGTGCACAGGATGGTATATTTAACTTAAAATTGCATTTCCTGCATCTGAGAAGGAAGGAGCATTCTTGAAGACTAGGATGGATGGAGGCCACCTCGAAAACACTGATTTCATGTACATGGTTAATATAATGGGTATGGTGATCTATGCTTGAAGCAGGTACCACTTTAGGAAAGTTAATAAAAGCTGTAGTCAGTGGGCACTCATAAGCTTATATAAAGCTCATAACCATGAATAACAATAGAAATAAAACTGTCAGTAAAGAAATACTAAGGATAGCAAAAGAAGATGTATGTGTTAACTGGGGAGGAAAAGATACACAGGAAATGGTGGAGGACTAAAATTACCTAAAACACAAAACAGGAAAGGGGATTTTAGCAGAAATTCATGTTGTTCCAATGATATGTAAGTTCAAGAGGACAGACTCAGGAAAGGTACAGTGATCTTAGTAAAAGGACTTGGAATGATTTGCTGTATATTAAGGGTTAATTCTGGCAGGCAGCTAATCCCCATGCAGCCACTTGCTGACTCACCTCCCACCCCAACAGGATGGGAGAGAGAATCAGAAAGGCAAAAGTGAGAAAACTCGTGGGCTGAGGCATAGATAGGTCAATAGGTAAAGCAAAAGCCACATGCGTAAGCAAAGCAAAACACAGAACTCGTGCACCACTTCCCATGGGCAGGCAGGCGCTCAGTCATCCCCAGGAAAGCAGGGCTCCATCCTGCATAACAGTGAATTTGGAAGAAAAATGCCATAAATTTGAACGTCCTCTCTTCCTCCTCCTTCCCCCAGCCTTGTTACTGTTGGGCATGACACCATGTGGACATATGGTTTGGAATATCCCTTGGGTTGTTTAGGTCAGGCTGTCCCAGCTGTGTCCCTTCTTGTATACCCTAGCCTGCTCACCAGCAGGGCAGTTCAAGAAGCAGGGTATGCACCTGCCCAGCTAAAGCATCCCTTACTCTGGTCACAAACCCAAAACAGAGTCCTAAATAAGCTATTACGAACAAAATTGCCTCTATCCCAACAAAACCCATGCATATATATAAATGATAGCACCTTACAACAAAATGAAAAAGCTCTGTGACATAAAGATGTGTGGAGTCAGACAAAAGCAATGAAAACACATTCATAGAATTCACAGTATCACAGAATATTCCGAGTTGGAAGTGACCCACAGGGATCACAGAGACTAACTCTTGGCCTGGCACAGGACAGTCCTGAGAATCACACCATGTGCCTGAGAGTGTTGGCCAACGGCTTCTTGAACCCTGTCAGGCTGGTACTGTGACCATTTCCCTGGGGAGCCTGTTCCAGTGCCCAACCACCCCCGGGTGAAGAACCTTTTCCTAATATCCAGCCTAAACCTCCCCTGACACAACTTCAGGCCATTGCCTCGGGTCCTGTCCCTGGTCACCTCAGAGAAGAGATCAGTGCCTGCCCCTCCTCTTCCTCTCACGAAGAAGTTGTAACTGCAATGAAGTCTTCCCTCAGTCTCCTTTTCTCCAGGCTGAACAGAACAAGTGATGGCTTCCCCTCAAGGCCCTTCACCATCTTCATTGACCTCCTCTGGACACTCTCTAAGAGCTTTATATCATTCTTTCTTTGTGGTGCCCAGCACTCACACAGCACTCAAGGCGAGGCCGCCCCAGTGCAGAGCAGAGCAGGACAATCCCCTCCCTTGCCCAGCTGGTGATGCTGAACCTAATGCCCCCCAGGACAGGGTTGGCCCTCCTGGCTGCCAGGGCACTGCTGGCTCATGTTCAACTTGCCATCGACCAGGACCCCCAGGTCCCTTTCCATGGTGCTGCTTTCCAGTGTCTCATTCCCCAGTCTGTCTATACAGCCAGGGTTGCCCCATCCCAGGTGCCGAATTCAGCACTTTGCCTGGTTGAGCTTCATATGGTTGGTGATTGCCCAGCCCTCTGATTTGTCCAGGTCTCTCTGCAGGGCGTCCCTGCTTTCAAAGGAGTAAGCTGCTCCTCCCAATTTTGTATCATCTGCAGACTTTCTTAGTATCCTTTTAAGTCCTGGTGGAGAAGGGCTCACAAAGGGTCACATGATGGCTCTGAAACCAAGCAGCGCCCAGTACGGCTAAACCTGAAAATAAATTGTTTTCCAAGAGTACATTTGGTATATGTATTTGTTGTAGCCATATCCATGTGATGCTGGGACGTGTGAGATGGAGGCCATATATCTGTACGTGTAGCATAGGTCATGTCCTTCACCTGGGGTGGAATGACCCCAGGCACTGGTATGAGTCATGGGCTTGACATGATGGAAAACAGCTCTGTGGAAAAGGACCTGAAGGTCCCAGTGCTAAACAAGCTGTCTGTGAGCCATGCCCACACACACGTGGACAAGAAGACTGATGGAATCCTAGGATGCATTAGGAACAGCATTGCCAGCAGGTCAATCCTGCCCCTCTACTCAGCCCTGGTGAGGCCGCATCTGGAGTGCTGTATCCAGTTCTGGGCTCCTCAGTACAACAGAGACATGGAGCTCCTGGAGCGGGTCCAATGGAGGGATACAGAGATGATTAAAGGGACTGGAGCATCTCCCCTCTGAGGAAAGGCTGAAGGAGCTGGGCCTGTTCAGCCTCAGGAAAGATGACTGAGAGGGGGCCTTACCCATGTTTTTAAGTACCTGAGGGGAAGGTATGAAGAGGATGGAGCCTGGCTCTTCCCAGTGGTGCCGAGCAATAGGACAAGAGACAATGGGGAGAAACCAATGCACAGGAAATTCCATCTGGATATGAGTAAGAACTTCTTTACTATGCGGACACTGGAACAGATTGTGCCAAGAGGTTGTGGAGTCTCCCTCACTGGAAATATTCCAGAACCATCTGGAATACAATCCTGTGCCATGTGCTCTAGGATGACCCTGCTTGAGCAGGAAGCTTGGACCACTGTGGTCCCTACCAATCTGACCGATTCTGTGGTTCCCTGATTCCTCTCCCCCCTAACTTAGTGCTGCAGACCTGCGGGAGCAGAGCCTAGACAGCCTGCGAGCACTGCGCGGGCGGGATCCCGGAGGACCCTTGTTCCCTGGGGCGGTGCG
>NW_008236217.1:2471913-2545737 GCF_000691975.1 Corvus brachyrhynchos | reverse complement strand
GGCAGCTCCTGAGAGTCGTGTTGAGTATGGGGAGAGCGTAAGGGTGGGGGGTTTTTTTCTGTCAAAAAATACTGATACTTCATTGCACAGTCCGAAAGTTTTAGGAGTTTTTTGGTCTTTTCTTTCTTTCTTTTTTTTTTTTTTTTTAAGTTCCCAGTTATGTTGGCATTTGTTTCGCAGTTAACGCAGTCTACGGAACGGTGTTGCACTTTGAAATAAAGTAGCTACCATTTTTTTTAACTCAAAAGATAAGATACTTTGATTTCACTTCAGCCAGTGTGAGCGCAGTTATATTGATACAAAGGTGTATAGTTTGTTTATTTTTTGAATAACCAACTGCAAAGAGGGAAGTAATGGTGCTCTTAGGAAAGTCACCCAGTCTCTAGTCCTGGCTTAAGGAAGAAAAAGAAAACTGCCTTCTCAGCGGGCACTCTGTGTGAATATGTTTTATACATAACTGAATTTTATAAGACCATGACCTCTGATGGGGATGAACTGCTCTCCTCTTCTCTCAGAGCAGCAGCAATCAGCTGGTTTGAACTAGGGCTGCCCTCCTTACCAACACTGGTGCTGGCAAAAGGCTGAAGCCATGGGGAAATTCTGGAAAAAAACACTTCACCTTTCCCAGGACAACTGGGAAAGAAAGGTATATTTCTCACTAGGTATGTCTGCTGTCTTTTGGGTTGTTTGGGATACGTGGTTCTCCCAGCCCCATGAGTCCACCAAGACTTTATTCAAACACTTCAGTTGTCCTTGCCAACAGTTTAATAGAAAACAGCTCATTCCTGTTTTGGTAATCCACACAAATCTTTGTGTACAAGTGCTTGAGTAACTTCTTGCTCTGCTTTTGAATAGCAATTTAGAAGTTCTGCAGTGAAGTGCTTTTATAATAAAGGCTTCCACAAAATATGCTGCAGAAGGTATACCAGCAAGTGCTGCTGCTAATTAGAAGTAATGACAGTTTTCAAAGAAGTGAAGTCCCCTGGGATGCATTATCTCTGGTTTTGCCCCTTCCTGTTGGTTCATTTACTTGCTAATTTGCTATTTGCCTTACAGTAACTCTTGAAAATGGGAGAAGTTCTACTTTATTAAAACTTTTCTTGGTGTTAAAATGCTAAAGTCCCTTTAATGGTGATGTATGGGTATTCCCCCATTTCATTGCTGAAGTTGAAATTGTTGTGGTTCATTCTGGGAAGGCATTGACCGTGGTTTTCCAGTTGAAGCTACGGTACATTTTTTACTATTCATAGGGCTTCTAGGCCCTTATGAAACTGGAAAGTAGAGGTGTTTAAAACAAATATTTGATTTAAATGAAAAAAAGGCTGAGTTTAGAGATTTGTGGTTACTTAAAATATTTGGATCATGGCAAATTGAAGGAATGTACAAGAACCACCAAATGCTTATGTGCACTGTTTTGTACACTTGAGATAAGGACCATATCCAATATGTCTTTTTTTCTTCCCAGTGTATGATGCTATCAGAGTTATTAATTTTCTATATAGCTCTCTTTGAGATTGGGCACTGAAAGTGGCATGTTCTCATATATTACACTGATGATTACAGTGCAGCAGCACTCTAAAAAACAGTCAGAGGCAAGTATTGTATAACCACTGGCTTCCTCCCTCTTTAAATTTAGATAAATCATCCTTTGTTCTCTTCAGTAAAGTGAAGTCAAAACTTTGGGCCTAAGCTGCTGCTGGTGGAATTGTAGTGGGTCCGTGTAAGAAAAGAGGATTTATTAGCACCAGGAGAAATTAATTGTGATGAACAGGAGGACAGAAAGCACTGCAAACAATGTTTTGTACTGACAAAAGCGAAAACCCTAAAGGTTAATTCTGACTTTGTTCACAAATTAGGCACACTCGGTTAGGCTTTTTTTGCCCGCCATAGCTTGAGCCCTTGACAGCTACTGAACCAGCTGACCTTTCAAGTGCAATTTACTCGAGTGTGTGACGCCTCATGAGTGCTCCTCGGGAGTTATGATTTATTCTTTTCCCATTTTAGCATTGTGTTTCTTTGAGCAAAGCCCTCTTTCTAATTGAGCAGGGGCAGTCTGTGACCTTTCTGGTTTTGGCCATAATGCATATTAACGGCTCCTGTGGAAAGGGGTTTTCCTGTCTCCTTTGGAGTATTGCCTCCAAGGTGAACGGGAAGGGACCTGTGGAGTTGCCATAGTGATTTCCAAGTTCATCCTTAGCATCTTCTGTCTCTTTCCAGAAAGCAGCCCTTTCATGCTGTGTCACTTAGATTAGGATTGAACCCAGGGTATGTTGTAATACTATTCAATATTCGTGAAGGAAGACTGCTGCAAAACCCTTATGTATTCGGAATGAATGCGCCCTTTGTAAACCAGCAGTCACACGAGGAAAAACTTGGCCCTCTGGCACTGAACAAAGGCTGCTGTTCCTATTTTAAGTGTGGTAGTATCCTTATTTGAAGGTGTTTCCTTAATTCTGTGTAGTGTTAACTATTTAACTCTCCATGTAATTTTCTTTTTTCTTCTCCTTTAGCATATAGGTGTGGATTCCATTAACAGCTCACCTGAAAAATGCTTTCAAGGAGAAATATTTTTTTGTCAAGCCTGCTAGCTACTGCTGCTGTGGAAGCTGAGATCCACTATGGGCGTACTTTGTTTGCTAAACATGTTTTCTCTATGGAAATTGAATTAGCTATTGACATAGAGTTACTTCCCTATTTATTGATGCTGAGAATATGAAGTGGCTTAATGAGTAATCTGAAGTCTGCAGGCAGAGGAGTGAGATCATGTGCTTGCCTCAAGTAGAGTTTCTTTGTTTGGTATGATTCCTTTGGGACTTGCAGAATTTGGATTCTGCCTCCCCTTTGTATGTACTGCAAAATGCTGCTTGCTGTGTTTCAGACCCTCCTTCATCTCACAGCCAAGCTTCCTTCCAGAACACCTCTTATTATCTCTGTGTGATATATTTCTAATTGGGACCCAGCTGTTTAATGAGTGTGATCAATGGCACTTTCTGATTTTTCTCACCCCCTCCTCCCTTCCTCTCTTGCTGCTTTACAAATAGGTGTGTTAGTCGTGTCACCCCTGTGTCAGGGTAAATTGTCTTGTTACTCTGCTCTTTTTTGCCCTCTGTCACTCTGTTTGGTCATAACAGTGACAAGTGTAAAAACCCCCAACCAAATTAGATTTTACCTTGAATACTAAATATTTACTATGTAAACAGCTGTGTACTCAGAATAAAGGATGGAAAGTGGAAAATACATTTTCTTAGTAGTGCTTAGCTAGCTCCTTTAGTTTTAAGGTTGTATGCACTGCCTGTGTTTATGGATTGAATGAAAGAGCAACCGTGTCAGAACTACAACTGAACAGAAATTTGTTAAACACACTGTACATATCCTTAGATTATAAAATCTCTTTGGGAAAGAGCTGTGTGGGAAAAGTGGCTCCTTGAAATTAAGAGCAGAATGGATGTGGTGTATGTGAACTTTCCCTGTTCTCTGCAATGGCTGAAGAGTTGGTTGTTTGGAGGGGTTTAATGTGCTCTTGTTGAAAGTTTTGCTTTGCTGGGCCGAGAGGTCAGCTGGGCAGGAAACCATTACAGAGGAAAATCTCTAAGTAGGGAGATTTTGAGGCAGCCTGTGGAGTGAAAAGTCAAGAGGCTGATAGTGAATATTCCAAAACGAAATAAAATCAAAGGGCTGATAGCGAATATTCCAAAACTAAATAAAATCAAAGGGTTAGTATCTGTGGGAGAGGCAGGATCTGGGAGTTGATACCACTAGATTTTCTGAATTGTTTTGAAAGTCTCCAGGTATGTGTAGTGAGGCATGTGGCATTGGTGTAGCTTTTCAAGACTGTGCTTAATGGTGAATAATAATACTAATGGAAAATTAGAATCAGATTATAGTGATGTTTTGAATGTGTCTGTAGGTAATGAAGTTTGTCAATGGCTTCACAACTTTATTGATTAATGGGGTGAGCACCATAGTCCCTAGCTCAGCTCATTCATCTGACAGCAATTTGAGTTTAAATCACCAGTCATGCCTTTTGGTCTGAAAAATATGCTTTAAGCAATAAAGGAAACCGTTTTTAACATCTTTTTGTTTTGTTTTTGGGAAGCCATCAAGTCTCCAGAGAGCATGGGAAGGGGAAGAATAGGTTTTTTTTCATGATAGTAAACTGCTTTCTTGCTGTTTTAGTGGGATACTTGAAGTATTTTATTTCTGTTACGGTGGTAAGCATTCTTCCCACTGATGTAGCAGCTTAGTCTCATGGGTTATGATTCCTGCAGATATGCAGGCACTTGGAATGGTGCTGAGGGATACCACTTACAAGGCCAAATGCTTGTAGCCACAGGCTTTTTCTTTACGTTACAGCTATCTAATTCTTGTGGTTGGTTGTTCCCCTTCCTCCACATGTAAATGTTTTACTTCAGGGAAACACCATGAGGTTCAAAGGAAGGAACATCCCTGAGCCTGTTCAGGGTGGTAAATTGAGGCAGCCTCAGTTCCATAAAATATCTGACTTTTTGTTGCAAGAGCTAGGCTGATCGTATCAACTTAATTTCCCCATATTGTTAGAGAGCGTGGCTTTGGGGACAAGAGCTTTCCGTTCTCTGATAGGATTTTGGACAAGGATGGTTACTGAGGCAGGAATGAGATTGAATTTCGTTGTGCTGTCTAAGTTTCAGGTGCTTCCTGTTGCTAATGGCCCGTGGAGATCCAGGTGATGGAGGGAAATGGGCAGCACAGCTGTTTGCTGGGGCTTGGCTTTTCCCATTTAATGAGTAGTGCATTAACCTGTCAGTATTTGCACTAATAGTTCAAGCTGAGCTCTGGCTGTGCTGCGTTCCCAGCTCTGCTCCTGAAGAGCCATAGGCACACCAGTCTCCACAGGATGTGACACACAGCTGCTGAGTTTGGTGATATTTTACCAAATGATGATAGTTGTTTTAGTTCGATTTCCTTACTGTTAACATCCTTTTGGTTGCTGTGTCTCTGATGGGAGTGATGTGGATAGGGTGTTAATATCTGTGCTTCAGCAGTGATGTGGAGTCTTGGGCATGAGGAACTCTTGGACACCTTGGATGGTCCCAAGCTATGCTGCCACTGCAGTGGGACAGCACTGTTTTAGCAGGGCACCGTGCTGAAACTTTGCTCCTGTCCTGCCAGAATCCTTGCAGTACGCTTTCATTTGCTCAGAGCAGTGAAAATCTTGCGGAGACCCTCACTGAAATTGTATAAGAAGGGCCTGGTTACTGTTGCCTGGGGTGCAGTGCCAGAGCAGCTGATCCTCTGTGTGGTTTTGCTCCCAAGATAGTTAATAATCAACAGGTACTGTGTTTCCCTTTTCCTGGGGAGCCTGAACATGATCATGGTGAGACAGCTGCTGTAGTGTTCCCATGCTTGTGGTCTGCTGGGGACTTGTACAGACTTGGCTGTGAGAGAAGAGCTGCTCCAGTTAATGGTTTTCTCTGAGCAGTCCATCAGAACTGGATGTCTGCTTCCTATGAGAATGAAGACAGAGGAAAATCCAGGTTTTCTAGGGGGTCTCGAGTTGCTGTAAGATAAGAAAAGATCAGCTTCTGCTTCTTTTTTTTGTATGCAGTGAGCACTACTAGTAGTATATTTGTTCTTTTAGCTGATTGAGAATTTTCCTGCTATGGTGCCAGCTTTTGCCAATGACAGAATTTTCCATGGGATCATCTGTTCAAGGGTCAAGTTAGGATCCATTTCATGTTAACCGAGGAGATGCTTTCTGCCCACCTTGGGTATAGTTATGGTGTAGATTTTCAGGAGTAGATTTGTTACTGTCTTTTCCTGTGTGAGGTAGGACTGGGAGCTAAAAACCAGCATTGCTGTTCTGGGAAGAATAATCCATAAGACTTTTGATTGCCCTTTGTGAAACCTACCGGCTTGCCCTGTTGTTCTTCAAGGCCTTCTGTTTGTCTTTTACAGTGCAGTTAGTAAGGTTTTCCATCTTTGGGTTAAGTAGGCAGTGTATACTCATGTCATTCACTTTCTGCATTAAATTAGTACTATTTTAAAATAATAACTTTGTTACAAGTAGCGAGCATGGTGTGTAGCAATTGTTTTGCTGTGTTTCTGGTGAGTTTGGTGTGGCACTGAATTTCTTGATGAGAGTCCAGACTTTTCTCCCGGATCTGGATGCACGTGCACTTCTTGTGTTACTGCTTTGTGTGCTGCCATGCCCTAGTGAAACTCTGTGTGCTTTGCCTAGGCATGAAGTTGGAAGCCTAGGCATTAAGTGTGACCCTTGCAAGTCTAGGTTGGCTGTGGTTTTAATGCTGAGAGGCCAGAATGACTGTTCAGTGCAAGCCATGAGAAGTACATGGAGTCGCTGTCTTTCTTGCAGGTCTCTTGGGAGTAATTGTTCTACATGTTAGCTGTCTAAAAGTGATCTCTAATGGCTTGGAAATCATGATATAAAATATGAAAGGAGTTTTTAAAAGGAGGATTACAAGGCAGAGGGCAAGCAGGGATAATATAATACAATACCAGGAGTAATAATAATCAAAATCAAACAGACCAGGTAAAGATGATGCAGAGGACATAAGGAATCCTGGGTAGCAGTTTGAGTACATATTTTGAGCACCAACATTGCTAAGTAGTGGAAGAAGAAAGAGACCTGCCCCAAAAATCCCTCAAATTTCTACCAAACCAAGAGAGAGAAGATAGAGAAGTGTTGGAATTGTTTGCTGCTTAATTCAGTTATATATAACATCTAGATCTCTGGCAGAGTTGTGGCTGCCTGATACATCTGTGTGGCGAAGTATTCAGGCGTGACTTTTTACATGCTTATGTCATAATCAGACTTCATGGACTGGATAGGGTAGAGGCAGCATTCCCTGGGCAGAGGTGGTTTTCCTCCTTCCTTTGCTGGGAAATTCGTGTGAGAGGCAGGTTTTGCTGCAGCTGTTCAGACGTGATGTTAGATTTTTTTTGTGTGTAATGCCCTTGGCACCATTTAAGGGATTATGTTTTTGAAAGGCAAGTGTCTTCAGAGAGTTGTAGTCTCACAGATGGCTCCATCTTGTCTTCCAGTTGGCAAGCAGCCTAGGAATAGGTATCAAAATAATTTTTAATATAGCAAAGAGAAATGCTTGCCAGTGTTTGTACAGGCAGTAAAAAAGCCTCACTAATAAAGATTTTGTGAAATAACTGCAATAGATCAAAGTGACATTTAAGTGATGCTCATGAGCATCATTTAATCACCAGCTAACTACTAAAGGCTTGCTGCTGTGGAACAATTGGTGTTCCTGTGCTGTTATGCTCTACTGTATCTGTCTTGCTTAAGGCCCTGACCCATCACCAAAGCTTGTAATTTCTCTCTGTGTGTGGATGATGGATGCTTAAATGCTGTTTGAGACCTTATTTATTTCTAGTATTGAACTATATTCTGAATTTTATTTATAGAAAGTCAGCTGTTTTCAGCTTCCAGTATGTGATTGAACTATTGTTTGCTAACTTCTTGTGACTCCTTTGTGGAGTTATAAATCAGAGAAGTTGCTTTCTTGCAAGGTTGGGTGCATCTCCACAGATGAAGCTCTTGAACTTTTGTCGTGGGTATCGTTAACTAGTGGAATACTGCAAATCCTGAGGCATGTATTTAAATCTTAGGGGTAGGTTAGGATAGTTTGGGTTTGAGGGAACCTCAGATGATCTCTGGTCCAATTCCCTGCTCAAAGCAGGACTGACTCTGGGGTTGTGTCAGGTTGCTCAGAGCTTTACCTTCTTGGGCCCTGAAAACTTCCAAGGACGGTACAAACTCTCTGCATAGCCTGCTTCACTTCTTGCCTGCCCTCAGGGTGAAAAAGTTTTTCTTTGTATCCACTTGGAAGCTTTCCTGCTTTTAGTTATGCCCATCTCTTTCTTGTCTGTCCCTCTGCCCTGCTGTGTATGGATTGCTGTCATCCTCGCTATTGTTATGCAGCATCTTCAGAACATTGTTACTAGTAGAGGGTAATTAGAGGGTCATTTCTGAAATCTTTAGAAGTCTTGGAGTAGCACACTTGCATTCTTTGATTTGCTTTCCTTCCTACAGCATAAAATAGCACTGTACTTAATGAAATTTACTGTTGCTGCAAATATGTCTTTATACCCAAAGAGGGCATTCTAACCTTAAAGATGTTCTTAGTTCTGCCTTCCTGGCTTTCTCTGGTGCAGAGTCCTTGCTTATGACTCAGACTTTCAGGTAATTTAAGACATTTCATATGTTTTTGTTCAGTGAAGCACTATGACACTTTTATTGTTCAGAAATGAAAATACACGTGTGTTCTGAGTATCTCTCACGGTTTTGTTGTCACGTCTTTGTTTTTGTAAGGCTAGTCATGCAATGTATTCCTGCTCACAGAGGGCTGGAGAGAGAGAGGATGCTTTCTAGGTTGTGGAACTTTTGCAAGTACATTCAAATTACTGTGAGTTTTCCTTTCTGCCTAGTCAGGAGAAAATTTAAAAGGTTTCCAGCAAAAAGGTGTGACCGGGTCACTCAGTAATTAAAGGAGCCTGTCAATTAACTACTTATGTCTGGAGACTATCTTAGTGGATTTACTTGACACAGATATTTTATAAATCTGTTTTCCAGTCTCAGGTCTCAGACTTGTTTAGATTTGGAGTACAGAAATGTAGACAGGTGCAAGTCATTATAGACAAAAAGTCCTCTAAATATGATGCTTGTATTTGCTTCACACGTCTGGTGAAAATGTAAGTTAAACCTGAAGTTTACAGTAAAAATTCACCAGACAGAATAGCATTATTGCAGGATCTGCCTCAAGGGGATCTGCAACTCCTAAGGTTTAATAGCTTAGATAATATAAAGATAAAATTCTATCCAAGTGCTGCTTTTAAGTCTCCAACCTTTTTCATGAAGACAGGAGTTCTAAAGGTACAAAGCTTTAGGTGTATTCTGATAGTGAAAATACTGAGCTGTCTTTCAGGAGTCCTGTGTTAGTCCTTTGTTCTGTCTTGGGCATGCTTTGTGACTGGTGTAAGTTGAGTAGTTTCTCACATGGTCTGCTTCAACCACAAAGCAAATGCATCAGATTACTGCTGCACCTCAGAACTCATGAGATCAAATATCTCTGAAATTGCATCGCTTTCCTTGAAAGGAAGCTACAGCAGTTCTGCCTGCTACTTCTTAATAATAATACTTGTCAGGAGTATTATGTGTAAACCTGAAAGAAGCAGAAGAAATCCCCAGTTACACAGGGACCTATCCCATACACCTGAAAGAGATATGCAAATATGAGCTACCTTGCACACGACCCTGCTGATCCTGGATTCTGAATTCAGGTTTTCTAAAGCAAACAATAAATTAGAAACCCCCAGTATTGGAAGTAATGAGTTAACAATCTATATTTATTCTGGAAAACAATCTGAATGACACTCAAAGTTTTCCTCTGCCAAGCTTTTTGTTAGTGAAGCAAATCTATTCAGGTGTGTGTGTTTAATGCCATATGGTACATTCTGCACTTTCTTTATCCACTTAAAATGCTAAGATGGATCCGAATATGTTGACCTGAAAAACTGTTCATTGGCTTATTCTTTTAATACAGAGAATATTTTTGAAAGGTCTGATTTTTGTGTTGATTTCTCTTTTTTGTTTTTAACTTGAAGTATTTTACTAAAGACTTTGTTTCAGTCCAGTATCCCACAGAGTCCTTGGCACCCAAGAAACAAGCTATCTCACATAGGGGCACAATTTCTTTGAAGATTAATACTGTGCTTTCACTTATTTTGGTAATAAAAGCAGATGGGTAAGGTTCAATGAAAGGTGGCAGGTACTATGGGTTTGTACTTAGGGAGTAGTACTTTACCTGAATCACAAACAGCATGTGTCAGAAATATGTTAAAAAAAACCCCTTCTGGCAGGAGTCTGTGCTTTTGTTGAGCAGCATAGATATGTGTTAGTAAGAGTAGCCTGTGTTGTTAGCTAATGTATGTTAGTCCAGGGACAATGTCAGAGTAAATTGTGACAGGTAATTGTCTTGATTTCCTAGACATGAATAGCAGTGATTTACAGTCACAGGAAAGAAGCTCTCACGAGAGTGTTTTCATTGAGATGATCTCTAAGGGGATGAATGGAGTCAGTGTGCCTTTGGAGTGAGGTTTGGTTTAGATTGTCATACAAACTCTGTGTGCTGTGAAAGATGTAAACGAAACCCTAAGAACTGTCTGAAGTTCTGGTAGCCGGAAAGCTGAGCAACTAAAGGGAAGCAATGAAATCAATGAACACAGCTGAAGTGGGGCTGGGCTTCTTTTAAATGCACCTGGGGACGCCTAGAAACTTCTGAGCTCTGCTGATGGGCAGTGTGAAGCAGGAAATCTCTCCACCTAGGAAGGAACAGGGTGGGCTGAGGAGTTGGAGGGCCTGGAAGCTCATATGAGGAGGATTTTTGAGGGTAAGTTGAGACATGCTTGTTCGCTGTTGTGAGAGCAATGCTGTTAGGGGGGCTGGAGGGAGGTTTGTGCATGTTGGGGTTGTGACAAAAAGGATAACTTGGAAAGGACCAGAGAGGTAGTATTGAGGAAATTGGTACTGGAAAAGAGAATATCTGTCTTTGGCTTGGAACATTGTTTGGGAGCTTTGTGGATGGTTATCGTTCTAGACTGTGAAGTGTGACCTATCCAAAGTTTGGTCAAAGTTCCAGAGCAGCAACTGAAAGGATTTCTGGATTAACTCTCTTTCACTTGAAGAGAAATGAGCCCTTGGTTTGAGAGGAGTAACTGGGAAGCGATGATTGAAATGCAGTGAAAGTCGATGTAAAAGAAGTCAGGGGTTGATGGGAGCGGTTGAAAGCATGTGTGGTGTTGGTATCAGCAGAGTTAGGATGGATACCAAAATGAGTGAATTACAGTCAAAGTGGATCTGTTGGTGATGTCCTCCCTCAGACTGGAGTCTGACTGGCAGCTGCTTGGCTGTATTCCTTGATCCATGTCTGCTTCTGGTGGCCATGGCTTTTGAAGGTGTGTGAACGGGCTTTGGTCCTGTTGCGTCTTCAGTCTCCAGTCATGGTGTGAGGTCATGGGGTTACTCTCAGCTCCTGCCTGAAGCTGAGCAGGCAGTTGCTTGGATCTCCGTGTTCCTGCTGTACCAGGTGATGTGGGTTGGAAATAGTGAATTTGGCCTCTAATGCCAGGGCTCCTACATGGGAGGGTATGGAGAGCTAGCTGTCTAGTGCTGGTGGGTGCCTCCTTTAAGTGCTCTCTAGCTGTTTATTCTTGACTTCTGTATTGACAGCTGTTGTCCCTCTGTGCTGCCACATCTGCTAAATTCTGTAATTCAGTGCCATTACCTTCTAGAGAGAAACTCTATTCTCTCCTGGAATGTTAATTTTTTAAAACTTTTTTTTAAAGATACCTGACTTGCTCTAGGCAGAGTGACTTCTGACCTATGGCATTTAGAAGGAGCTGTGATTTCTGCTAGAATTGTTCTTGCCTGTGGTTAGTATTCTGCTGCAGTTTCAGCAATCTCTGCTATAGTATTTCTTCCATAGCCTGTTCATAGATAATCTCAGAATTTCATCTGAACAACCTACTTTTCTCCTCCATGCTAGAGAAAAAGGACATAGCTGGCGTCTTCACTTTTGTGTTCTGGGGCCCAGTAAAACAAACTTCCAGCTTCTGTTTTGTCTGTCTACAGCCTCGGGTAAGGGTTGTAAAGGCCAAGCCATATTCTCAGTGAAGGTCTCAAAAGGGATATCATGTGTGTCTTTCCCGCTTGCCAGTGAAGGTCTCCAAGGGAACTGCGCTCTGCTTGCTGGAGCACAGTTTCACCCCTTGCAGGTTATAACATCTGCAGGCTGATGATGCTGAGCAATCTGCTGGCATTTGGCAAGGACTTGCATTAACTGAAGCTGCTTGTGCAGGCATTGTGGACAGGAGAGTGGTGCTGCAGGCTGTGCCTCATGGGTTCACTGGAGAATCTTTATCTCAGGGCGGCAGTTTATTGTCAGCTGGCAAAAGTACAGCTCACACAATTGCTGCTGCAAAGAGCAAACAATACCCGAGTACAGAAATTCTGTTGGACCATAAAGAGTTGCAAGGCTTCATGTAAAGCCCTGGGACTTTGTTTTCAGGGGAGCAGGGTGAGGGACCAGCACCACTTCTTTGCCTTTCTCCTAGCTACAGGTTGGCCTTGTGTGCTATGCATTGCTGTGACTGCAGTTTGTGTCCGTGCCTGGCTTTTGCAGGATCGTGTATTAATCTGCATCCTGAGGTGCTGTGCTTTCTGTGGGAATTTGGTGCTCAGATTTCCTGATGTCTGGAGCTCCATTCCATCTCTGTTGTTGCCTAGACAGCATGGACATTGCATCTGACAGCCTGACTGGGGCTACAAGGTGAACTTCCTTCAGCAGGGAAAGGAGGAACATTTGTCCTGGGACTTTGATATTAAATTGTAAAGCTAAAAGCCTTCTGACTCCTCACCCTTGGCAATACAGGAGCTGCCACGTTGTTTTATTTTCATTATATGTGATCACTACTGAGCTGTTAAGAGAAAATTACTTTCTATTTCAGTAAACTCAATTCTGGTTTCAGACTGACTGTGCATCAGATGCTTAATTTGGAACCCACTCTCTTGGTGAAATTAAAAATTCAAATCTCCAAGCTGGAACATTCAAACTGTGCTTGAATTAGAAATTGACTGCTGTCAATGTGCTCTCACACTTCACTTTTTTTTTTTTTAATTCCTCCCTCCCCTCCCCCCTGATGAGTTTTATATTAGAATCGTGCTGTAGATGATCTGACTGAGCAGAAGTAGTGGGAATCCACACTGTCAGTCTGTAGACAGAGTGATGAAAGAGAAGTGTGGTGTGTTAAATAGACCATTTTTGAAAAGGACTGCTGTGTACTGATTTCATAGTTTCATGTGTGTTTGGTGAAATGATTTTATGAGATATGACTGCAAACCCATTAAGTGTTGTTTGCAAATTAATTTATTACCTAAGAAAACTTCACAGTTTCTATGCAACATCCTTGCTCCCCTATTTCTGTGTAACATTTAAAGCTGTTGTCACATCTTGACTGAAAGAACCAGAGTGTTCTCTCCACTTAAGACATTTGCATGGGCTGCCTCTACAGACTTTTGCATTGAAACTGGGAACAAAAGAGTTTTTCCCCAGGAAGAAGAACAACAAACCTTACACACACCCACACCCCACCTCCTGAAATAAGCATTGGTTCTGTGTTGTGAGTATTCTCTGTAGGCTTGCAACTTGTGTGTCCATCTGCCTCTTTGGAAACTGGATAAATTCTTCTCAATAACTTAACTGTAAGTTAAAAAGAAATTTGCCCACAGGTTTGGAAAAAATTGGGCTGGATATTTTTGGGGAAGTGTCTTCTGTTATTCACTGTGCTGAAGGCACCCTGTGCTGGTACGGGCTTGTTTTTCCAGACCTGCTTGTGTTCTCCCCTGGCATGTTTTGTTGTCCATCAGATGGTAGACAGGATGGATCACTGGGCTGAGTGTAGGGTTAGTGATGACTGGGGAGTCTGAGAACTGCTCTGTTAAGCAGCTGGTGATGTGAGTTTGGCAGTTCTAGCTGGCCAAGGCGGGTATCAGTGGGTTGGATGAAATACATCAGTGAGTTGTGTAAAGAGCTTTGGAGAGTGATTAGGTTGAGGCTGATCAACCAGAGATGAATTTGGAAAGTGAGGTGTAGTAACAGGTGTGTAATTAAGGAAAAGGTTATTTCTCTTATTCCCCTGGCTAAATTATTACTGACATGGGAAATGTTATTTACCAACTTACTTTTTGGTAGACTCTTTTTTCTTTCTTAGTGTTGAGGCTAGACCAGGTTTAAACTGCTTCTTTATTTCTTGAGGTGTGAAAAATTTGATGGGGGTATTAATATCAGCTGATGTGATTCTAATTCTAGAGAGGTGCTGCAGTTTCATCAAATGTCTTAAAATGAGTTGTTGCATTAAGGAGCTAAGTGGCTTGATTGTAACAACTCAATGACATGCATTTTGGGAGTGTGTCAATAAAAACACAATTATTTAAACCCTGGCTAAAGAAGAGCACTCTGGCTTTCACAATGCACAACTCTTTGAGTGTTTTTTAATGAAGAATGGAAACTGACATGCATTTAATGACCTCAGAAAATATGTTATTTGAGATGTTTTGGAAATTTAACAGTTGAATAAGTGCACCCAGTCTGTGACCTTAGAAATCACAGCGTGCCTTGGTGAGGAAACAATTTGTATCATTATATCCAATACAATGTAGCTCAGCCATGCTGGCCTTCTATAGATACACTTTATAGAACGCTAGATAAACCACAGTTAGAGTTGAGAGCAAGTGAGATGAAAAAGCGAAGTGAGACCTTTCATTTTAAGAGTTACGAAAATGTTTATTTGAAAGTGACTTTCTTTGAAAGCTTATTTGTGCAAAGAGATAGTGCTTGTTTGTTTCAGCGTAGGCTGTGTTGAGATCAGCACCATCTTATTTTGCATATTTAGTGGTGTCTTTGAAATTCAGTAAATGAGTCAAACTATAACTGGTTAGGAACCTGCAACGTTTTACATATTTCTGTGACAGAGGAACTGAACAGTCATGGTTATTGTCATGTCAGATTAATCTCCAAGAATGGTTCATTTTTGTTTCTGATAGGTTAAAAACATTTATGTGTGTATGTTTGTAAATAACAAATATTTGAAACTCACTCACTTTGTGTAGAGTTTGATGCAGGTGTTTAAGGCTTCCTTAATAGAAGCAACTACAGAATTTGCTTGGAGCAGTGCTTTGATAGTTGGCTTTGAATATGACCAAATGCCTTTTCTTCCACATCAGTTACCACCTGCAAATGCTCTGAAGATGAATTTGTTATTCTAATAAAAATGAACTGTGTATAATATAGGTGAATTCAGATAGTTGAGCTATCTTTAAAACTGGGAGAACTTAAATGAACTTGCAAGCATTCTGCATTACATGCTTAAAGTAGGAGTGAGGAGGTGATCACTTCAGAGTTTCTGTACTGATCTCTAAAATTCTATTGGACTTAACAAAAATGGAAGGTATCTACACCTTTTTATCCACAGATGCTGTTAGAACATTTGGTCAAAAAACCTGAACTGCCACTTTTGTGGCTGAAAACAAAGACTGATGACTTAAAATAAATGAGATGACTGTTTTGCTGTCCTTCAGTGTCAGACTGGGTACAAGAGAATGTACTCTTTCCATTAGTGGGAAATGCTCTTAGGCTTCACCTCTCCCTCTTTCATCTCAATAGTGTAACTAAGATGTGAACAACGCTACTTTACAGCAATAGACTATTTTCTTTTTCCCTCTGCTCTGGATCTGAACTGTTATTTTTTATGAAATGTTGGTCATCAGGAAGGATTGCTGTGGTGAAATAGCTGTTAAAAATATTTCTGAGCTTTCGTAATTGAATTTAAAGTAATTTGCACGTATCTGCCATTAAATATGTTACATCATCTTCTAAGATTGTAAAATATATATTTTAAAAAGTTGATTTTTAATATTACGATTGAAAGGGTCTTCCATTTGTGGCTTTTCTCTCTTTCTAAATGTGTGTCTCATACAATGCATGACACACTGTAGTGTAGGGTTTTAAAATTGCCTTCAGTTGTTTCCATTCTGATACTCTTGTAGTTAATTGCCAACAGTTATTTGATGCTCTTCAAACTGAGGTAGTGATGAGAAGAATTTAAGGCCTGTCTTTTTTTTTTTTTTTTTTTTAATAAGCCAGCTGAATTGGTTCAGTTTAATTTCTCTGACATGAAGACAAAGCAGGCTGTGGTTGAAAGACTATGCAGAGAAAATTTACATAACTGTATCTCAGATATGTGATAATAAACAACTGAAATTATTCTAATCTTGAGAACAGAGACATGGCACAAGGGTAAACAGTGCCCAAACAGTATACCCAAGGCAGTAGTAACTACCTGGCTGGATTTTTTGATGGCTGAGGGCAATGTGAGTGCCCTCTAGCTGGAGCTGGGGATCAGGCTGGGGCCTCTCTTATCCTTTGGGGAAGGTGTGAGTGTCTGTGTCAATGTTGGTCCCAGCTTTGTCTCTGTCCACTCTGCCTTGCTCTCAGGGGCAGCCACACTGGGGAGAAGGACCTGCAGCTCTGTCCTTGCAGCATCCTCTGGATGGCTCATGGCTTGGCCTAACTATCATCCTGATTGTAACTGAGGCAGTGCTCTGTTCTGGTATCCAGGGGAGCGATCTGTGCTGCTGGACTCACTGGGAGACAGACCTGGAGTCCATGAAGGAACTGAATATCAAACCTGTCTAGAGGGTTATCTGTGAACCTTGTGAGGAGCACAGAGATGTGTGGGCTGTGTGTGATCTCGTTCAGGATACTGGAATTGTACCCCTTTGGCTCCACAATAATTTTTAGAATTGCATCCAGTTCCCTTGGTGAGACTATCTAATACTTTGGCCAATTTAAACCTTATTTACATTAGCTTAGTTTAAATTTGGTGTTTAAAGAGCTGTAATTATCTGTCTACTTTAGAAATTCATAGTGATTTAGTGAGATCAATTTTAAACTGATGTTAATTAAACCAGAGAACCTTTTGTGTTTTTACAGACAAGGCCTGTGACAGGCCTTTTTAAATGGCCACGGACTATATGCAACCTTAGAATGACTTTTTTATGCATGACTGATTTCTTCTCCTGAAGTCAAATTTAGGCCATTGTTTTGTATATAAACTAAAAGAATTAAATTTTAAAGAACGTCTTGTTCAGTTTTTGTTCCCTTGCTCTGAGGCTGATTCCTGCTTGTTGGTTCTTCTATTAAATTACTCCCAGTACAGCATTTCACTGTCTTTTTATAGTAGACAGGCTGATGGACTCCATGACCTTTTTTACTTCTGATTTTTGTGATGCTTTTTTTCTTCAGACAAAAGAGAATGTAAGAGACTGCTGGGATATTCTAATTTATGGTCATAGGAAGCAGAATACAGAAGTTTAACTGCAGTCCCATGGTGAGATGTGCCACTATTCTAGTATATGGAAAATGTATCATTTGCTTTTGTTGAAGGTTATTTGGAGAGAATGTAATGAATGTTGGGAAAATTCTCCTGGGAAGTTTCAGTGCTTAAATTCTTGTACCGGATGTCATCGTAGTGAGGTGCGTATGAGGCCTGTGTTAGGAGCTGCTGAGGAGTTTAGATTACGTGCATATCTATCAATGTAAAAACTGACAAAGGGTTGTGGTTAGAGAGGAATGGTAAATGTAAAGAAAAAAATTGGAAACTTGTGTTTTTGGAAGAGCTCTGTGTGGGTGATATGAATATTTCTAACACCCAATTGATTCTGTTTCAGTGAGTAGAGGGCAGCTAACAGAGGGCATAATTCAGCTAGGCATCAGATCCCCTTGAAGGGGGATTCTGGCAAATAGGTCCAGTCAATATCTTTTTGTGCTATGGAGTGGATGATAGTGCAGGGCTTGTATTCCCATTGATTCCCATTGTGCAGGACAAACAAATGGAATACCTTTTAACTAGCAGTAAATCCATGAGAAAATGAAAGTAGTCACTGCAAAATCTTTTACCAATAATACTTACATTAAAATATACAGAAAACACAGTCATTACATTCTGATCTCCCACTTTTAATGTTTACTGTGATCTTTTTATCTTGTTCGGGTTTGGCTTGGTTTGTTTGTTTTCCTCTTCTCTGCAAACACCAAATTTCTTTTCATCTATGTAAGCAAGGTATGTATAAGGAAATAATAAGTTACTGAGCAGAAGCTGCTTGATAATGATATTAATACTTCAGTAATGCTGCGAATTACTAGTTTTCTAGGATTGGTGGTTCTTCATGCAAAGCTTTAACTTTACATTTCGGACAATAGGTAGAACCATAAATCTAAATGACAACTTGTACAATATCTCATTAGACCAACATCTGCAACCACAGGGTGTTACAGTTGCTTCTGTTATGGCAGCAGAACCTGAACCACTTGCTGCTCAGGGTGTTAAAACATGGAGATGAACACAAGCAATTGAACACACGGCAACAACAAGGTTATGAACAAAATTTCTTTGTGATCGTGGTTCTCACCTTTTTGGATGCAGATTCAGTCCTATCTTAGATGTGCTTGTAAGTCTGAAATCATTTTGGATCAGAGAAACTTAAAGCAAGTTTTTGCTTCAGTGTGCTGCTAAGCAAGTTGCGAATGGAAAAGCAGAGTGATATTGTGAATAGGGAAGATGATGATTCATTGTACCCAGGTTTGTGTCCTGATGGAGGAGCTTGTTAGTGAGTTCACTTAAAAACAGGTGCGAAGTCTTTAGAAAGTGAATGAATACACAGTGTTCTCTATCTGCAGTATGGGCAGTGTCTGTGTTTTGTTGAAATTGAAAACGATGTGCTGCTTGAAATTTCAGAAACAACTATTTTCAGATGCTACAGTATGTTAAGCCTGGAAAACTGCAGAAACACTGACTTTTTCTCCCCCCTACAGATGATCGCCAGCAATTAATGCCGGTGGGCTCTCTTCGTAAAAAGAAGCTGGCAAAAAGACCTGGATACATGAGGCCAGAAGCTCAGCGACAGATCGAGTTTCAGTCCCTGGGTGCCTGCACAGGCTTCAGCCCAGCAGAGCTCCAGCACAGCAGGCAGCACTGTGGAGGCTCTGAGAACTGCGCTCGGCGCAGGCAGTGCCAAAATAGCGTGGAATTCCTGCGCTGTAGTGCAGTGAGTAGTGCCGTACCTCCTGCTAATGGGGTAACACCACTGGCCACGACGGGAAATACGCCAGGATGCCACGAAAATCTTTCATGTTGCAATAGTCCGCGGTCAGATAGCACGGGGATAGGGGTTTGCCCTGCTGCCACAACAGGCAAAGGAGATGCTTCTGCCGTGTGCTGTACATGGCAGAAAAGCCACAGCACTAAAGTGAGCAAGCCCTCAAACATGTATGCTTTGGATCAGACAGAAGTGAATAACAACTGTGAATATCAAAACAGAGACGGTATTTCTCATTCTGCTGGTGCACATGATAGCTTTAGTTCAAGTTTCAGCTTCATACAGCTCTCCCTGAAGTCGGCCTCCGAAATAAATTATGTTGAAGGCAAATCTATTGAGGAAGCTGAAATCGTCTTGCATCCCAAAACCACAGGAAATCTGCAGAAGCCAGAAGAGATGGCACAAACTCATGAGCACTTGGGAGATTTGTGTTGCTTCTCCAGGTCCAGTGAGGATTTGCAGCATGAACATGAGAGCCCAGTCAATGATAAATTACAGGACTGTGAGACTGTCTTTCTCTCGGATATAGATGCAACATTTTCATATTCTACAGATTCCTCAGATGCAGCATCTGCTGGCTCTTCTGTCACCTCAGGGTATGAAAGTAGCTTTAGTGACCATAACTGGGATACTTTGATGAAAAAATATGAACCAGTGCTACAGGATTGCTTGCTTGGCAACCGCAGTACGTTAAAGGTCAGTAATCTCACTTTGTTTTTGATTCCTCTTCCTCAAAATATTTTTATTTATAGTGCTAAAATCAAAGTTTATGTAGGAGTTCAGATATTTCTGGCTTTTGTGGCCTTTGTTCAGAGTTTTACAGTAGTGTTCTGCATGATAAAAATGAGAGAACAGGTTTTGTTTGGTCCTTTAAAAATAGGTGATATTGTTGCAGTACCCTATTCTATGTTCTACTGGAACTTTGATCCTCTCATTTCTAACATCACACAGCAGTTTCTGACTTCAGTAAGTACCATTTCTTTTCACAGGTGGCTGTTTTGTCTGCAGTTTGGGGTATATGTAGTATAAAATTGGGGTGTGGTAAGAACTCTTTTCTTGAAGTATCATGATTTAACAACACTAAAATTTTAAAATGGAAATATTTAAGTTGAGCCAAAGATTTTTAGGAATTAGTCAACTTTGTGAAAGTAGTGTGTAATCTAATAGGTGCTCTCCCCATATGAAGAAAAATGGGGGTCAAGTCCCTGTCTCCATGTGGGAACTGAACCTTTTTGCTTTTCCCCTTCCGCTCCAGAGGAGTAGTGGGCTGGTGAGTCAGAAGTCTTTTTGCATATATGTATATACCCACATTTATACCTACAACATCTACAGGCAGTGTAATTCACTGTGTTCTTTGTAGGAGAGGCGTGGGGAAACTTTAAGAAGGATAGCTGTGTTATATTTTTATGATAGTAGGGTGGGCATTGGAGGAAACCATTCTGAGCTTGCCTGATCAAAGGAGCCAAGTGTTGGCTTCATTGTGCACACAGGAAACAGTAATCTGGAGACTAATATGGACACGATAGATTTCACTAATTTGTTCAAGGTGCACTGTGTGGGTAGTGGGGGTTATGTTGGAGTTTTTTTGTCGGGTTGTTTTTTGGTTTTGGTTTTTTTTTTTTTTAATATTTTATTTTAATTGTCTCACTAGTGCCTGAGTTTCTTGGTTGCCTTTCAGAAATTCAGATCTTTGGGGACACTTTGCACAAACCTGCTGTCTGGGTAAGACAGAAGGCTGAGAAATATTTATTCTTTCTTTACTTGCCATGACATTTGACCTGGTCTTATGATGCTCTCTAATACTTTCTTTTCATAGATGATGTGTGTAGAACTCAAACTAGGTTCTCTTATTTACAGACTTCACACACATTGACAAGGAGCAGTTTCTTTGGTTTCATGCCTGGAATTGCAATGTGCACATAGTCTGGGATGGTTTGGGAAATTAATTCACTGCAAATTTGGGAATATATAATACAATCAAAATAGGAAATGATTTTTCTTTCTTTTCAGTATTGCTTATTTGATAGGCACAAAAGAAACATTGCTATCTTTAATTTCTGTATTCATTAATTCATTGAATAGAGAATTGGGGATTTGGGCCCTCAGATGTCTTTGCCCTTGCTTAGCCAGTCGTATATGTTTAATTTGAAGCACCTTCCTATTATAATGATAATGAGGAAGTCTCAAAGTTTTCAGAAAGGAACAAAGGCAACGGTAGACGAGAAAAGGAGACAATACCAAAGTTGTTAAAATGATGCTTTGTCTGGACTTAAAAAGTGATCTTCATCTGGTACACGTATAGGACATGCCACACTGAAGCAGAAGCAGGTCTTTGATTAGTTGAGCTCCAAATATCTCGCCAGCCTGCAAATGGAAAGCACTTTACAGTGGCAGCATCAGTCAGTTTGCCGTGGGCGTGCCTGGGCTGTGGCACCCAAGCAGACTTTAAATGACCTGCCACTGTGGTGCATGATGGAATAAACACTGCCAGCAGCAGCAAAGCTGTACTCTCGCTATAGATGGTTGTTATACATCATGTATATGAAAAAAGTGTCACTTGAATCATTCCTACTGCAGGCTGCCTTGAAACTCTATAAAAAGTCAGGCATAAAACACAGAAAATAATTTACGGTGGGGATTCAGAGCTCCTCCCTTCAGTATCATTTGCATTCCTCACCAGCCTCAGAGAAAAAAGATCGGAGTTTCAGGAAGTGAAAACCAAAATAAAGTAAAGCGCAGAGGGAATGGGAATGTATGCATCCTATAGCCTATTATTAATCAAACATTTTTGGATACTTTTCCAGCTTTATTTTTATAGTTCTTTTCTTACTAGTCCACTTTCACATACCATGTTTAGAGGGATATCCTGAATTTAAAGGTTTGTTTGTTGATTGTCTGATTTGTGTGTTGATGTGCAGTTTTGATAACTGAGTGCTTCTATTAAGTTGTTGACTGGCTGTACCTATTTTTCTCTATGCAATTTAGAGTTTAAATATGGGGACTGAATATGAAAGAGTTTCAGAGAAAAGGGCAATCTTTTGTAAGTGCAGGATGTCTGAAGTATGGATTTTAATGCTCTCCCAAGCACTTTCAGGCTTTGGACTTTGAGAATATACGCTGCTTCTTTCTCCAGGCTCATCCTTTTCAGGGCTGATAGTGGCTTGCTTGGTACAGGTCATGCATAATTTTAATAAGAAACACATTCCAGTCTTGTAACTGCAGCTGAGTTAGGCTGTGGCTGTCATGGCAATGAGGAAAGGAGTAAACCTACCTTCTAACCAATTTCTTTTAACAGCAAAAACTTGTAAAGGCCTTACAAATTTTTAGTAAATTTAGAACTTTGGTCTGGACTCTTAATGTTAATGAAGAGAAGCATTAACTTTTGAAATAAGACTTTATTATGGTAAGTTTCTTTTGGAATGTGAGAGAGCACTCTGTATGTGGTTCGTGTATTCTTGGTGTTCTGCTTTTTTCCCCTCATCTAGCATTTGCATTGCAAAAATGCAAATATCAACATTATGTAGATGAACCTAAATTGTATTTTAATGAAATGTTTTGGGTGCATGTGAACACTCTTTTCTGACCCATAACATGAGTATACCTGTTCCAAAGTATTCATACTGCATTTCTATTTACAGAATAAAATGTGGTTTGCATATGGAAATTTTATATTTGTTCTCTGCAAAACTCAGGTAAAAAATTGTCAGAATGAGCTTGGGAACTCACTGTTGAGTACAATGTGATCAGAAGTAGATGTCATGCTGATAGAATCCTTTAATAATCGTACTTTCATTTATTCAAAGGGTGAGAAATATCCTGCGATTGCACGATCTCCTCTGCTTTTCAAGAGATACCATTTGTTATTCTCTGTATGTGTTTGGACTAAAGCCATGCTTGGCTCATGTAGCTGCAGTTCAGCTGACTTCCAAATAGGTCTGTCTGCTTAAATACTGGGATTTACTATCAAAATTTGGCCATTGTAGTGATGTAGTAATCCATTAAATTTCTATTATGTGGAGGTTAATAGCCTACATATTTTTAAATGCAGCTTCATCATAACTAACTTTTTTTTCTTTGCATAGTTAAAATCCTTGATCTTACGGCTTCAGAGGCTTCAGGAAAAAGCAATAGAGGAAGATGACTATGATAGAGGTGAGAATTGCTCCTCCCTACTCCCCACTGGATCATGCTGCTTTTTTTTTCTTTCCTTCTTCCTCTATTAGTTTTATTTTACATTTCCTACATAGCAGTGAGTAGGTGTGGAAAACTAGTTCAATGAACAGTATTGTTTTTTCTGTTGTATGGCAGGAAAGAAATTAAAGTAGGTCAGCAGCAGGTAGCAACAGTTTTTATTTTCTTGAGCCACATCACCATGTGGGGAGGTTGAAATCCAAGTACCTACCATCTGGATCAGCTGTTTTGAAGCAGCATGACTGAAAAAAAAAAAACCTGCAGAAATGAGTGGAAGCTTCAAAAGGAGAAAGGACAGGCACTGGCTGCTGACAGAGTGAGATTTGCTGTTTGTCACATTTAGTCATGACCCTACAACAGGGCTCATAAAAATAAGGTCAGTAGCTATTACAGAAGTGAATGATACTGTCCTGTAGGATTAAGTTGAAGTCCACTGAGTTCAATCAAAATCAGCTAGAGAATATGGTGGTGATACAGCTGCTGGCAAATACCTATCTTTGAATAATGCTTTTTCTTTCAAATGCCTTGGCACTTCTGATAAGCTTTGTGTGTGTGCCCATTAATAATTAGAGCATCTTTTAACACACATTGGGTTTCTTATGTTTCCTGTTGTGCTAGTCTGTGTTCAGGTACTCATATTTTGATAATCTTGAGGTTCTAAGTTAAATTCTTCCTGCTAGATCTATCTTCAGTGGGAAGAGCCCGCAAATGTTTCATTAAAATCTGCATGGTCACTTCAGAGAATAAGGGTGGAAAAAGATAACTCCTTTCCTGCCACTTTTATATTCTCTGCTTTTAGGAATTGGGCAGTGGTCAGACTTGTGGTTTGCCTCTCCAAATTAATGTGTGATGCCCTGCAGTTGTACCATGACTCTGTTTTCTTGCCCCCAAAGGAGTCTCCAAAATGATGAAAATGTGTTTTAATAGTGTCTAGGGTGTTGGTGTGTAGTGCTTTTGCAAGAGTGTTGGCCTCTTAAAGCCCTTCCTGTATATAGGAGAAAAGCCTGCTACTGTCACAGGTCATTCCTTTAGTGAGGCATCTCCTAAAGGGGAAAACCTTTAGGTATGTTAAAATCTGAGGATGTAGTAGATACTTATGGGTTTAATCTCTGTCAAATAGACATTATTGATGCATGTGCTTTACATGTGTAACACTCATAACTCTTCTTTTTTAAATGCCTGTGGGCTGAGCTCACAGTTGGAGACTTCCCAACAGCTGTGTACTCAGTGTGCATGGTTACCACAGATTCCAGCTGGGATATCTAGGCAGTCAGCCAGTCTGACAGCAGTATTTCAGTGTATCAGGTGTGACATCTCCATGTGATGCCATATAGTCGTTGACCACAGGGAAAAATGATGACTTGTGTTGAATCTTTCCCAGAAAGCTCTTGTGTAGAATTCCTGGGCACTAGTCTTCTACCCTTAAATAAGGCCCAGCCTTCTGTTGACCATCACTTTATCATTTTACCCTTTTCAATTCCACCCTAGTTATCAAGCAGGGTTAGCACAGAGGGTGGTTTGCAGAATCTTGCATTAATTCCCCTCAGAAAAGTAGTCTGGCTGAAATGTTATTTTACTAGGTGTTGTGGGCACAGAGAGGAAGAGTGGTAAGGAGAATCCACAGGTGGGATTTCTGTTTTCTGTGTGAAGTCTGACATACACACACACAGAAAATATTTGTCCTGGTATGGAACTAGATGCTGAGGTGCTTGAGAGACTTTGACTTGGGTTCTCACATCCCTTTGAAAACTAGAAGTCCATCTTGACACTGTTCTCAGAAAATGATACGCTTCATGCGTGCATGTGACCAGGCATCCTTAATTTTATCAATTCCTAGCTTTTGAGTTCTTGACCTGCTTCTGTCATACTGGTCTTTGTTCCACTTCTGATAGAACTATCAGCTGGGGTTTCTTTTGTGACTGCTTTTCATTGTTTTCATGGTAGCTGAACTGGCTTCCTTAGTTTTCCTTTTGTGAAACCCAGGCAGTGTATCTTCAAGGTAAGACTTGCCTGGAGAAGGTGCAGTGCTGCAAGGAGAATCAGAGCTGTGACCTGCCTTCCTCATCTTGCAGTGGCACAGCTTTCCACCTTTGCTTTTAGAGCTATGTTGCTGCTCCTGGTGGAGAACAAAGTCTTCCCTGGCATGAAGTTTGTAAGCTTGTTAAAGAGCTTACAAATCAGCCCAGTACCAATTTCTGTTCAAGTGAAATCTGTAATTAGCCTTCTTTGAAGAAATCTTATTGCCAAATATTGCTAGCAGGGAATGGAATTGCTACATGTGCAGAGCCATGATGTGGGGCCATTTATGCCCAGTGTATTATCAGAGGGTGGGAGAAGTGGACATGGTGCATGGGGAGGGCTGAGGACATTTTAACTATAATTCTAGAAAGAAAATTACTGATCCTGTAATTTGGGAAATGACTTTGAGTATAGAGTGAGTCCTCTGTTAAGGGCAGAACTGTTTTGAACCAGAGATGATGGTAGTGCTGTGCATGGTGACAACACAGGTCTTGCTCATTTGGAAGTGCTGCAGGGGAAGGATAGTTCTAGTGTGATAAGAATAGCTGTAAAATGCCCTGGACATGCAAGAGGTGAGTAGAGGGGAGGGAGAGCAAGTGGAGGAGGGGTATGTGTGGCTAGACTCTCAAAGGGAAAATTAAATTGGCAATAAATACATTATCATGTGTAACTACTGCTTTGGTGGTAGTCTCCTCTCCAGCTTCAACCATAGTCAAGAAACTGAAGCAGTTTTCTGACTCCAGCTCTTTAAGAGTCATCTAGTCTTGCAGGGAAGGCCTCTTGGTGAGAGGGAGATGTGTTAGCACTTGAAACTCCTCTAAGTGCTCAGAACTGGTTTCTGCTGTCTGACGCTGCAAACTTCACACCTTAAGGAAAGGCAAGCATCACAGGTTTGACATTGTTGCTTTCCTGCTCTACAGAGCTTTTTGAAAGCTCCTGTAGTTTGAGGTAGTAACTGAAACTGAATTACAAGTAAAGTGGTGTCCCTACAGAGAGGGAAAAGGGATGCACTATGTTTTCAGTTGTGGCAACAAGTCTAGGACATGTCACAGAAATAAAGGCAAGCTTTTCCCCCTGCAAAGCAATGGACAAATATCTTGTTGCAAACAGTTTTGGAATAAGGATATATTTGTTTTTCCCCCTTGAAGAAACACAGAACAAATGCATGCTGCTCGAGCTGTTAGAGAACATGGTGAGTGCCAGGTTAATGTTAATGAATTAGCATTTATTTCCTGAATGAGGGATGATTTTTTTTAAGGGCAGCCACAACCCTCCATTGTTGTTTAAGAGACAAGGGAATGCCTGTTTAAGTCTTCAGCTTGTTCTTCCTAATTTTTCCTTTCTTTGGGTGAATCTCTTTGCTTTGTCTTCCTCCTCCCCTTGGGCTTGAGAAGTGCACAGCAAACATGACTCTTGCCATTGCTTGGTTACCTGTGCTGTGCTTTCTGAAAGACCTGCCTTGGCATGGTTAGGGTGTTGGTGTAGAGGAGCTTCAATCAGTCATTCAGATAACTACGTTTTTCCCTACGCCTTCTGGCAGTGCTCTGTGTGTGGGGTGGGGGCTGTGTTTGTTCCGAGAGCCTTGGAGGCTGCTCGGCCTGGAGGCCACCCCCGTGTCCCACATTGGGGCTTCTGTGCTAGAGGTCATGGTGCTGTGAAACCTGCAGGGTGTTCTCTCTTCATGCTGTAACTGTCGTGGGTTGTTTCAAATGCAGATGTTCCTCGCCTGTGAAATGCTTGTGTGAAATGCATATTCAGTGAGACAAATATGCTCAGTCCCAGTGTAATTTTAAAGAGGAACCATTAGGATGTTATGGGTTTTATTGCTCTTGCTGTTTTTAGGTGCTGAAATATCAGGAAATAAGTGATTTTTTTTTATTTTCCTGTATTTACTTGTGGTCTCCTCCTGATGGCCACATTACTGTATATTTTTAAAGCAGGTACTATACCATGGGAATATAAGCATTTTGCCTTGCATAGCATATAGGAAAAATTGGTCTGTTCTCCAAGGATCACTTGGAATGTTGTCATGGCTCATTATTCATGATGGAGCTTGACAGCTCCAAGGTTAAACACACTGCTGAATACAGGAGGAAAAAAAAGAGACTGTGTATTTTGTGTCTGTGGGAGTTGTGCTTGCAGTGGGAGCAAGTGTATTTTGCTCAGTACAAATCTATTGGCCAAACATTTGAAAACCTTTTTCCTGTTCTTTGCTGCTTGAGATCCTCAGCCTTGCCTGGTGCAAGAAGCAGGTGGATTGGTAACTGTCAGGACCAAGTCTTGCTGCTGAACTCCACTACTGGCTCACATGCCATCTTGTTACTCAGAAAAAAGTTTCCTCAGAACTACTGATTATTTTAAATTATTATAATTATTTTTTACAGAAATTTTTCCTTTGCAGATGCATTGCTTGCAACTGGTAGGGAATGCTAATTCCCCCATGCAATTCAGAGTTAGGGTTCTTCAGTGAAGGTCATTGAGCAGATCAGAGCAACTCCTCATCAGTCCAGCATGATAGGAGGAACACAGAGACATTTATGCCTGTGGTGGCAAAATTTATCCTCTCAGCAATAAGGATTCGTGCTGTAGATACATTTAACATCATGTAAGCATTCAGTTATTTTAGGTGAGTTCTCAAAGGATGAGCTATGTGAATTGGTGAACTGCCATGGACTTGGGCGCTGTGTCCTCTGCAGACAAATCGTGTTTGCATATTTTTTCTTTATTTTTTGCTCTTTGCTTGTGCTCTTTAAGACCTCTTAATACCAATCATCCCTTCCATGTCTCAGGATCTACAGGGCATCAGGGACAGAAGCCTATGGTGTGTAGGAGTTTGAGTCTCATTTTGCACATTTTCACTTAATCACAAGAATAGGAAGGGAAAGGAAAGACTTTGTAATCGTTAGTCTCTGGTAGGTTTACGCCAGAAGAGGTGCTGTTGCTCACTTGAACCAGCTATTTAAGACAACTGCAGAGAGAGTAAATGAGGGAGAATCCTGTTAAGTAATGCTTGGGTTGAAAATGTTAAGTGGCACTCAGAGGAAGGCCTTTGCCACTTCTTACAGTGGTACTTGCAAATGCTGAATTTTGCAAAAGCTCTGAACACCTGACCAGATGTGTACCTGTTTGGCCTCTACAAGTTTCTTTTTGCAGTTTAAACTGGAGCAATATTTTTCCCACTTTGAAGTACTCTTTCTAGTCATAGCTCTTAAACATTTGAACCAATTTGATATTCAAGCAGGTGGGTGGTGTGTTGTTCTTTTTGTTGTCTTTTTTGTTTGTTTGTTTTTTAATTTTTTTTTTTTTGGAAGAGCTGTTTGTAGATGAGGGTTGGATAGAATCCCTGCTTTACTGTGCTTCTATTATTTTGAACTAAAATGCTTGCCTGACAGATGGCTGCTATAACAGGACACAGAAACGAAGGCAACTTGGCTTCTGTCTGAGGAAGGACAGCAAATTTGAGAGAAGCTATATCTGGAAATAACTCTCGAAGAACATGTCAGTTTGGATTGGACTTGTTTCAGTGTGGCATGTACCTTTGGAAGTTGAATCTTCAAACCCAGCTGTATACTTAGTGAAGCTCTCTAGCTGAGGCTGCTGGCTAAATAAAAAGTGGTGAATGCTGGAGGAGCAGAGCTGCTGCGACACAGGAGACTTATTGCAAGCTTGTAACTTGCAGTTGCAGGCCACTGACTTGTCAATGGGTTTGGGGTAGATGGAGCAAATAAAGCTTTCTGTTATGCCACACTATCAGAGCCTTGTTTCACCACAAGCTTGTAGAAGCTTCTTGAAACCTGTGGATAGGTCTTCTGGGTTTCATTTTTCATTTTTATAACTTTCCTGTAAAACTGTTAAGAGGATGGGGGGGAAAAAAGGGCCTGTACAAATTTTCAACCCCAAATCCTTGTGGCATAGATCTTGTTTATCTTGTCTTACTCTGATGAATTCGAATAACCTCCCCAAAAGAGTCTGGATAGTTAAGGATAGTAAATGCTTATGTGAAGTATATTTTAGACTTAATTTACCTTGCAACAAAACAGAGGCAGCACAAGCCTTGCACCTCTACCATCTTGTCTGTGTTTCTCTAAGATAGCAGACTGAAATGAAAAGATAGAAGTCTTTTTGCACATATCCATTTTTTGTGTGGTGCTAGTTGAAACTGTGGACCAAAATGCTGTTATTCAAATCCTTCATCTTGGCTTCTGTCCACAAGCAGCAGTAACAACATCACTGTTTATTTTTATGCAATCTGTGTTAGGCCTATCCAGTTGCTATTGTGTTGGGTTTGTTTTTTCTTAGTCACAAAACTGAGCAGGAGTCACAATTTAAAGGTATGAATTTCCTTATCTTACTGTCAGGTAGACAACTGGAAAAACTTCTTTTAATACTAAAATAGCAGTGATCAATGCTTATGAGAGGGAGGTCTGGTATGCATTTCAGGGTACTTTGACTTCTTGTTTTTTAGTCATTACACATGAAACACATGCATCTTCAACAGGTTCTTGAAACGCTTTTGATGTGAATCCTTATTTTATACCAGTTGTTCTGTTTCACATCAGTGAGTGTCTTTGAGGTAGAACCAGATCTTGCTGTTGGTCTGGTTATACCTCCACATTGAGAATGCAGTTGTGTTTTCTGTATCTCTAATTCCTTAGCCAATGTTGGAGCAGAAACTGCAGTCATGCAGTATCTTGCTTAAACTGTACAACCTAAATATTTTTAGGAAGTGGTAGTATTTTATGGGATTCTGCTATGCTCTTGTATTTTAATCTTGGCCAGAGTGAAGAGGTTCAGCTCCTTGTGTTTCTGGAAGCTGCTTAACAAAAGGAAAATTGCTGAAGTTTTGGCATGCAGAGTGCTTGGAAGCTTTCTCTGCTCCTGGCCATCTGCTGTCTAAAACTGACACTGCCGGGCACTCTCCTAGGGTAGTCAGGCTCTGTTTCCCAGTCCATGATGCAGCCAAGCTGTTCCCAGACAGCCTGGCTAGTCTTTTACAAATGAACAAGCAATGACAAAAATATGAACAAAATAAGCAACTATAGGTAATTTAAGATCTTACTTTCTGAATTGCTGTTTGAAGCATTGGGTTCTGATGGGTGTAACTTGGGAGAAGTGTTGATGTGCTATCTGGACAGTACCCACTGAGTGAGTGACATGGCTCTCCTGATACCCAGCCAGCCCATCTGCTTACTTTGCACTTGAAAACAAATTTTATATTCAGGACAGACTTATCTTTCCCCAGCTCTTTAGAAATATTAGCACTGGATAAGAAAATTGTGTTTCATTTGCAATATGACCACTGGAGACAGCATGGTTATTAATTCAACCAACAACTAGAAACTGATTTTGCTGCCCTTGTCTTACACTTAAGATGTAACAATTTTAAGGGAAGGGGGACATCTGCTCTTTTCAATTATTATCTACTTAATAAATGACTGGACATGGGCAGAAACTTCTAGATGTCATGATAATGCAATTTCTGTGTGAATTTGGATTTAAAAGATGATGAATGAACGTGACTACCATTTGAAAGCAAACATGAAAATCTTCCAGTGTGAGTCTTCTGTGGGGAAATGATAATGCTCCTTGCTGATTGTTGGATGGTGTCTGGTCAAATTCCTTAACAGGATGTTTTGTTGGAGATCTCTGCAGCCCTTCCATTGCTTTCCAAACTCCTCTGCAAAGTGGGATTGCCTCAATCAATTAACTTCTGCTTTCTCTTCAGATTTCCCTCCTGTCCTTCATGTCCATGTGTCCATGCCGAACTGCCCATGTTGTGTTGATAGTTCTGCAGGTGTGTCTGTACTCTCTGATGCTTCACTGCCCTGCCTTTGGCATATGCAAACTTCTGTGTGTTTCTTTCTTATTATTAAATTGTGTAAGGTAAAAGTAGCAAATGTGGTGTTTCATGGAGATCTTTAGTGCTCTTAGGACAGTGATAGGGTTGTGGCAGTAAGCTGTAATAAAAATGGCCAAGTGGGGAAATTTCAAATTCCTACCATTCTTAAGCAATAGCATGTGTTGGACAAAGACTCAGTGAGTCTATAGGAAATGCTGACTGTAGGAGCATCCAAACTGATGTCAGGTAACGTGAGCTTTAAACTTGCCTACCAGTTTAATACCAGTCAAGATTGCTGGTGGGTTTTGATTTGAAGTGTGGAAAGTAATTGGAACATCTTTGTGAGGGTTTTTGGAATGTGAAAAAGTAAATGAAATGAGTAAGTTGAATTGGTTTGATGTATGGCAAAGTTGGGAAAAAAGCAAGGTGGGTGATGTGGAGGCATAATTCCCACACTATGTTGGAACCACATACAGGTAAAGATGTACAGCCTTTTTTGTTTAGATCATGGCAGAATGTGCTATTGATCTATTTGTGGGTGTTCATTTGTGTGTGCCTCTGGCACTGCCAAGTGCCCCTGTATGCCTCCCTGCTAATAATTCCCTGGAGAAATAACATCTTGGAGAAAAGGCTTTAACACTGGGGTTGCTAGAAGCTCTTCAGAGGTCATTCAGCTTCTTGAGAAACTCAGTCAGGGGAAATAAAGAACAAAACCCATTTGGGTTTATATGTGCTGTGGCACCATACACAGAATCTGTTGCCTTGCACCAGCATCAGGGAGTGTGTTATATATTGAAGCATTCAGGATAATGGTATCAAGAATAAGAGCTGATAATAAAATGAGTGGGTTTTTACCTGATTAATTTTTTTCATGATGTGCTGTACCTAAAATGTTTCTATGCTGTGCTAATATCCAAGCCTAAGCTTGGAATAGGCTGTTCTAAGATCAGGAATTGCAATATCTAAATTTCAGACATTTCAGTTTCTACCTCTTGCCTGAAGAAACTTTCAAGGGGCATGGTGCAAAGAGGTACTAACTGATGTGTTCTGAGAAGCTGGTGTACTTGAGCTACACTGAGTGAGAACACACAGGAGACATCTTGAATTTGACAGGAGTAGCAATATAACTTCAATATTTAAGAAGCACTCTTGAACAAATGTGTTTTGTAAGTTTTTTGTCTAACTCTGTGCAAAATATGTGGGAAATTTTTCATTGTTTTCTTCCTTTTGTGTTGTGAGGCAAATGAGATTAATCTTTAACTGTAGGTACAGGTGTTGACCTTCTGGACTTAAATACGCTCATTCTTAGTGTGGGATTTTGGCACGGCCATGACTTCCAGACAAGGTTTGTCACAGGGCAATGTCTTTAGGAGTCTGACCATAATCAGATAAGCTTTTAGACACACTGGTGTGGAAGAGTTTGCATGCCTGAAAGTTTGTCTTACTGTTCTAACTCAACTAGTTGTCCTGGCTTGCTAGTCAGCAGGACAAGCCTTGTGCTACCTGTTTTGTGGTGCTGTGATAAATGTACTATAGGCAATACTGTGATGCTGTGATGTGTGTGAGGGAAAAAGACAGTTCTAGTTTTGCTTTACAAAACAGTAGACTCCATGCTTGCCTTTGAAACTTAACAGTGAGGATATGACATTTGCTTCTCTAAAACTGTCAGTTCGGTACTTTGTAGTAGTTGGTAATTGATAATGTCAAGTAAATTACCAGTTTTACCTGCTTCATTAAATCTGAATAACCAAGGGAACATATAGATAACTAAAATCATCATCTAGGAAGGGTTTCTTTTCATGAAAAAGAAATACTGATCACGTATTAGAAAATTGAAAATTCAAAAGTAGTGTGGAATTTCCCATTGTGCATACCAATAGCAGTAAAACAAATGTTGCTGGAATAGAAAATATTTTTAGAGACTTCTGGAGGAATTTTTAATAGCAAAAGTCTTCTGAAAGCACAGGTGGAAAAGCTGGTGTCACTAAATGGTGTGATTTTTCTTATTTTTTATTTTTTTCTTTAGTTTTCCTTATAGTGGTGAAGATCAACCATGCAGTCACACCAGTGATCTGTCACTTCTAGAGTTGTGCATAATTTGAAATAAATAATGACAAAAAAAAGGCATATGAGTAGGGTTGTGAATATCAGCTTGATTCTGGAACTTAATTCTACTTTATCTGTTTCTGAAGCAAATTATTTTTGGTCCTAAGACTTCTATAGTTTTAAAGTGAAATGTATGTTTAAAACCCCTGCCAAGCAATACAACCTATAAGTTAATTTTTCTTGTGTTATCAAAAGCGTGTTAAGTGCTCTCATGTATTTTTCATTTTTGGTAAATAAGGCATATGATGTAATGGCTTGACTTTTGGCTGCAGCTCTGCACTGGGCTGAAGCTGGGCTCTTTTCAGTCTGAATCCTGAGTGACAGCAAGAACTTTCTCAGTGGGAGTCATTTAAAATTAAATGGCTCTCTTAATTACGAGCACATACGAATGCAGAGAGAAAAGATTACTGCTGTACCCCGTAACACAGTGCAAAGCCCACTAGTAGGGTTATTGCTGAAAAGTCTTGATCATCAAATACCACTCAAGGGGAACTGATTTCTCAATCCTTAATCTGAGCAAGAGTCAAACTGGTGAACTGTAAGCAGAAAGCTCAATAGCCCATTAGTAGTTCTGCTGAGGTCTTGAGTTTACCGATTTGACACAGTAGCCCTGGTATCTTAAGGAAGCTACACTGATTCTGACCTCCTTCAAATGTGTATGAGCAGTAGCTGCTGCTCGCTCTTCACAGGCCAAATGCCATGCTTTGTTGCCCATGTTCATAGAGAATCTGCTGTCCTGGCCTTTCTAAGAACAAACAAAAGGAATAAAACAAAAAGCTCAGCTCTTCTAAGTGCACAGCAGTAATTAAAATGAAACTCAAATTCATATTGAAGTGCAGGGGCGTTGGTTTGAAATATTTTTCTTATGACCTTTATGTGGTGGAGAAAACACTTTTGAGCAAGAGCTAAAATAGTCCCATTCACGGGCAGGCTTCAACAACTGGTTATTCTGGTGCTGTCTAATAATAATATTTTCAAATAGTGAGGAGTTCTGAACAAAGGTTCTGGTCAGGTTATGTCACTTGCCTTGCAGAACCTAGGGTAAGAAGACTCAGCATGTATGTATTAAAAAAAAAAAAAAAAAAAAATCATAATATTGTATAAAATGACAAGATCTTCCAGGGAAGGAAATGTTGAAGATGGCTGAGGAGGATAAAAACAAGAAGTATGGCGGGGGGGGGGAAGGGAGGGAGTCCGAAGTAGAATTACTTCAGAATTAAAATTTAATTCTATTTAATTCTGTTTCAGAGCTCTGTGCCGGCAGAAGCACTGCTACTAGAATGGTTTTCTGATATAATTATTCTGCCATCACAAATCTGTTCCTGTCTGCCTGTAGAGAAGTCTGAGTTTTGTGCAGTTTTGTATTTCCTGTCTCAGGTGCTTATTTCTAGACCTGTAACTCCCAGGACTTATTCTGAGGAATACACAGGATGCTGTTATTTCATTTAAATGGGTTTTACTTTTTTTTTGGAATGTTTTTGAAAATGATCATGAAGTTCCAAGTAAGAAGGAGAGAAATCTGGCAGAGAAACAAATAATCTTTACTCCCCATGTCATGCACTGTTGCCACTTTGCTTGTTGAGTGAACATGCCTGACTGTATACAAGAGGTGTTTCTCTCTGCCCTGCTCCTGCTTTCAAAATATTTAAGCTCTTCCTACTTATAGCTGTTGTATTGACTGACCCACTCAGGCTGAATATATAGGGGCAACCTTACATGCTAAAATTATTCCATTGTTATTTCTTCTCTCAGGGGAAAAAAAAAAAAAAAAAAAAAGACAAGAAATCCTTTCCTTTTCGATCAAGCAAGGAGAAGGCAAGGCTGCCTGTCTGTGTGTGAATGGCTGATGCCTCACCAGTGCAAACAGATGGGAGTTACTTGGGAACAGTGTGGGCAGCAAAGCAGCTGAGCTGTATTTGACTTACTTTCTTTACTTGTGACACACTTGTTTGTTGAATGTAGGAAAAAAAATATTATGTCAAAAAATGTGAAATGAAGCTTTTTTGGCTTGTTAAAGTGTCCTGAAAAGTGCTGCTTTTGCTCAGATGAGGAAAAAACAATGAATTCAGTTCCTATTCAAGCCAGAGCTCAGTTCTATGCTGACTGCAAAAAGTGTAAGTCATGTGAGGGCTGGAATCCTTCAAGGGGATAATGTAGCTGGTCTCGTTCTGCTGGACAAGCATCTTGTGGGCTGTAGCTTGAAGGAAGCAAACTTGAACTTTGACTTTAACAGGCCTGTGCTGAGAGGTTTCTTGTAACCCCCCCCATGTATGCTCCTGTAGGGACTGTGCTATTAGTGAGGTTCACCCCATTTCCTGGCCTCCCTTGAGTGCGAGCAACAGCATCGTTTCTCCTGTCCCGCTGATGTCAGGGGCCAAGTTTGCTTTGCATGCTGTGCCTGATTTTAATTTGTCTAGAAGCCCTTTCTTTTCCTGCTTTAATTTTATAACGTATGATTCCTTAATAGAAACCTCCTTATGAATGTCTCTAATTGTTCAGAGTGAATGCTGATAAGAGCAACTAATAGGAAAGAGAATGTTGGCTTACAAAATCAATTTTGATTTCTGAAGTTAGGAGGGATGGAAAATCAGTTCTTCAGGGAAGTGTACCCTCCTTGATTCTAAACACTCCTGGCTCTTCCTTTCCTAAGAGGCAACCTTTCCTCTATTTCCATTAGAAAAGTGAACTTCTGTGCTCCCAATTCCTGGATCTAGAGTCCAGTGTGCTGCCTGGCCTTCTCTACGCTTCCCCAAGTCTGTTCTTTCTAGAACAGAAGGGGCCAGGTCAGTGGCTTGTGTGTCTTCCCCACTGCTGGAGCAGGATCCTAGAAGCTATGGTGTTCTTAGCCAAGAGCGATGAGGGGTTTTTGAATTTCTTTCACATAAGGCAGATGCCTTTAGGGTTCACATTTCTTTGTCTGTAGGAAGATCTAAAGAGTTGTTTGGATGATTGGTTGTTCAGGTATGTATAGTTGATGCCTATTAGATCTAAGGAGTGTCTTGTTTCTCATGCTTCTTTTACACAATCTTAATTTTTTTCCCCTATCCATTACAAAATTACACTTCATATCATATTAAAGTCCATTTTTAATATCCAAGATTTATCTGTCTTGTAATGCAACAGCACACATTGTTCCTAATATCTCCAATGCCTGCCTAAAAGAAATACTGCTGAGTATTACCTGGGGTGCAGAACTTTGTAAGTACCCTTGGGAAAGCAAAGAAAGCATTTAGGCAACTAGCAAGGCTCCTTTTACCAAAGTAGACTGGATAACCTTTGGAAAAATCAAGAAAACAGTGTGAAATACCAGATATTTTTTTTCTCAGTTCTCATCTGCAGGCCAATTGACTCTTGACAGCTGGAGGTCTTTTTTGAAGTGATGTGTAGCATGCAAACCTATCATCTTGGCTTCCAAGCAAGTAGGCAAAGGATACTGAGGTCAGTTGAAAGTCGCAAAAAATACCACTCATCCCTTCTATGCAAAGGGATTTAAAGTAACAACCCAAACCAACTTGCAATAGAGAAATAGAGAGACTTCCTTGATGTTAATATTCTGCTCAGCCAAGATTAACTAACTGCTGCAGACTTCTTTTGAAGGTTAGAATGAAGCTGGTGCTATGCTTATTTCCAATCAAAGAATGTTCTTGGGAGCTCAGGGTAAGGTCAAAAAGTTGAATGAATATTTCATCACTGCCAGCTCTCATGAAGTTCACGACTGTCCTGCTTTACAACTTTTTCCCACTTCACTCAGGACTTGTCATGCCACACCTGGAATACTGAGTTCAGTTTTGGTCCCTGCTAGACAAAAAAAAGATGTGGACAGGCTGGAGAGGTTCCAGAGAAGGACCATAAAGATGACCAAAGGGACTGGAAGCCTTCAATGTGAGGAAAGGCTGAGAGAACTGGGTTTGTTCAGCCTTTAGAAAAAAAGGCTTAGGGGCAGACCTTGTCACCATGTCCCCATATTTAAAAGGTGGCTACAAAGAAGATGGAGAGTCCCTTTTTGCAAGGAATCAATGAAAAGACAAGGAGTAATGGGGACTAATTACTCCTAGAGAGTAAGAGTGCCAATTGGATGCAAGGAAAATTCTTCACAATGACAGTTAGTCATTGGAATAATCTCCTTAGGGAAGTGGTGCATTTCCCAATGTTGGATGCCTTTAAGGTTCAGCTGGGCAGGGTCCTGGGCTGTCTTGTCTAGACTGTGCATTTCTAAGAGAGGTTGGATCAGGTGATCCTTGAGGTACTTTCCAACCTGGTGTTCTGTTACTGATTCTGCTTCCTTCTATTGGTGAGGAGCCTAATTTGGCCTTAAATACGTGTTTGAGAGAAACATCCTGTGGATTTGGGATATGTTTAGCAGTATTATGATGTGTTCAGAGCTGAACTGCCTGTGCATAGTCTTTGTGCAGGTGGTTCTCTTGCCGTGCTTGGGTTTTGATCAGTGTTTAAACGGCTTCTTCCTTTATTGCTCAGCTGCTTCCAAGCTTACTGAAAACTGTGGGGATGACCATAGTGGACAAGGAAGTGCTAATTACCAGGGTGACACCAGTGGGAAATACAAATCTGTCAGAACTGCTATCTCTGGGTGGATTTTGTCCTCTGGTGTTTTGCACTTGTTCATTCAGAAATACTCTGCTTGGGGTCCCTTTCTGCAAAAGGGCTGTCAAACAGCTATTTGCTTACTGTCTTAACCTCAGCCATGAGAAGTTGCCAGGGCTCCTACTGTGCAAATTCAGCCCCAGCAGATGCTGGTTTAGAAATAAAGCCAAACTAGGAAAGGAGAAGAAGCCACAGTGCTAGAGGATATCTTAATATCTGAGTATCTTAATCCTTTTTTAAAAACAGTAAGCAATCTAAAGAGTCAGGTTAAGTATAAGAACAAATAATGGTTTGTTTGGCTTCCAAAGGAAAATTTGTGAAACTGGGTGGAGTGACGAATGCCTGAATTGAACAAGAGGTATTTTTTCTACTTATAACAGAATTTATTTCTCACTTTTTTTGACTTTTATGCTAATTATCTTGTTTAATAACAGTGGAGAAAGGAGGTGAATGTGATGACAGTGCAAATGATGTGGCATTGGGGAGAACTTCTATAGAATTTTTTTTTTAAAACAAAGGCTTTTGATCATTGGTGAAGCTCAGTAACTGGGATATAATGTAGGAGATAAGGCAGTTGTACAGAGGGAAGTATTCAATAGGAGTTTTTTTTTTTAAAGAATAACATTAGATTTTTACTTTCTTTGAAACTTTATGCAAATACTTAGTTGCATTTTTTTATTCTACTCTTTCATGTATTTGACACGTTGCCTACTGTACCTGATTTTACCTTCTGCCTAACTGTGTTTAAAAAAGTTATTTCTGGAATGTTTTTTTGAAAGTTAGTATGAGGGTTTTTTGTCTGAGGGTTTATTTCTAATTGCTCATCATAGCATAATTGCATTAAATATAAGACATAGCAGCCTGGTAATTCCTGGAGCTTTCTGAAAGAGGTCTGTAGAATTTCCCAGCACCAGAGGTGGGTGCAGTGTTGCAGAGGCTGGCAGGCTGCCCTGTAGGCTTTTCTCTCCATCCTTTGAAGAGATGAAACATCCAGTTGTCAGTGCTGCAGGCAGGATCCAGTGCTGGATGGACCTGGGTCTGATCTAGTCTGGCAGTTCTTGTCGCTTCGAGACTGTTTTGGTTTCTTCTGTTGGTGTGATATGCTCACGTTTTGTTGTATGTACCTATTGTGCTGACAAAGGTATAAGGTAGCATCTGTAAACTTTTCTTTTTAGCCCTCTATAAAGCAAAATAATTTTTTTTCCTGCAACTTAGGCTCATGTAACCACTCCAGCCTGCCAATAGACTGTGCATCTGAGAACCCCACTGGCTTCAGTGGATATCAGATTCTTTATATTTAGGTTCTGGATCCATAAGCTTTCCCTTCTTCAGACAGGAGACAGCTGGCCAAGGGCAAATTTTATTTACACAGTATGCATCTATTTGATGAAGTTTCCAAGTAAACAACTTCTTCCAGAATGGGGGGGGGGGGGTGACATTCTCCAGAATATTGTATTGTGTCAATGCAATTACAGCTAAAGCATCTACACATTGAGGGACATTCATCAAACACAGTGCTTTGTTAGCCTAAAACACTTAAAAATTATATTCTCTCTCTTACTGAGAAGCTGTTTTCTTTTGGGTTTTCTTTACTGCAGCTGTTTGCAGCCTCACATTCTGATGCTGCCATCATTCATAGTGCTTGTCACTGAAGAAACCGTTGCAGCTTTCTAAGGTCTTGATAGGGTTGCTATTGAGTATGTTTGAATAACTACTTGAATTTGACACAGTTAGGAAACCTGCCAGAGGGTAAAACAAACATCATTCCTGTTCTTGCATGTGGTAGCTGAAGTGGCAGTGAAGAGGTCTGAAGAATGCCACCCTGTCCCTTTGCCAGCTTCCAGCCTTCTCTTCCCGTAGAAGTGAAAACCTATGAAAGGAGATAGATGTTACTGTGCTATACCAGATTTTTTCTTTTTAGTGGAGAGATAATGCTTTGAACAAGGGGTATGTGGCTTCAGATACCTGTTACTGTATCTATTAGAGTACTTAGTTACAGGATGGCCTGATTCTGTTCTTAATGATGATTTAATTTCCGTTAGTCTCATTCTGGAAATGTTCAGGTAGTTAATGTTGATTCTGTATCTTAGGGACAGAGTTGCAGATGTCTCTGGTTAACTTCTTGTTCCTTTAACAGAATGCTGTTTCTTTTTGTCTTAATCTAAAGCTTGCTTAGGATGCAGGCAGTTTTTAGTTCTATTCAGCTAATATCTGGAAAGTCTAGTAAGACCTAAGCTGCTTTGCAGTAAATATGGAAGCCCAGTGCTTACAATCAGGGCATTGATTCATGATTATTTTATTTTTGCTTGTTTTAGAGTCGACTCTAAAACATTTCTATCGCTCTTCCCAGTAACCGTCAAATTTCTTCCAAACTTGTCTTGATGATACAGGATCTGAATCTTAAGCAACAGTGTTGAATTTTTAATCTTTTGTTGGTAATGGAAGCTGAGAATAAACTGAGTTGTGTATGAATCGAGTGGTGGAGGGATGAGATGAGGAGAACCTGAATATCTTCCTTTCCCTTCTCTTCCATCATTGCACAATACAACTCCAGGCTTCCTTGGGTGACAAGGGTTATGTGTCTGTACAGGCTGGGTTGTTGATCACTTAGCCTTAGGATTTCAGCTCCAGCATTAAAGTGGCCTGATGCTAACTTCTGTATATGCTAATTTTATATTTTACAACACACTGTGATGTTACAAATTATTAAGTGATACTTTTTGAAGAAGAAGAAAAAGTTTTGATATGACAGGAAAAGGGAGCTAAAAGAAAGAAAAAACCCAAACCTACCTTTTTTGTTTGTTTTGTTGTAGTCTACATAATCATATTTTCTTTTTGCTGTTTTAACGTTAGGCAAGCTATTTCAGTCTGCTTCAGGTGAGCTGTCCATAAAATGGATGTATCATCACTTGCCTTCGAGTTCTAATTAGATACTCTAAGCCCAATGAACTCCAGTCATGAAATGACAGTAATGTTAGTTTGTCATGTCTTGGGAAAAAATGAAATACTTGAACTCCATTTTTTTTTTTTTTTCCCCTCTATGATGTAGATTACAACAAAGTTATTTTCTGTAGTAGCAATTATTGGATGGAGTGACCTTTACCAATCTAGACATTGATGTAGTAGAAGGGACATTTTTCCACTTGACCTTTATGCAATGTGTCGGCTTGCCCTGTAGTGCTAAATGAGTTGCAATTGACAGATTTGATGGAGCACTAACTTGATGGGAGCTTATTGTTTGGAAGCAGTTATGTGTGGAAATGTGGAGCCTCTAGTAAATAATGTGATAAAAGTTATTTGCATGTCTTCCATCACTAAGGAAAAACTTGCTTAGAAATGACTGCTGCCTAAATTGCAATTTAAATGCTGGTTAACTGAGGTTCCAGTAAACCTTATCAAACAGTGACATTTCAGAGTAAAACCTATTGGCTTAACTTTTTATTTCTGCATTGCTTTGTAACTAAATAACAATGGTTTTCTATATTTTGACCTTGCTACTTGTTTTATAAAAAGAAAAGAGGAATAAATGTCAGATAAACAGTTTTCAGTGTATGACAAGGAAGCCATGACTTTCAAGAGGATGGCCACACGTGTGTGTATGTGTATATATGTATGTGCACTTTACCCATAGATGGATGTGTGTGTATATATATGTGTATAAATAGCTTTCTTGGTTGTTTATGAATATATTAGAGAAATAATGGCCAGATATAATTTGGGAAGAGAGAAGTTCTGGTTGTGGGGAGGAGCGAGGAGCTATAAGCACACTCTAGGGTGAGAGTAGTGGATAATGTAAAGAGAACTATAAAGGAGAACCAAACCATCCTGCCCCACTTCTTCCTCCAGCCAGGAAGTGCAGATGTCAGCTGCTCTTCAGATCTGTTAAAGAAGGGAGAGGATTGTGCTTGTTGAGGAGAAATTTAAAAGCAGAGAGCAAAAGTCAGTTCTTTCAGGTGTCTTGTTCTAATCCAGTATCTCTTTCTGCTCTGGTGGAAGGCTCTGGATACTTCCTGTAAATAAGATAATTTCATCTCCAAAATGGATAAGAAAAAGTTGTAGTGGAACTCAGGATCTACCTGAGACTATTTAAGTAATGAATTATCGTGGCTTTTTAAGGCTGTTGAGCAGCAGGACTGAGAAAAGAGCAGCAAATGCCATCTGTCTGATCTATGTATTTTACCACAGTTCTTCTTAAGCTGTCCGTTGAGGTAAAGTAAAAAAGAGCTGAATGGGTGTGGGAGGGGAAAGCAGCTCAGCTCTCTTCTGTTGCATTTGCAGGAGATATTTGGAAAGGGGAAAAAAATTAGGTGTTTATAGAGGTTGCTGTTAACAACAGACACATTAACATATTCCTTGTTACTTCAAAGACAATCTGCTCAAACAATTTCAGTAGCAGGGGATGCTGCTGGACAGAGTCAAGGTGGGAGGCTGGGTAGAAATGTTTATTTTGCTATGGTAAAACAGCTTGTGTGGGTGTACTGGCATAGAATGAATTTCATAGGAAGATTCACTACTGTAGCAATGCTATTTGATTGTAAGTCACAAAGAAAGCACAGATTAGTTATTGTGAAGCTGTGTGCTAATAAAACTATTTTCTTGCAAAGTTTTCATTTGTAGCTAATGCATGCCACAAAAGATAGCAGGCTTTGATGCATTTATTTTACATGCTTGCAGGAGATGTGCTGCACGGGCTGGAAGCAGAACCTACATCCAGTGAGCTGCAATTTTGGGGTCTACAACAGGATCACACTTGAAATATGTTCTGCATTTTGTATGTGGGTTCATATAAAAATAGCAGATCTCTCATCCTTTCTGGAGCATGTGCTTTTCTGAACCCCTTCTGGAAAGCATGGCAATATCCAAATCCCTCTCCCCAAGCTCAGTTTCTAGTGGTGCATCCATCAGAGTCCCACTCTTCTCCTCTTTCCCCTTCCACCTAGCTCTGTCAACACAGACTCTGGTCTGGCATTTCCTCTTTCATTTCCAGCCTCTGGAGGCTCTGCTGAACAGGGAGAGGTGCTGCTGGAGGCAGTGACCCTTCATGGGCTGGGTAAGGCAGTGAGCCTGTGTGTAAAATTTTCAAGTCTTGTAGCTTGAAGTGTGAGGACCAGTGAAGGTGCCTTGGCACTGCTGCATTCCACTCAGGTTGGGCATTGGAGAGGCTCTTCTGTGGATCTACATGCTGGAGGAGGTTGGACTTCCTGCAGTGGCTGTCTTTGGGTGGTTGCTGCTGCTCCTCTGTGAACACAATCCAGTCAGGCCTCTGATGGCATTTAGTGCTTGATGGGGCGTTGTCTCATTCCTAACTGCTTTGCTGAAGTGAGCACAAAAGTAGAGTTAAAGAGCTGTGGAACTTCCTTAGAGAGCCTTTGTTCTTCCACCTGCTGACCTCCTCCTGTGCAGCTCTACCCGCTGTCCTGTGTGCCTGAGGAATAATAGTTCTTACACCCAAAACGCTTCCAAGAGCTCAGAGCCAGGATGAAAGGAATATTGTAAGTGTAAAAAGCTAAAGTGCAAATGAGAAAGGAAGGAAAGTGGGGAATAATGATTTAAAAAAAAAAAAAGACGTCAGGATCGCATTTGTTAAAACAGGGAAGATGATGAGTTTCATGTGCTTTTGAAATGAGAAGATTAAGAGGTGACTCCAGTAGGTGAGAGTCTTTTATATAGAACAGAATCTGAAAAGCTCAAATTATGAAAGGGTTAATACAAGGTTTCTTATGCAAAGAGCAGTTCAGATTGTGTAATTACACCTGTCCTTTTATCTGAAGATCTCACACAGGTGTTAATTAAGCCTAATGAGGCCCCTGTGGAGCAATTGTTGCTATCTGTGTTTTTACAGACAGAGGACCTAGAAGCTGAAAGAAATAAGATTATTGGTTTGAGACCTTGTAATGCAGCACTGTAGAATTGGTGTTCATGGGAGAACACCCACTGTGACTTGAAGCTACCTGGCACAGTCATGGCAGAACCAACCCATCGTGAAACCGTGCTGTATATCCCAAATTTTTTCTCTTTGCCTGAAAATGCAGGTATGTGTAGATGCATAAAAAGAAACTGTGGACTAAGAAAAGTTACTATTTCTAGGTGGGCTGTCTTGATTATGCCTATAACTACTCCTGGGTTATCCTTTTTTTTTTTTTTTCCATATGTTATGCTTGTGATTTGCAGGTTCCTGTGATATTTTGGTTAGCATCCAGTGTTTTGTGAGGTTTATGGGAACCAGCAAGAAGGAAAATATACTTATGTTGTTGAGTTTTCCTATGCTAATTTCTTTCATGTGTTCATGTAAATCTTTTCAATGCAGAGCAGACAGATTGTTTTGTCAGCTTCCCATAGGGAAATCAAACAACTCTTAATTGTTGTTTTGCTTCCTGTAGTACTCCTGAGCTGTTGATAATTCCACAAAAGAATTCTGTAAAAGTACTGGTTAGATGGATGAGGATGGGGAAACAGAATTTTGAGATATCCTTACTCTACTTTGTTTGTAGAATGTTGGACTTTTTTGAGCAAATCATCTAAGCCTTTCATCATCTCCTGACCATACCCCACACAGTGTTGGGGGGGGTTGCCTGCCTTCTATTTAGTTGTTCCATTTTTTGTCCCTGGTGGTGGAATTTGGGGAGCTCCAAGACGAAGCTTGACAAAATTGCTACCTTTGTTGTGTCTGGAAGCCTCTGTAACAGGTTGAATGTGGTGGGGGCATTGACTCTCCCAGTGCCATGATATGTTGGTAGAGATCTGTTTCAGGGAAGTGATGCCTTTGAGTTGTCAGTTAAACAAAACACAAGTAATTTTTACAATGAGAACCTGCAAATCTGCCAACAGGACGTACAGCTTGATGGCAGAGGAAATGTCTCCTCTGAGATTATGTCAGTGAGATGTGGCTTTGATTCAGTTCAGCCTCAGACTCTGTTTCTTCAGAGAAGTTCACTTAGTGCAGTGCTCTGACCCCCCCCCCCCCCAAACCTTCTGGTTTTTTTCCAGGATTTGGTGACATTTTGGGAATGTCAGGAATGTAGGATGTTTTGACATTCAGGATCAATAGGACAAAGTGTGCTTGAGATTAATTTCCAGAGGGGAAAATATAGAAAAGGGTATGCGGCTTTTACATTTGATATTTTATATTTTTTTGGCTTTCCAAAGGAAGTTGCAGGATCCAGCTACAGTTGTTGCTGCCCAAAACTATTTAAGTTGTGTATATGCTTTGGTACCAAAAACAGACTTGGGAAAGCAATGTTGAAGATGGTAGTTAAGAAATAGACAAGAGCTTAGTATTTGTATATGTATGCTAAACAAACTGTAAGTCACATAGCTAAAAACTGTATTTTTTCTGGTTTTGGAAAAGAAGACTAGAGAAAGAAGCAGATGCTAGCTGGAAGATGTGGGAAGGGGTGAGAGGATCAAGGGGCAGAAACAATGAGAGGAGAAACTGGGGTGTAAGGGTGCTTGTGAATTGCTGAGAGGGAATTGATTAATAAGGCCAAGTTCAAATGGAAGGGTGGGAAGTAAGTCACCAAATATTAACAGTCAGCAGCTATTCTGTGTTTCAATGATTTGCTTTGCCATTGAATTTTGATTCCTGGAGCTGGTGAAAATTATTGGGTCTGACTAGATACAAGGAGGAAATTTTTTATAATGAGTGTGGTTGAAACACTGGAACAGATTGTGCAGAGAGGTGGTGGATGGATGCCCCATCTCTGGCAACACTGAAGGTCAGGCTGGATGGGGCTCTGAGCAACCTGATCTAGTTGAAGATATCCCTGATTGTTGCAGTGGGGTTGGACTAGATGACCTTAAAGGTCCCTTCCAACTCAAACGATTGTATGATTCTATGAAATTCTAACTTTTGTGAATCCATTTTTGGTTTTGACAGTCAGAATAGTCTGAGAACAAATGACAAACCATTCTCTTATTGCTTGATTTCTTAGGATATGGCCCTTTCTGTATAAAGTAGAAGAGTGTAACTTCTGGGTGCTAGAACAGTGATGGATGGTAGAAATTGGAAAAGTGGCTAGGCTGAACTAAGTTAATATCTTTTATATGCTATTTTTTAATTTGCCTTTATTTTTTTAAATAGTTTTAAAACAGTTTTTGGTTTTGCATCTACTGATGCAGAGTGCTTGGGGAAGGCTATCAGCTTGATTGGATGGTGAAGTTTTAGTTCTTGAAGAGCACTGGGAATAAGGAAGAAACAATAAAACTAGATCTATATATTTGAGGTTACGTAGACTATTAAATGCGGGAGTGGAGACCTGGAATTCAAGCAAATATTGAGCAGTACTGTGGGAGCTCAAGAAGAGGAATGCAGGGAACAAGAGAGGCAGAAAAAAGATTGCTTTAACCTAAAGTAAAATTCTGGCATCCAGGTGCTCATCCATAATGGATGTACTGTTTTCAGCTCTGCTACCACAAGGACTTACTTTATCTTCTCTCTCATCTTTTGTTTCTAGAAGCTTCAAGTTTCCTTGTGGAGTCCACAGCAGTTTTCAGAGCAATTGCTTTGGGGCTGCATGCACACATTTGTATTCTCTTTATAGTTCTCGGTGTGTAATATTCAATCAATAAGAAATAGTATTTTATACCTTTTCATCAGTGTGCCTTGCCACAGAAGGAAGATAATGTTGGCTAATTGCGTTTTGTTTTGATGCTGTTGATCTGTAGCTGGTGGCTTAAGCAGAACTGCAAGCTGATTTCTTCCCTTATTATAGTCCTTGGGAAACATACCACAATTTAACATACACCACACTTCAAAATTTGTGCTGTTTTCTTTCAAACTTCAAGCAACTCTACATCTACTCATTGGTGCTTCTTAGCCTAGACTTTGTGCTGCTTTGTTCTGCATTTTTGCAACATGGCTTTTAAAACTATGAAGATAAACCTTTGTGAAGCACTGCTTATATTATCTACACTACTTTGTGACTTCTCTCACACAAAAAATAAAATCTTTCAAACAGTATGCTTTAGGATGGTGTTCTCAATGTATTCAGGTTAGGCAATAATAAAGGATCCTTTTCTTTGTTTGACAGCTGGAACAAAGCACTTTAGATTCACAATATGTGCTTAAATAGAGCCTGGTATGAAAAAGTCCCAACATAATCAGATTGTCTCTAGTTATAAAATCCTTGCTATAAAAGCCCAGATATAGACCATCCAATTTCAAAATTTCTTTCTGAAGTATTTAGAACTTTATAAAAATTACAGGTATCTTACAATACAATGCAATTAGTTGTAGAACATTGCACAGTTTACTGTTAATTGACTCACCTGTTTTCTAATCAACCCATGGCATTTATTCAGAGGCAGTGAAGAAAGATGTTGGCTTAGAGATTCTTGGAGCAAGGGAAGGGACATGGTGAAATGGGATTGAATTGTCTGCAGCTGACATTAATATACAGCTGACAGTTCTTGTGTATGAACTGCACTGATTGGAAACCTCCACCAAACCTTTTCTTCTACCATCTCTGATAAAAGAAGGAGCTGTATTGGAAGCCAAGGAGCTTTGCATTGATTTCTGCCAGCTTCCTTGTCTGGTGAGATCTCTTTTAGAGTAGAATTTAATACACAATAGTTGTCTGTGCCATTGTGCTGCATAGCCTGACATCTTTAAAGATACAGATTTGACCTGGAGTCAGCAGTATGTTTTTCTTTATTTCTCTAAAATCTCATATGTAGTGACAGTACTGTCAGCACTGCTTGCAGAATAATGTTGGTATCAAATAAAGTGCACAAGAAATCAGCTTATTTTTTCCCTTTTAATGTATCTTTCGATGTTACTGTAAATTATTTTTATTGTAAAGTCATATTGGAAATGTAAGGATCTTGGTGGTTTCATTGGAAAGACTGTGGAAAGCAAACAGACAGTGGGGCATTGTTTAATTTGTATTGTGAACTGGCTAAAGGAGAAATGATGTCTCCAATGTTCACATGCCTATCTGTGAACTCTTGTGGTGTTTGAAGGAAATTACAAATGCAGCAAATCTGAAGAGAAAGACTATAGGGGATAGAAACTATGGAATTGTACTTCTCATGCAGTTACAAAGATGAATTACAAAGGTTGTCACATACAGAAAACTACCCACTATTTCACTGTTACGCATGTCAGGCACATTAAAAAAATGTAACTACTTCAGCATTTAGAAAATTATAGAATTAGTTAGTTTACGCTCTAATGTGAAATACTTATGAAGGTCTTAATATATAAAATGTTGCTATTAAAGATATTACAAAAACTTAACACTTTTCAGAAGTGTCAGATTAAGGGAAATGGAGATTAAGCTGTTTCTAGTATGCTGAAATTATTGCCCCTAATTTTCACCCAGAATGTAGGTCTGATGCACTGTTCTCTTCATTTATTTTGTGGATTGTAAATTTGTTGGAGTAGAGCTTACCCCCCCCCCCCGCCCAGTACTATTGTCTGAGCTGAGTACAATTGGAACCTCCATTGGAGGCTCCTCTGTGAGATGATAGTGGGAAATAATAATTACTTTGCTTTTAGGATAGTCACGTTACAGGAAATTATAGTGCAAGTTTATCCAAATAATCCTGATGTCCTTAAGCTCAGCCCAGAAATAACAGCTGTGAGGATAGTTCACCCTACATCATTGCCAGGTGAAGAGAAAGTAACATGAGAAAGCAAAATTTTTCTAACATTGGCCAAGTAACTAAAGAGATTAATTGTCCAAGTCAGGACTCGGATATTTTCCTGCTGGGCTCTCAACCCCCATATTTCCCAGAGGTGTGCTGGACAAAGCCCTTCTGGCTTTGTGGCTTCTTGCTAATGTTCCGGCTGATGATTAAAGTAACTGTACGTACACTCTCACAAAACCCATGGAGTTCTATGGCTTGTGCCCATAAATCCTTTTAACTATTGTTATTGAGAGCCAGAGAACCAATTACAGATCTGAGTGACAGTCTGTCAGTCACGTTGCTGCTGTGAATGTTCTATGAAGTAGGGGCACTGGTCAAAATTTATGATAAAAGTTTGCCCCAGGCTTTGTGCTAGTGCCTTTCTGGGGAGAAGTTTCATATACAGCACAGGCTTTCCAATGTTAAGATGTAAGTTGTAGGTGAAAATCTTAGTGCTGTGCTTTGGAGGAAGCATCTGTAAAACTTCTAAGAATGTAGCTTTTTGTTCAAAGCTAAATGAATGCTCTTAAATTCAATACAAATTAGAGGAGAGAAATTAAATGTGCCAATGTGCCAAGCTTCCCTTTGTAATAATAGCTAAAAAGTGTCTGTTCTTGTATATTTTAAAGCTTTCAGACTTCCCAACTCTGCTGCAACACAGATGTTTAGCACACTGAATTCTGAAATGTTATATATGTTAAGGAGGCAGCAATTTCCTGAGTTGTAATTGGTATGAACTGATGGGTGGAAAATGCAGAGCTTGCTGGGAGGCAGAGAGCAGGCTTGAGCTGTCTTCCGTCTTAAAATATCTTGTAGACAGTGTTCTCCATTGCTTCTCGTGAAGGGACTATTTTGAGTACCAGGTTTCCTTCCCTTTCCTCCACCACCCTGATTTTTGTATAGTGGTGCTCATTGTTAGGAAAGGAGAAGGAATTAGAGGATGGACAGCTGATGCTGACTGCAGCAGGGGGAGCTTGTGGCATCAAATGCCACATCAGGTCATTGCTGGGTGTTTCGGTTACTCTGGTGCCTTAAGTCTGTCAGGGAATATAGGAGACTTATTCTCTTGTACTCTTCTGGTTGCTAGTCTTTTAACTTTAAATAGCACCAGAACTGGGGACAACCATCAGTCGAGCATCTCAGCAGGTTTGTTTGTCATCTGTACTAAGAGTTAAAAATAACTGAGGAATACACACAAAACAAGGAATTATGGAGTTATAGCTCCTGTAGATTTTGGCCCTCCTGATTTAGGGTGAATTTTGTGGTAGTAGCTTCTGACTCCAAAGGGTGTTCAGCAGCCAGGAGTTTGGTTTGTTCCACTGTTCCTAAAGATAGTCTTGATAGTTCAGGAGCAGAGCTGGAGTGTGAAATTTCACAAGGTTGCCTTTTATACTGGGATGGAAAAAGTTAAGTGGTGGTTAAGTGGGATAATTACATTTGTGTTTTGCTCTGCCTTTTTATGAGCTGAACATGAATGTTTGGCTGTGGTACACAGAGTGTTACAGCCTTGTCTGGAAAGCTTTAGCCTCTGCTTACTGGCCTTCCCAGGAGCTGCTTTTTCCACTGACTGCTGGATTTAATGGGCCCTGGCCCAAATAAAATTTCAGTTCAAGTTAGGTGCGTGAGCCTTTGAAAGGAATCTCCCACTTGTCCCACCTGTCCCATGTACTATGCTTTGCTTTGCACTGTAGAGCAATCTTGTAGAACAATGGGTTGGTTTTCTTTCAGGTGAGACAAAGTCTGAAGATGTGCTGTAGAGGTACCCAAGAGGCTCAACTATCTGTCCTTTGATCCATGGCATTACACTAAACCTAGTTTGAAGTAGGACCTTCTGAAATGCAGAAGCTGGGGCCTCAATACTGAACTGTTTTGCTCTGCAGATGTTCTCCCTTTAGTCCACACAGTCAGTAGGGTAGGCATAACTCCGCTACTCCTGTTGCTTCTGTGGTGTCTGTCCCCAGCCCCATGATGTCTTGGAGTCAGCCTTGCCCAGGTGTGCAGTTTGACTCTGCAGTGGCTTTATTTTGGTTTTCCATGTGCAGGGCTGAATGGAAGGTAGAAAAGGTTTTGCTCTATACCGATGACCAGACAGCACATGGTGAGGGCTAGCTGTTCAACTATCCAAGAGTAATCTGAAGTTCCATTTTACACATATCAAGTGTGTTTATTTTTGACTGTGTATATGTTAAATGGTTAATTATTTTATCCTTAAATTAAGAGCAGATAGGTATTCCAGGTGCTTGTAATGCCTTCAGGTCCTATCACAGTATATGTCTTTATGTGTCATATTTGGATATTAATTGAGCTACATTTTCTCCTGCAAGTTACTTTGCAGGAGGCCAATGCTAGTAACTGGGCTGTAGACACCTTGCTTACTAGTCTGCTCTCTAGATGTGTTTCAGTCACATATTCAAGCTCCACATTAGACTCGTCAAGTTACCAAATGGGGTATGTGTTTAAATAATTCATGATTCAATTTTTATATTCTCTGTTATAGTGTGTTTTAGAGACCAAAAGCATGGATAGCCTGAGAAGAGAGAAGTTTCTGGTGGATAGATGTCCACCAGTTGGTGGTTTTATTTTTTCCCTCACTTAAAGAAGCGAAGAGATCTAAGAGTAGTATCTTGCACAGGAAGTCTTTTAGCTGACAGACATTAGAGATTCAGGAACAGAAAGAGGGGGCACTTTGCACCCTGGTTCTTAATCTCCTCTCTAAAGTCCTGTTACTCTGTGTGGTTTTGGATACAGGCTGCTAGAGTGGTCTTTGGATCTGAACCTGGTTCAGATCTTCATAACTGTGTTTGGTGCTGAGCATACAAGACACTTCAGTCATCTTGGACCCTTAAAGTTTTTAAAAAGGCAAATGGTGGGGAGATTACGTGTCTCTGGAAGTATCTAGCAGGCAAGAAAAATTACTTTAGAGCTGCAGTGTGTGATTTATGCTTATAAATCCTACACAAATCCTCTTTTAGGGCCTTCAGATTTTGGGGGGATGCAAGGGCGAAAGGGAAGATGTCGTTTTACTGAACTGTGGAGCAAGATCAAATGACCTTCCCTAGACCTTGAACTAGTTGAAGAAACACTTTTTTAATGTCCAGCAATTTGTAGAATAGTGTGATTGATTATATTCCCACTTATTAGCACAGACATAAATAAACATAAATATATGCAGTACATAGCAAATGAGGTTCTCTCCTTACTGAAATGATTTTCATAAATGTTTTTTAAATAATGATAAGTAGTTCTGATAAAGTGAACCTTTTCTTCGGAGGAATAAAACCAATGTTTAGAGTACGTAAAAAGTAGAGAGGTAGCCAGATGTTCTCACATGGTCAATTAGAAATTATGGAAATTGCTTCCTTTTCACAAAGCTATCACAAAGCATGATCTTTGGAGACACTACTGTTTTCTGATTGCTGCTTGTTTAATTGAGAACAGCAGTTAGTCAGCATCTTCCAGGCCTGTACTCTGGGTTGGCTTTAAAGTGAGTGGGATGTCTGAAGTACACAGGCAGTAGTGGATTGCACAGTAATGGATTGCAATGAAGGGTAATTTAAGAGTTAACTTTTACTGTTTGGTCTGAAGTAGGAGCTTTGTCTAGGGTATCTGTAGGACTCTGCAAGGCAGCAAACTGGCACCAGAATACAGTGAAATAAAAGGCTGATAAAGAAAATTAGGCCTAATTTTAAATGCTTCTGTAAAACAGTATGTATTGATTACATGAAAGTTTGGTCATTTAAGAACTTCATTAAATGGGGGGGCTTGCTTTTGGCATGTAAGCTGTGCATTAAGTAACTTATTTTGAAATGAAGTATGGGAGAGAGAAAGTATTAAGCCTTTCTTTGTGATGGAGATATCTGAGTGCACGTGGTTTCTCTTGGTGTCCCAGTCTATCAGTGAGTTCTTGGATTCTGTGAATGTCTTTTCTGTGTTGGAATAACATGCTTAAAAGACTAAAATGAAAGTAAAAGAAAGTTGTGTCTGTGAGTCTGATGACTTAGTAATAGCAAAGGCCTTCTGTGTCTGCTTCTTGGCTGAAAAATCCTAGAAAATATGGTGGAAGAGATCACGCAGAATCTCACACAGAATATTCTGAGTTGGAATAAAGGATCACCAAAGTCCACCTCCTGGCCCTGCACAGGACAGCCCAAAGAATCACATGAGGTGCCTGAGAGCATTGTCCAAACACTTCTTGAACTCTCTCAGAATTAGTGCCATGATAGCTTCCTTGGGGAGCCCATTTCAGTGCCCAGCCACCCTCTCTGTGAAGAACCTTTTCCTAGTATCTGACCTAAACCTTCCCTGACACAGCTTCAGGCCATTCCCTCAGGTCCTGTCACTGGTCACCCCAGAGAAGAGATCAGTGCCTGCCCCTCCTCTTCCCCTCAGGAGGAAGCTGTAACTGCAATGAGGCCTCCCCTCAGTCTCCTCCAGGCTGAACAGAACAAGTGACCTCAGCTGCTCCTCATACGGCTTCCCCTCAAGGGCCTTCACTGTCTTCAATGCCCTCCTTTGGACATTCTCTAACAGTTTAATATCTTTCTTATATTGTTTTCCCCAAAACTGCCCCCAGCACTCGAGGTGAGGCTGCCCCAGTGCAGAGCAGAGCAGGACAATCCCCTCCCTTGCCCAGATGGCAATGCTGTGGCTGATGCCCCCCAGGACAGGGTTGGCCCTCCTGGCTGCCAGGGCACTGCTGGCTCATGTTCAACTTGCCATCGACCAGGACCCCCAGGCCCATTTCTACAGCACTGCTTTCCAGCATCTCATACCCCAGTCTGTCCATACATCCAGGGTTGCCCCATCCCAGGTGCAGAATCTGGCACTGTTCCTTGTTAAAACAAGAGAATACATTCGGTTTTTCTGGCCTCAACCTTAAAACTCTGCCAGAGCTATTCCTGAGAGATGTCTGTTTGACCTGAAAACCCACACTGGTGGAGAGTTCCTGTCTAACCCTGGCAGTTAGATTTAGTGATTCACTATATCTAATGTTTTTTTCTCATATTGTTTGCTGCAACTCAGGTTTGTTACTGAGGCCTCAAGTTCTAAGGGAACATTTTATTACTGCTTTCTTTGCAGCCTGCTGGCTTGTAGTAGTACTAGAAGTTACCTCAGTCTTTATCTCTGCTAGTCTGAGGAACCCTGCTTATTGCCTTCTTTCACATCTTGTTGGCTACATCATTTCCATTACTTGTGCTTGATCCAGATTTCTCTTGAGCTGCAGCACTGAAAGCTGGATTGAGATGAGCCTTATTTGCATGGTTCCCTGCTCAGCTAGCACTGAGGTTCTTGGGTCTCTCCATGCACTGAAGATATCAGCCAGGTTAAATGGCAGAGGTCCCCTTTCCAGGAGAGGATTCTAGAAGCTGAGTGCTGCAGTGTTCAGCTCAGTGGTGCTGGAGTCTCTTAAGACGTGACCTGTAACTGTGATTCTGAAAAGATAAATGGATAAAAAATCATTTAGTGCAGAGAGGTAAGTGGATATGACCAGCCATATTACTTATAAGATGCCTATGGTGGCTGGTGAACATACATTATAAGGGACAGAGAGTTTTCAGTAAGACAAGTCCCTAGTACCACAAGAAGTTTTAGGTTAGGGTGACCAGAAAGGCTTCTCCCAGGATGCTTGTTCTGTTATGTTAGTTTATCCCAGTTTGGCTTCTCCAGTTGGCTGTCAGCCTCTACCCCTTGTCACTCCCCCAGAGCTTCCCCATTGGTCCCCGTTCCCTAGTCCCGCCTTTTCCGTGCCCCTGGATAAAACTGTGAGCTTTGGAATCATGTTTGTATTTGTCTCTGCTCTCTTAGGCAGTGTCGAAGCAAGGGAATGCACGCAGGTACCCTTCTCGACTCTTTGCTACCGACTGTATCACTGAACCCGCCCGTGCTTCTGTGGGTGCACACGGGACCCCACAGAGTTGAGCAGGGACAGTATTAGATGCCAGTGGAACAAATTATTTAGAAACGTCTGTTAGTAAAAACTAATTGAATACTGTGCAGATTGGAATATATAAAGCAGGATGCAGCCAAGACTTAATGAGAGAGAGAGAAGGAATTGGCATGTGGATCCCCTCATCTGTTTTCCTTCCCAAAATAGCATGTTTTTAGGGCCAGGAGGAGTAGGAGCAGAACGATTAAACAACTGGACACACAAACACAGTTAAGCATAATTATGTCGAAGAACAATGATGACATTGTTACATGGCTGTAGAGGGTTGCCACAACTCCCAGCAAGCCCAGTGGTGAAGGATTGTGAGTAAAAAGAAGTGTTTCCATGTGGTTTGGTGTTCAGTGGTCACTGGTCACAATCCAACCCTTTCAACCCTTACTATTCTGTTTGTAACAGTGGTATTTTTGATGGCTGAGTTTGCAATGCTGAGTGGCATATTAGCATGCAAGTGCTGATGTGTTTTTCTGGTTGGGAATCTCAGCTCAAATTTCAGTTTCAGTGGGGTGATAGGGATAGGGTGAATCAACTTAGCTGTGGCCCCCGAGAAATGCGTCACAGATGTGGTTCACCTCCACTGCTTTGCAGGACATTGGTATGCACGTGGGTACGTGTGGGGTAGGGTGCTCATTTCAGCAAGGGCTTTCTGACATTTTGCAGCCAGATGATAACACCATAGTAAGTTTACCCTGGAACAGTGTGCTGGGACAGGGAAAAGATCTAGTCTTATTAGTAAGGTGTCTGTCTTTATTCTACACCGTTGGCACAGAAGCAGAATGGAGATCAATACTAATGATAGATTATTGTAAAAATGCATCATTTTGCTAAACCAGCAAATGTAAGCAACTTACCTTCTTAAATCCCCTCAGAGGATAAAGAAAGGAAATTAGCAATAAAAAGCATGCACAGATGGATGCTATTCTGATAGTAACGTATTGAAAATGTGGAAAGGATCGCTAATCGCACAAAATTGTAGGCAGTGAGGTCACGAGCAAAGGACTGAACTGTAAAGGTTTTCCATTTGTGGTTTAACTCAAAACTCTCTAATTTGACTAATGTATCGTCAAAGGTGTTCTGCCTTGGACTGGCAGGCTTGTTATCTGTCATGTATGTGATTTTGCTGGTATAGTGGCACAATAGAAGATACACGTACTGGACTTAATAATTAGTAGTTGGAATGATATTCCTTTGTTTTCTACACAGGGACAGAAAACAAATAAGTAACTTACATAGAGAAGTGGTTAGTCTAAGAAACATGTAGGGTTATGGTAGAATCAAAGCAATCTCTTGGGGACTACTGTTATTTTTATTTAAAGTTGAAGGTAAATCTTTTTTGTTTTGGATAATAAACTGAGCATGATTCAGGAGAGCCTGGAATGTGATAATTGTTTAATTGCTATAATTGCACGTGCATTTTCTGCTGAAGTATACTGCTATGTTGTGTGTGATTCTTCAGTTCTAATAACAGTACAATTTTTTTATAAAGTCAAAATTTAAATGTGTAACTGCTATCTAAGTTTTAAGACAAGCTGAAGCAGCCAAGAGTAGCACTTCTCCTAGAATTTAATTCTCAGCCATTACTCTAGGAAGAGCATGGGTGATAACTTTGAGCCAATTCTTTGGAGCCCTATGAAATGAAAAAAGTGCTGGGAAGCCTGCAGTTTTGTCCTTGTTGTAGAAAAAAGTGGCTTGGCATCTTGGTTATTTGATGTTTTACATTCTAGTCTTGTTAATTTGCCCTTGAGCAGAACAGATTGATATATTTTATGAAAAGAGGAAGAAGAACCCTCAGAGAGGTAGATTTTACTTTTTGTTGAGAGACTTTGTTTTTCTCCCAGGTAAAACAGGACACTTTTGTCAGTTTTTAACTTTTTTTTTTTTCTAAATTTAATTTCTAGCTGATAAATTTAGACGGAAACTGGAAGAACTGGAGAAGGAGAAAAATTCTTTAAAATTTCAGCTTCCTTCAAGGCAGCCATCAGTCAGCAGTTTTTTGGATAGGTTCATGACCCAAGTTCAGGCAACATTGCGCTGGGCTGCTGATCATTGGTAAGTTTGTTGATTCATGATTGTGTAAAATGATGCTTCTCTTTTTCTCAAAATGAGGAATACAAATTATGAATAATTTTGATCAAGGGTTTTAATGACCGCCTAATGTATCAGAGCTTGTCTGTGAAAGTCCCGCCCTGCCCCCCTTTTTTTATTTCTACAGTTCTTTCAGAATTCCCCTGAAAAACATTGATCATGATGAACTGGTGAATTAAATAGAATGTTTCTCATTGATGTTGAGTGGGAATGGGATTGAATCCTTGACACGGCAGCTTGAGCATACAACAGCAACGCAGCTTGAGCAACGCTTCCCTGTGGAGTTAATTCTGATGCTCCCTTTCAGGCAATGAAAGGATATTTAAATAGAAAATAAAAACCAGATTATTTTTTGATATGAATAGATCTTTGGGAGCTTCCTTTTGTGTGCCGCTTCTTATACAGCAGCAATATTGAGCTCAGCACTGTACAAAGCCACAAAAATAAATTCTAAACCTTGTCTTGAAGGGATGGCTTCAAAGATGGGGGGAATGCAAGATGTGTTGGATGGCCCAAGAGGGGTACTTACCTTAGGAAAAAGAAATTGTTTCTGTTTCTTGGTCTGTCTTCATCCATGCTCCTAGTTACTGTTAGAAGAGAATACTTTTTAGGTATTGAAAGCTATTCTCAAATGCAACAGCACAAATGAAAGAAGAGAAGCCTTTTGTTTTCTGGCAGCTTGTTCATATAAAGGCTGCAGTGTGCTAGTCAATACATTTGGGTGTAATTTTTGATAGACATGAAAATTAGATAGAATAAGTACAGATAATGGTTTTTTTTGGTGAAATTGGAAAATTTGAAGGTATTTTTAGCCTCTATTTATAGCATCTAGTAATAAGTGAGGTTTAAAACAAACTGCACTCCTTCAGAGCTGTTTTCTTCTACGTTCTGAAGCTCTAAGAGGCTATTTAACTCTCCCTTAAAGATTAGGATACGCCATTCTCTATTTCGTCATTAAGATGTGTTTGCTCTATGCATTAATTTGTAATAATGATTTTGGCATTAGAGGTAGTGTTTCTTCTTTATCATAGAAACTGAGTCACTAAAGCATCCCTCAGATACAGTTTGCTTATTTTTATCCTATATAATGTATATATAATACTTTTATATATAAAATAGATGCTATAACATATTTATGAAAGTGTTCCTGTTCTTAGGATGATTAGATCTGTAACTCTTCTCTTTGCACAGGTCGGAGCAGTGCCATTCTTCAGGGTCAGATGGATAGCCTCTTCTCTTTTTTGTCTTGTGCACACTCCTTTCTTTGAGCTTAAGTTTGAATACTGTTGTTGTGACACCCTTTTATTTTGCTTGCTTGATTCTTGTAGCCTTTTACACTGCTTTGTCTGTGGTGACTCGTTGATACAGCAAGAGTACCTTTTGTCTTCTGTACAGGAGTTTAAGTTCTTTCTGTTCCAACAGTAGTTTTAGATAGTACGGTGGAAAACATAACTGCTTCTCCAAGGAAAACTTGTAGGCTTCAGTTTTTGTTTTCATTTTGAATTGGAACAAAAAAAAATATACCCAAGAAGACTTCTTTTTTACCTGGAAAATTAAAAAAGGTGATCAGACTAGCATCAGAAGACCAGATCATTGCAATTTTACTGTAGTTAAGTCAATCTCATCTTTTTGCAATATTCTGAAATGAAAAGTGTGTATGGCAGCTTAAGAGATGAAGCTGAAATTCATGCCACAGTTTTATTTTACTTGATTAAATTATGAGATGAGTTTCTAAGTGAATGCATTTGATGTTGACACAGGATATTGGGGGCATGTGGTGGGAGCCCAATTTGGTTATGTTTAGCTTAGGAACAACAAATGCTGTGGTTGTGTAATCAGTCAGGTTTGGTGAGATTAGAGAGATCTTGTTTTTCTTCCACCAGCCCCAAATAGACAGTACACATTGAATTTCCAAGAAGGTTCTGAAAATAAATTATGTTTATAATCAAATTGTTTTCTAAATTTCGATCAGCCACTTGGAAGTTTATTACATACTTCTCTAGGAATGATGCAGCTCCACCTTGAAGAAGGTGGCATCAGAGCTGCTGGGAAGTGTGGTTGGCTGGAGCCACAGGCACCTGTAATGATTGTAAGGCACAGTGATGGCCTAGCACATCATAATAGGGATGTCTCTTTGATGCATGCTGTTAATACAGAAATGCAGTTACACTTGTCATTATGTCTATCTTGCTTAATGATACCTATGTTAGTGCCGAGGCTTTATTTTGCTTTTTCAGTAAATTCTGCAGCCCACAGAGAAGGGAGTAAAGTGTTTGTCTTTTGATGGTCCTGCAGAATAGATGAAAATCTCTGGTTCAACGTGCTTGTTAAACACCTGTGCATGGAGATCATAATTGTGTGATTAATCATGCTTAAACCAGACTTACAATGCGTGTTTTGTATGAGGCATGGATGTATTTGCTTTGCAAGACCACAGTGGGAAATTATGCCTCAAAACCACTCTGAGACACAGTATTTTTTAAACAAGGTACTGAAATGAATCTGTACTCCTTTTGTGGAGGTGCATGCACTTGTCCCTAGAGATGAACGCAGAAATGCAATTGCCCTAGCAAGCGCACGTGCCCTTATGGGGGAACATGGAAGGCAAAATGGATTTGCATTGTTTGCAGGTGCATTTCGAGAGGCTGATTATGGAATTGATACTTAACATAATGTGCTGATTACCTTGGAGTCCAGTCATGGAAAGATTTACAACTGAGGGTTGTACAGATGACTGGGAGGAAGCCCACTGACTGTGATTTTGAAAGAACTCGCTGTGCAAGAGAGAAGTAAAATTTGGCATTGTGGAGCAAACACTCCAGATGATCTCTAATGTAGTCTCCAAAAGCTGACAGAAGCTGCAAAAATGGCTTTGGCAAGTTTCTAAACTTCTGTCTAAGAGATTTTTCTCTGTATTGATAGAAACTACATGCCTTAGTTTTGTCTCTTTCAAGGCAGTGATGGATAAATTTCTGAAATATGATAAAGCTGGGGGAAGCCTGAAGCTATACAAGCTTTCCATTTTCTTTCTTCATCGTGTTGTAAAAACAGTGTAAATGTTTGAGATAATAAAGGAAGATATGCCAAGGAAAAAAAATCTCTTGTTCTCTAACTGTATCTGTTTGAAATGTAATCATTCTGGTGGTGGAGTGTTATGACTTTAAAGGTAACATGTAGCATTCTGATCTGTTTAATCCTTGAGACACTGAAACTCATGAAAACCTCTAATTTTTAGCTTTTGTCATGTTTTTTTCAAAGGGTTAGACATGAAGAAAATGGTCTCTGTCATGAAAAAGAGCATAGACTTTTGAGATCAACTTACCAGGAGAGGATGCAGGTTTCGGCCATGAAACGAAACCAGCTTTTTCAAGAAAAGAAACGGTTACAGGTAACAGAACTGGGAAGTGGTGTATAAGAACCAGTGCTGTGTGGGGAAAACCTTGTAAGCTGTCACACAGAATTAAATAAATTTATTGTAATAGCGACTTTGCTTCTGTGTAGTAATTAGAGCCTTGGCTGGAGTCCAGTCGATAATCTAAGTGATGATTGGAGATGGCAGCCACAGGAGTTGTGTTAATCTCATTACAGAGATGCAGAGCTGGAAGGTTTGGTGGCTTGTGTGCGTGTTTTAACTTTCCTCATCATCTTTTTAAGCGTGCTCTTTGTTATAATTTGATGTTTTAATACTACACTGATCTTCAGAAGGTTTTATTTTAAGACAAAAATTTTTCATCTGTTTCTGGTTAGAATTTATTATAAATACATGATTAACAGCTTTTATTCCTGAAAAATGGTTGATGCTTTTCATAAGGATGAAGGAATCATCACGAAGCAGCCAGCATTTGCTAACAATAGCTTTATACTGACATGTGATGTCACAATGTGATAGTTTGGCAAGCGGAATGTTTCAAGATGGCATTTGTCCAATTTTAAGTCTGCAAGCCTTTTAAGCAAAATTTAGCTCTTTCTTTTCTCTGTCCTTCAAAAATCTCAATGTCTTGTCTCGTTATGTGTCTTTTAAACCTTGGTTATCACACTCAGCGATGTGGTGCCTTAGAGACCTAGTAGACTTAGTTTTCCTTTTTTTTTTTGTGGTCTTGAAATAATTTTTTGTGATTTTTTTTTTCCCCTTTGGTGCATCCATTAGTGTAGTAATCTCTGCATGTGTACACACATAAATTTGTATATATTAAAAACTTACAAAGAAATAGAAAAAAACATCTTATGTGGTCATTGCAAAATTGTACTTAGATGAAGAAATGTCTTTTTTATCCTATTCATCACCTTTGTATTCTTCAGGTTTATTTCATCAACATGTAAGAGGAGACAAAGTGTAGTTCAGCATTCAGTGTGCAGAAAACTATTTTAATCTAGACATCCAAGAGCCACCTCAAGATTTTGAACTGAAAACTGCTGTACTTAAGACTCCTCAACAGCTAATTTTTACACTTGCACAAACTGAATCTTTGTTCTTCTGTAGTTATAGTAGGGAAAAATTAACCACACCGTTGTGCAGGCATGCTATTTATTAGCATTTTATCAAAATTACCAGGAATTCAAGGTTCTGGGGAAGGCTGATCTGTGGTGATTGGTTGCACCCAGCATCCACTAAAGATTGCTCCTGCCCAAAATCTTGCATGATCAGAAGTAATCTTTTTTTTTTTTTTTTTAATTTTCCTCAGCCCCACTCTTCTTTACTTTTTCTTTTGCCTTCTCTTCTGTTGGTTCTGCACTTGTCTTCAGGGATTTGAAAACCTGTGGCCGTATCTATAATTTACGTATTACCGTTTCTACCACAATCTCTACTTCATTGAGACCATCAGTCCATAAGTGAAGCTGGAAGTTTACAGTCAGTACTGATTAGCTGTCGTGTTGGAAATCTCAGTTTAAACTTAAATCTGCAAAGTAAAACTCCAGCTTATGTTTAGTGAGATGAATATCATCTGCTGCTCCATGCCGAGACTTCAAGCCCTTTTTATCTGTCCCTGGAGGCTGACCAAGAGCATGCTAAAGGCTTCTTTGCATTTCTGGAAAAGAATGCAGGAGAATTCCAATTTACTGATTAAAATTTCCATGCTCCCAAGAATGCCTGTGAACTATTCCTGAGCAGAGCAGCTTTCTTTCTGTGAATGCAGATTGTGTACTTCTGGTATCTATTTATGTTGTACATTTCAGTACTAAAAGTGTGATTGTAAAACCAGATTCCCTTCATCTTCCTTTCTGTTCCCATGTATGTTGCTTATTGCAGTGATTGCAATTACTATGTTTTCACAGAATATGGAGGTCTCTGTATTAAGTAGGGCCTATTAAGATTTTGGCAGTATTCCCAAGCCACTAGCACAGAGACAGAATTGTCCTTTGTGCACACTAAAAGCCTAATTTGAGACTGGAAGGAGCAAAACTCATGTTTTTGGTCTGCTGACCTTTCTGTCCTGGACAAATGCCTCTGTGGGTTGAAACGTGGGCCACACCATTCTCTTGTTCCTGTATCTAAGACCAAAGGAGGAGGAAAATAATTGGTGAACCTGGTGGTGTGCAGGACTATTATAAGTTGAAATTTTGGAACTAGTCAACCTTTGAACATGCAAGGACCATTTCTTCTTGTTTTAAGTGATACTTGGGAAGCTGGTTACAGTGCAGCAAACCTGAAAGTACATTTGTTAACAAAATGAGCATTAGTGAGCTAAACTTCATGGAAATTGCATTGAAAACATTATTTTAATGCTAAGGTTATAAAGTGAAGCTGTAAAAAAGCAAAGAAATGCCAAAGTCTGTTATCTGTGCATAGTATGTATGTTTTAGAAGAGCCTATAATATTGAAGTACGTGGGGTTTTTTCCCCCCCCTAGATTGCTACCTCATACATAGATAAAGTGTCACTTCAGATATTCAGAATACTGTTTTTTTTCTTCCTTACTCAGTATTTGACCCCTTCTACTGTGTACCACTCAAACCTTTTGAATACAAATTTATTAATTAGTGAGTGGGCTCTTTTTGCAGTATTAATCAACGTTGCATCTTAGTGATTCAAACCCACTTAATTTTATCTCTGTAACACCATTTTGGGTGTTACTGCCATTTGCTCAGATGGAGAATGGAGATGTGAATTGCCATAAAAAGCCATATGGTTGTTTCTAACATCAGTTTTGTAATGCCTAGTTATTTACTTACTAAAGATTTAGTTTTGGGTTTCTGGCTTTTTGTTTTTTATTTTTAGTTGGACTGAATGTGATCAGAGCATGGAATTGAGCTTTGATTTCTATTGAGAGCCTATAGATAGCATGTCAGAGACCTCTTGCAGGTTGTATAGAAATGATGAACATACAGTCTTTGGCCATGTGGGAAGATAATAGTTTAAGTGGCTTGCAAAGTTTCACAGAGACAGCAAGAAATGTAGGAATAGAATCAAATTCTCCAGTATGGCATTCAATTCAATGACAACTTTAACTCAGCTACCCAGATCCCTTCAAGAAGTGCTCCTTCCTTGCAAGCTGTATGTTGGGTTTTCAAGGAAAAACCTGTGCAAGGATGATGTACAAATTGGTGAAGCTTTTTTTTATTTTTGGGCTTCTCACTGCAAGAAAGACATTGAAGTGCTGGAGCATATCCAGAAAAGGGCAGTGAAGCTTGTGAAGGGTCTGGAGCACAAGTCTGATGAGGAGCAGCTGAGGGAGCTGGGAGTGTTTAGGCTGGAGAAAAGGAGGCTCAGAGGGGACCTTATCACTCTCTACCTGAAAGGAGGATGTAGCCAGGTTGGTCTGTTCTCCCAGGTAACAAGTGACAGGACAAGAGGAAATGGCCTCAAGCTGTACCAGGAGAGACTAAGACTGGACATGAGGAAGAATTTCTTCACTGTAAGGGTGGTCAGGCTTTGGAGCAGGCTGCCCAGGGAGGTGGTAGAGTCACCATCCCCAGAAATGGTCAAGAAATGACTTGACATGGCATTTAGTGCTGTGGTTTATTTGACAAGGTGCTGTTTGGCCAAGGGTTGGACACAATGATTTTGGAGCTCTTTTCCAGCATTAATGGTTCCACAATTCTATGATTCCGAAAATTATATTTTGCTCTTACAAGAAACATCAATATCATGATGCACTCAGTTTGAACTTCTAGAAAAATGAGTGCAACTGAGGTTGAAGTTCTGCCCATTTTAAGTAAAGAGAAGGATTTTGAGCTTTTAGTTAAAATGAACTGTTAATTATCAGAAGGGCTGGTTAGATAGTCATGTCAGATTGGAGCCATTAGACAAACCATTGCAGGGGTATTCTGCAGGATAAATGTTTGATCACTTCAGCTGCCAGCCTGTAGAAAAGATTCTGTTGCCATGGGTGATCTGACATTTGGTTTTTTGGTGGAAGTTTTTAACATGTGAACTTGGTAAATTTTTATTTTAAAAGTAAAAGATGGCTGACAGTAGGTGTTGGAAGAGGAACCTGAAGTGTGGTATTGAAATGGAGGTGGTGAGTTTCAGACTATTGGAAGCACTAGAGTTTCTGAGTACAACCCACATGAGAATTTTTGTGTCTCAGCAAGAGGATGTCTCATTTAATGTTTGCTAAATTGGACAAATTTAATACATGCTAATTTTGACACTTGTACTTTTTTGTCTTATGGGCAAATGGATTTCTTTTATAGGGTTCATAGTAAACTTGGTTTTTGTTCTATGCAGAAAGAAATTGAAGATCTCCGAACAAGACTGGCCATATTAGAAGGAAAAGATCAACAACTAAGAAGAGAAATTGAAGAACAAGATAGGCTTATTCAGTCGCAGGACTGTGAACTGGCTGCTTTACTTGGCTGCGTTTCTTTAAGAGAGCTGCAGGAAATAAGCAAGGCTGTGGATGACACTTTAGCATCCTCCTATCAAATTCCATTCAGTTTAGATCTTCCAGGAGCAATAAAGAGGTATTTAAATTTCAATTTAGATGTAGACTCTTGTATCTTCCTGTATGAACTGCTGAATTGGCTGTCAGTTGTTCTCTTCATCGTTGTGCCAGCTAATTATCTGGATTCAGATACTTTGAAACTTTCTAAGAAGTGGTGTTGGAGTTCTAATATTGATGTTCGTCCTCAGAATAGTTTGTAGTTATTTGAATGTCTTGCACTTAATGTTCTCTTATGATGAAGACCCACCTACAGATAGCATATGAATCCATCAACTGGTAATTCCTATCATCAGATTACACTATTTCTTGTTAACTGGTGGAATTTTTTCCCCAGTTTGGTAATGGAGTAATTAAAACAAATTTCTCACAGCCTGGAAGTGTGTACTAGGCACCATTCAAATAAGTATTAGAGATGCTTCTTGCTTCCATGAACTTGTAGTTAGAATAAAGTCCGGTGTGGTGAGGAGTGCTAGACTCAGACAGTGGATGCAAGGCAGTGAGGAAGAGAGTGCAGCATAAATGATTTCGGGACACTCACAGTTAAATGTACAGGATTATGGATCCTTTAAATGGAAAAGTAGCTACTCTTGGCAGTCTTTTGGAAATAAACTCATCTTTATTTAAAAAAGCAATTGAAGTACTGAAACTGTAGTGGATGTTGGTGATGGGACTTTGAGAGTGGTACTGCAGCAGTGTCACCAAAAGAAAATAAAATTCCTGTTTATCCTAACTTACTTTTCTTCCAGATAAGCAATAACTATGTTGCTTGCAATTTTTTTTTCTCCCATCATGTTTATTGGATTTAGTTTGGCTGTATTAGCGTTCATGAGAAATTGCTGCTCATGTGTGCTAATTTTACAGATTTTTTTTTTTAAGTCAGCAGAACATTTTGTAGAGCACTTACTCTCTTTTGACATTTGTGTAAAATTTTAAATAAGGTTATGGGAAATAGTTTCTTGCATTAAGTTTAGCTTGTTTTAATAGTATTTTATACCTATGTTTCTGAGATTGAGGAATAGAAGACCTCAAGCAGTCTGTCTGAGAAAGTGATTTTAGTTTTCTTAGTTTTGGATTTGCTTATGAAAGAATAATCAGATTATTTTTTTCTCTCATTGCTGCTGTAATATTTGGGTTGCATTTACCTCATTGGGAAATTATTTAAAAGTGAGTTAAATAGTATGGGTTCAGGAGGAATTTGCTCTGAGTTGTTTGCTTACTAGCACCATGAATAGCACAATCACTTGAGAGAAAACAGGCATTCATTATTCAAAGTGGGTTCATAACTGGAATGAGAATTTTAAAATAATTTCTTTCATTTCTGTTTGTTTTTAAAAGATGCAATGAATGAAACTTTTGTGGGATTTTTTGTTGATTGACTTTGTTGTCACTGGTGGTCAGGTGCTTCTGCTCTCATTACCATGGCTGGAGTTCTGCTATTGGGACTCTGGTGGGTTGACCTTGGCTGCACACCAGGTGCCCACCAAGCCACTCTATCATTCCCTCTTCTCAGCTGGCCTGGGGAGAGAAAATAAGATGGAAAACAATCCATAGGCTGAGAAAAGGCAGTTTACTAAAGTGAAAGCAAAATGTTGCGTGCATGCAAACAAAGGTTTTATTCTCTACTGTCCATCATCAGGTGTTGTCCAGACACTTCCCAGGAAGCAGGGCTTCAGAACATGAAGTGGTTGCTCTGGATGGCAAACACTTTAAATAATGAATGCCCCTCTTCCTCCTCCTTTTGTTAACTTTTATCTCAGCAGACATCCCTGACATCTTATAGTGTGGAATATCCCTTTGGTCAGTGTGAGTCAGATGTCCTGGGTATGTCCCTTCCCAAGATTTTGCCTACCCCGATCCTACTGCTGGTGTGGGAGGATGGAATGTTGGAGAGAGGGTGCTGATGCTGTGCCAGTGCACAGTGGTGTGTTATCAACACCTTTCCAGCCACTAATGCAAAGCACAGCACTGTGGGGCTGCTGTGGGGAAAGTTAACTCCATCTCAGCTAATGCAGGACACATAAATGCTGTTATTTAACAGTGAGAGTTCTTTCAGATTAACTGTGAGCTTGAGTGATGGGTGGCTTCTTTTTCAAGCTGTGCAGTCTATCGTACCCCAGGTACAGAGATTTTATGTCTGAATCCAGGTGTGTTCTGTTCTCCTTCTGTAAGATGAAAAAGCAGCATGCACATAAGACACTTGGTGTGGGTATAATTCCTGTGTGCCTATGGGCATCCCTTAGATTGTTATGCAATTAAACAATAATCTTGTTTAAACTTCTGCTCAAAGCGAGGCTACAATTTCCAAATGAGATCAGGTCGCTCGGGGCCCCATCTCTCTGAGTTTTGTATATCTTCAAGGGTGGAGATTTTGCAGCCTTGCTAGGCATCCTGCATTTCACCACCCTTGCTGTGAACTCTTTTTCCTTCGTTTCACCAGAATTTCCATGGTTGCAACTTGCATTGGCTTATTCTAAATTGGTACTTCTTGTGGAAGAAGTATTGTTTATTAGGTAATAGGTTTAAATACTTGGTTGATGTTAGTTCAGCATATTAGTCTTAAATTCCAAAGTCTTGGCATAGTTAATCTGAAGGAGATTTTCCTGGAAATGTGTATTTTATTTTATGAATAATTGTAGAGGGGCGAAAAAAAATTTTCCAAATTTAGAGGTATCTGTGTGAGAAATAAAGCTATTACTCATGCACATATGCTAGAGATCAGTGCTTGTGTAGCAAATTCAGGATCCATGGGCAGTAAATTACAAGCTCCTCCCTGCTGGGCTGCAAGATACTCTGTATTTATTCTAACAACATTGTGCTTGTCAGTAAACTACTGCTATAACGTGCTTTTGCTTAATTATTTGTTGACTACATGAATTGCATTCAGCACTGGAGTAACACAGGCAAGGCTAGTGTGAAGCATCTCTTAAGACAATCTGTGCTGTAATGAATTGTGTTTGGTGGCTTGCAGTTCACTATAAAATAAAACTCATTCAATATATTGAAGCAAACTTCCAGGAACATGAGAGAACATATTAAACAAAGAATACTTGCCCAAGTAGAAGTGTGTAGGAGGAAGAGAGCAAGTAAAATGTAACACTGCAATGAGCATTGGTTCTAAGCTTATTTTTCTTGTCAGGTGTTATTTTTTCTTTGTTGTTCTTTGTTTTGTCCTGTTTGCCTTTGGTATGTGGTGAACATTTTAAATACAAAAAGCCTTTGTCAATAACTAAAGCATGCTTTGAGTTTGAAGAATTGAGAAATGTTAGGCACATTACCCATGGACCTTACTCGATGGCTGTTGGAAGACACGGTTAAAACCTGCTGGTTAATGGGTGAAGAAATATGTTTTGACAGGGAATTCTCACTGAAGTTGAGACTGCAGAATGTGGATGTTTTGCTCATCCAGACAGGCTTAATTGGTTTTGGTAAGCTAAAGGGTGTAATCGTTACTTTAAAACGGGGAAGTTGCAGGGCAAAAGCTCAGTTCCCTTGCGTGGGGTTGCGTGGAGATGTGTGTAAAAGGTGGGAGCAGCTGGTGTTGTGTGCACTGTGACACATACTAGTGTTTTAACTGAAGGCAACGCACTGAAATCAGAGGAAAGTGGGTCTGGGTGTTTCAGCAAGAAGTACTTTCTTCTGGAGATTGCAAAAGGTATCAAAATATTTAATTTTCATATTTGCTACTGAAGTGGACACCATTTCAGAAATACATGGGTTTTAACTAGTGTAAGTTGAGTTTTCTAATTAAAAAATAAGACCATTTTAATTACTTGACCTATTCACTTCAATAGCTGTTGTTTCCTTTATTTATTTCCATTTCACAATAAAAACTGGGGAAATCTGTTATATGTCAGTTCATATTTAGTTCCATTTAGCAGTTTTTGTTTTATCCATATCTGCAGATGCATGTGTCCTTACAGTGTGTCATTCTTAAAAGAAATTGCACAGTTCCATCTGGACTATTGTCTGGGCACCGATTGCTGGTTGAGAGAAATTCAAATATACACGTTTCAAAGTATTTGAATGCTCCACCTCTTCCTCACATGGAACAATTTTTAACTAGTTGGGGTTTATTCTACAGTGGGTTTGTGGGATCATCATAAGATAAGTAAATTCTCTGTTACATGTATTAGTTATTAGAGGGCGGCCAGTGGTGCAAGGAACTGGACTTGATGATTTATTCATCCAGTTCACTCTGCTTTTGTGATGCCTGGAGTTCATTTGGGATTTTGAAGGGAAATTCCTAATGTCTTATCAAATGTCTTAATCCAGCTTGAGCCTTGATAATAGGTCTGTGTCATTTTCAGCTAGTCCCACACCTCAGTTTGTCTTTGAGGCCATCATCTCAGCTTTCTCAAAGCACTTGGCTGCAGTCTTTTGTGAGAGGCTCTGACAAGTCATAGGTGAAAGAAGAGATGTGCCTCATCTTATGTGAGCTAACTGATTAGGAGGCTCATCTTTCTTGTAGATAGATAGGTGTTTTCCTCTCCATTTTGTCTGCCTAGGATTAATTTCATTCCTTTGTCCTCTGCCTAGGATTGAAGGGTAGAGTTAATGGGCAAGTGGCTTTGTTTCCTTTCTTCTCACTTGTGGCAGCAACTATAGGAGTAACTATGTATTGAAAACCTGGCATTCCATAAAATGTCTGTGCTTTGGCACACGAAGTGAATTTGTTTCCTGTGAAGGTGCAAACGTGACTCAGAAGTTCATAATGTCTCTGATCCCGCTGGAGGGAGTAAAAAGGGCTTCTGCAGAGTCTATTCCCACACTGTAGGCACTGGCCTTTCTTGGGAAGAATGGGGCAGGGTTAAAAACAGAGCAGAGAAAGGAAAGAGCCAGTCTTCCAACTTGGAGGACAGAGCCATTGCTGTCAACCCGAATTATTTTTGAGCAATCTTAAAGGCAGCTTTTTGTCCTCTCAAGCAGCAGTATAGAAGGAAAAAGTCGCAGCCAGAAGGGTAAGTAGCACTTGCTTGAGTACCCACGTGTATAGTGTAATGAGGAATCTGGTTTTCCATGCTGTGCATCTGGTTTCCCCTGCTTGCTTGAACAGCATCCAGTGGGACATAGGAGCCTATAAAGCCCAGGCCACATATGTGCTGATTCCTCTGGGTATGTACACAATGAGATTTACTTCTCTTTAGGGAAAAATGACCAGCTGTCTCAATCAATGTGTGCTACTGAATTCGTTTGTATATAATGAAGAGAAACAGCTAGCAACAATACCCAGGGACAGACCCTTTCCATCAGTGAAGTAAAATGGATGTTGTTCTTAGGAGAATAGTTGCAGCTGCTGTGGGCAAGCTCTAGTTTTTGTGCACTCCAGACAAATGTAGCAGAAGAATGGGGATCTATTGATACGTCAGAAAATCTGGGGAATATATTAGTTAGGATGTGATGGACTGCTCCTGCAGATAGCTGTTTGATTGTCCCTTTGTTCTCAGTCTGATGCTCCTGTTCCCCATAGCAGCTGAAGCAACAACTGCTTCAACTGCCCTGCAGCATCAGCTGGCAGAAGAGTGTTGGGAAATCCAGCACCATATGAATGGTTTGGTTGATTGAAACAGCCAGCTGGTTTGGCTGTCTGAATGGTGATTTATAGGACCAGAAGATTTCTCAATACATGGCAATGAAAACTGAGCTTGTTGTGATGATTAAAGATGCCAGCAACATCTTCAGGTGTCTGTGAAATGATTGTTTCTGTTAGAGTGATTTTATGTAAAAAAACCCCAAAACCATACTGAGATTCTGCCTGTGTCCTTGTATTGCTGGCATTAAAATAACAGTTTATTGATCATTCTTATAAAAAATTGTGAAGTGTCATCCAATGCTATGATTTTTCTTCAAGTCTGCTGACTGGGGCTAGTGTCTGGCAGCACTGCAGCAAATAAGAGTTGACTCAGTTTAAGAGTTTTTGTGTATGCTGAGCTGGGCAGGATGATGAGTTTTTAAAGTACACTTCATGTAAGTGTAACTCTTTGAGACTCAACAAAGACAAGTACAGTCACTGAGCAACCTGTGAGTCAGTGGGAAACCCTATTGGTAAGCTGTGGTTATACAAACATTGGGAAGGTGTATTTCCAGTTCTGACTCCTGATAAATTCTGAGTGGGGAAGCACATGTATTGAAGCAATCCTTGACATACAGCAGCAGTGAAGAAATACTGCTCTGCAAATGATAGCTTGGAGAAGAGCAAATTGCTGGAGCAAAACCAGCTCTCAGATCGCTCAGAGGTAGGTGCATAATTTTGGGTTCTCATTCATATTCCTTTGAGAACTTTGTAGATTGAAATGTGCAGAAGGTGCAATGCGCCTGTAACTTAAAGTACATCTCTTGATAGTTGTTGTCTGAGATCAGATTAATTTTTGAGGTTGGAAGTTTTCCAAGGTGGAACTTTGCATTTTACTTCTAATTCAGGTGACTAGTCCTTGCAGCTGCCAGAAATTTCATTTTCATTATGAGTTAAACACAACTTTTCTCTCCTTCTATTTAATGTCAAAGTCCTTGGCTCAAGAGCACTGTCAGGGTTAGATAGAGAAATTGGATTTTCACTACACCAGCTGAGCAAAAATTTGTATTTTTGTAATTTTTTAACTAGCTCTCTCATCATATAGAAGTTTTCTGTGGGGTGCATTATCCAAGGAAAAATCAGAGTTTATTTGGAAAACCCTGACTTAGGTTTAAGGGGTGATTTTACTTCCCATTACAAAGTTATGCTGCTGTGAAAATATCGTTGTTTTAAGTCCCGTAGATCGTTGCACAAAGATGAAAAGGAACTTATGTGCTTGGCCGAAAAATTGCTTTCTCGGTATGGTGATACTCAGATGTATAGCCCAGACAGGCTTATGAAAGGATCACAGAGAGTGAAAATCTTGTTATCCCATATCTTTCTTGATTAAATAGAATCAAACTTTGTAGTAGAGAGTTTCAAAAGTAAACAAAAAATGTTGGTTTACCTTAGTGCATTTAATGCATTCTAGCCCTGAATGTCCTTGATTGAGCAGAAGTGTAGGACCAGCAACATCCTGTAGGTCTTGTCCTGGTAAAAATCTGCCCATGGTATCTGTAAATAATAATCTGTTGGTTTTCCTCAAGAAAACTTTGGTAACAAGTATGTTTTCTCTCTTTTTTTTTTTTTTCTTTAGTCCTAGTTGTACATGTCTAACTTAAAGATGCCTCTTGTTAAGTATAGTTTTGTTCAAAGCTTTTTTTTCTGATTTGTTTTCAAAGCTTTCTGAGATATACCCATTGAGGGAACTATAAAAATACAAGGAAGTTATTGATTGATTTGATTTTATATTGTGGATTTCTTCCCTAAAGGCACAGTGAAGTCCATACACTGAAGATTTTTGGTGGATTTTTGCCTTGATGTAGACTGTAGCAGACATTTACACCAAATGTTCCCCAAGTAGCACTTCTGATTTTTTTTGCAAGGGACTGGACAAAAGCTTTTCTTGAAGGTCAGCTTCTGTTTGCTGTTAAAAGCAAGGCTACAAGTGTAGGGCTTGGTTTATATATTTTCATTTTCTAAGACAGTACAGCTTGTGACTTCAGAATCGGAGGAAGGATCATGTTAGAAGGCATAAAGTTGTAAAAGCCATGCTCTCTGCAGGCTGTGATCGTGAGAATGAGGTTGTCCTTTGCAGGCAGTCTCATTACTCTGGGCCAAATTCAAACTGTAAACTATTTAAATTTGCTGATTTTATCCAGGAGGGAATACATAGTCATATGAATTGAGGGTTCAGCCCATCATGCTTTCTGCATACAATCTGAGCATGGGCTTCTAGGCTGTTGTTCTTGAATTAGAAATTCAAATATGGGTAATTTTAAATTGTTGACTTGTGCTTAGTTCTAAAGAAATTAAAGTGCTTTTTGTTTAAGCACTGTATTGTGGTGTGGAGATTGGGACTGAAATTACAAGATCTATAATAATTTCATAGGTGACAGTAATGTAAAGGAGAATGCTTGCTGTTAAATGACTTTTTACTTGTCTTTCAGTGTCTTCAGGCAGGGATCAGAGACATCAGCTTAATTTTTCTATGAAAAATAATAATTTTTAGTACAGTATTCATGTGTGTTATACTGGTACCATATGTGTGGTATGTTCTGTTGTGCAGATACAGAAACTAAATTCTGACTCTACTTTTTGTTGCTGTGTATGTATTTTATTATTAATACAGGAACTGTTTCTGTTTAAGCAGTGTGTATATTTATGTATCTTGAACGTGGAGAACAGCATGAATTGCCTTTTGCCCATTTGCATTCTTTGAATTTTTTCTTAGGAAGCAAAATGTAACTACATAATAGCTTGGTATGCAAAGGGAAGTATACTAGCATAGTGGAAGGAAAGACATTCAGAAACATGCCTTCCTTTAGGAGAAAGCCATTCTTCCCAGTATTGTGCTAGTTAGCCTTCCTTTGAACAAAGCCACTTCCACAGTATCTGTAATTCCTGCATGCAAATCATAACTTCTCAGAAGATTCTTTAAAAGACATTTTGAACATTATCTATTATATCATGATGCTTAATGTCCTCTGGGGTCATGTAGGAAGCCTGTGAAAGAGTAAAGGATGTGTGAACTAGACCATTCAATTCTTAGTCTTCCCTCTGTCCCCTATTGCATTGAAATGTCTTCCTTTATTTTGCCTGCACACCATTCCCAATTATGAATATTATCTCAGCAGGTTCCAACTGTGTTATTACAATTAAATATACTTAGTAGCTATTCTTTAATATCAGTAAAACGAGATACTTGAGGAGTACTGCCTGAAGTGTTTGGATCTTAAAATTTCTCCCATAGTCTGTTGTTACATGCCAGATCAACCTCAGTTCATGAACATGCATCATTCCCATACCCTCCTGCAGCTCTCAAGCCGAAGTCCGTGTTTTGCCAAAGTACTGCTTCATGTATCATCCAGAAATGCAATCATTCCTCAGCTCCTGCTTCCCTGTTCTAGTCTAGCATGTATACAGTGATACTCTGGGATACAGCAGGTGTATGTTCCTTTTCTTCTTTCCTTGTAATGGATCCCAATGTCTGTAAGTCCGTGTCATTTAAATGAAAGGCCCATGTGGCTAGCTGCATGGATGAAGATATTTCACATGATGTATAGATTCCTGTGGGTTCTGCAAGTGTTAAAAACCTTTCTTTTCCTTCGTATTTAGTCAGTTAAATTTGTATTAATTGAATTCCTGTCTTACTCTAGTCCTTTCATCAGCTGGGTCAAGAACTTTGCTTTTTCTGTGATGGAGTTAGCTTATACTGAATTTGAGAAGTAAGCTCGAAATGGTCCTTATAATGGATTGCTAAGACTGTGAGGAGAAGCTGTCAAATTCTTGATTAGCTGTTCTGTCAGAGAAGAACAGCAACGAGTGGATGCCTTCCCAGGCAAGAATTTAGTGTTATTCCAAGGAGCTCTTTCTAAAGCCATTTACCCTTGTAGTAATACCTAAAGCAGCTTTTAAGATGACAGAATGCCCCTCTTAAAATGAAATATGATGCTCCAGGGTGGTTGTAAAAGAAAATACTGTTTCTGGTTCAAGTCACATGTAACAGATCATGGCTGTTAAAGCTCTTTGTTGGTAGAATGAATCAGTATTGACTGCCTGGTTACTCTTGTAGGTCATTACCTTGTCAGCTAATTGGAAAGCTTGTGAGGGCCTTCTCTGTGACAGTATTTTGTTGTAGAAGAAAACAACCTGGGAATAAATGTAGTTAAAAGCAGCTTGTAGTTGGTAACTATGGCTGGTTTGTACGTGGTCTTGATTGCTGTGTGTGCATTGTATGATGGGCTAATCTCTA
>NW_008236217.1:2466954-2471898 GCF_000691975.1 Corvus brachyrhynchos | reverse complement strand
CATTCCTGTGATATCATTCTGAAGGCTAACAAGGATTCGAAAGAGAGTACTACTGTGAAATTCATACAATAAATAATACAAATACACTTGTAAGAGTCTTTGTGAATGCTGTATCTCTAATAAAAGGATCTTTAGTTTTGAGTCCCTGGTTAATCCAGCTATCACTAGCTTGTGTCACATTAATTGCTTACTAATGATATCCTTTATTGATATAGGTCAGGTTAATATAAAATTCCATTAAAACTATAGTTCTGCAAAATTATCTTAAAACTGTAGTTCTGGTGTCATTGAAATGGCAGTATTTGATTCCTTATTTATTTTTCAGTGACTTGTTAGAGACTCATAGAAAAGAAATCTGGGTATAGAGTGTTTTTTCCCACTTAGCACCTGGTCCTGAGAGTCTGCATGGGCTTGTGTACCTTGTTAGCAACACAGATTTGACAACTGGGTCCTAGCTTGCAGTGCTGTTCTGGATGCATTGTTTCAAAAGAAGTTAAAAATTGATCTCTGTTCCAGTTAGCTGTGTGAGTTCTGCAGAGCAGTGAAATGTATGAACCTGGGGCGGCTTTCTGCGAGGAAAGTAAACAGAAAAGAGGAAGAGCACACAGAAGGTATTTGTTGGATAGAGTTGCCAGCTATATACTGTTGTTCTTCTGGCTATAACTGCACTTTACATTTTATTATGGGCTGGGTCTTTTGAGTTGAATTTTATAAGGCAGTTTCAATACAATTGGGTCAGTCACCCATTACTCATTCAATTACACACTGCAGCCTTGCTGCTGCTCTTTGACTTCTGTACACAAAGCCCATCTTTTTTTTTACATAACCTGACCAGCTCAGATGCCAATTGTAGGAGATGCTGAAAGTCACTGGGAGCTCCAAAGCATAAGAAAAGAAATGGCTAAATAGTTCATTCCCTCTGGCATGCCCAGAGGCAAGCAGGGAGCTGATAATGGCATCATTACACATGCAATACTTTGTGTTTTGCACATATATTGCTGTAGAAAAGGGAGAAAATTGAGACTGCTATGTGGGAAATGTCATTAAACTTTTACATAGGAAGGCAGCTGCATTTCTGTTTGTTGCATTTCACAGGTGCTGGGGTGGTAATGAGGTGACAGGCCTTGCTGGGCTGTAGATAGAAAAGGTGTGTGCTCCATGAAGCCGGGTATTAGGATAGCGATGCAAATGGATGCCTCGTTAATGTGATTAAGTGATGTGCTGAATTCTGCCTCTGAGGCTATTTCACTCCTGCGTGCAGTTGGGCAAGATGGTCCAACCAGCCTTTCTGTAGGTGATCAGTAGCTGAGTGCAAGTCCAACGTCACATGCTTTGGGATTCAGGCTCATGAAAATGCTGACTCTTGAAATAGGGCTCAGTAAGTGCTGTGCTTAGAAAATAAGAGCAGGTTCTCAAAAGAAAACTGAAATGCATAGAAAAGAGAAATGCACAGGCAGCAGAAACTGTGTGCATGTCAAAACAGGCACTCAGTCATAGTGTGCTTTCTGAATAACAGTGGCTTGTGTTTCTTCCACTTGTAAGATGAATGCAACACTGCCTTACCATGCAAGAGTATCGTTGAAATAAATCCAGTGATGTCTCTGAAATGTTTGGATATTTCAGTGCCAAACACTAGAGAAAAGCTCAGAAATAAATTAATAGTTCTTATTTGGGAAAAACAGTAATGGTAGATCATGAAAGAAGTAGAGGTTTTGTAACACAGGTGTGAGGAAAAATTGAGATGCTGCTAATGGAGAGTGCTGTCATGTACACAGAATCGAGGTGTTTGACAGAAAAGAAAGTAGCATGTGATAAAGTAATTGAACACTGCATAAAAAGTGTATTCCTCCTAAGCCAGAGAGAGAGGAGTATTAAAGTTGCAAAAAATAATCTCTCTCCAAACTCCTGATGTTTGATTTGACTTGGATTTTTGAACTTCATGTTAAAAATGTAAATGGTGAATTTATTTACAAGAACCAAAGGCAAAGGTTTACTTTAGATTTGGTAATATAAAAGTAGGAAACCTACTTGCTTATAATATGTGGAAGAAAACCTTGAATTTGTTCATACAAGCATGGGTGATGCCTCAATTTCAGCCCACTGTTCCATCAATTTGATACATATATTTGGTAGGTTTTTTGGATCTGAAGAAACTGAGTACTGGTATTTCACGTAAAATTACTGTGAGAACAAGTGACTGTAGTTGAACTTTTTCTGGTAGAGGTGAAAACTGAGTTGTAAGAGGATAGTAAACTGCCAATTCTTTGTGTCAGAAACGCCTTTGTGTTAGGTGTTTGGATGATAGTCTAGCAAAGCACTAGTCCTGGACATTGCCAGGAACTTCTAAGACATTACGATTACACAAATAATTGTAATTATGTTTCAAATGGTAAGTAAAAGCTGTATACTCATTAATAAAGAACTGTAAAGGTGCTGTTAGTCACTAGCAACCCTGAAACTAGGTGTAGTTTTTATCTTGGTTTTATGTTGGCTCTGTTGTGTTTGTACGAGTCAGTTTAACACTTCTGTATGAAAATGTGTCTTCTGTAGCAGACTGTGTTGAGCAGAGGTTAACTTTATTTTATTCTACTTATTTATTTTATTTATTTTATTTTAATTCCTTCTAGCCTTCAGGAGAAAGAACAAATGTTCAGCATGTCCATTAAAGAAACTACTGCCAAAGTAAGTACACGTTTTCAGTTCTTCAGAATGTTTTCGGAAGCAGATCACAGCTTGCATCTTAATAAATTGTCTTTGTTTTGGAAGTTGGTTTTGTGGTGTTCCTTCTAAGAAGATTTTGCACATAAATATTTTTAAGCATACACTGGAAAGCCCTCCCCAACTTTTTGTTTGAACAGGTCACAGAGATTATAATACTTCAGGATGCAGATGGAGTAATCTCTTCTTTCTTGGCTTTTTTACTAGTGATCAGTCCTCTTGCTCAGGTCTCTATTCAGGAACAGACTCAGCTTCATGAAATCATGGTCATAGCTGAATGTTTTAGCTCTTAATACAGAGTCTCTTACTTTCCTCTCTAACCGGTTTTGTTGATGTAAAGGGAAGAGCATAAACTAAGTACCTCTTTTCCCAACCATTTCACTAATAATCTAGCTAGCAATCTCATTTTCATACCCCTTTAAAAATACAAAGAAAAGTGATATAGTATATTCAGCATAATTTTTGTTTCTAACCAGAAATGTTAATACTTTTTCCTAATTTTTCTTATTTCATGGGCTCCTCTCAAGAAATATAACACTGAAATTTAATTTCAGAATGGCTCAGTTGCTCCATGAATGCTCTAAAAAAAAAGTTCCATTTGCTCTAGCTTATTCACATAGATCTGTATGAAACAGGGAGCGAAAAATATTTCTGGGTTTTGATTAATAATGAATTTCTACTCTGAAATAAACTTACTTTTCATGTTCTTTCTCTAATAGCACTCACCTAAATCAGTAAAACTTTTGTCTATAATCTCTTCTTCCTAATCATCTTGACCAACATTTTCACTGTGTACTGTTAAAAAGATAATTTGAAGCTTTGCATCTCATTATCATTCCTTCCTTCTCTTCCACTTTGAGCTCCTTTTCTTTATTCTTTGCTTAGACCCACATCTTGAGAAAGTTCATACAGACTATTATGATGATTCCCCCTGTATTTTTTAAATGACTATGAATGAAGTATCAAGGAAATTATTGTAACTGCCCTACAGCTCATCTACTAAAATGAATGAGACATTCAGTAGCTCAATGTGATGTTTCAAGTGTTGTTTCAAGCTATTTGCAAGCTAAACCATAAGGTATGGAATTTGCCTTTTCCCCAGAAAATGTCTCATGAGGTTTTAATTTATCACCATAGTATCTAGAGACCTTTTCAATAACAGCTGAAACATTGGGTAACAGTAGAGAAGTCTGTGAGGTAGAATTTCACAGCTTGCTTTTTTTCTTTAAATTTTCAATAGATAAAATACTATTTTAATTTTATTCCATTCCTATGTGATTACTTTTATTTGTTATGGAAGATAAATAGGAAGCATGTAGTGAGACTCCTCCAAATAATTTCCTATTTTGTTTATTCAGATCATCTCATCCTATTATTTTCATCTCAAAATAAATAGAGCTGGTCTTTGAAACAGTTTTATTGTATGGTGAAAGCATTCCTTTGTCAAAGGTCTTTCCTTTTCCCCCCGTGCCTCTGGCATTTCTATGGCCTTTTCTGCCTCATCTCTCTTGTTTTCAGCTGTGGCTGCAAAAGCTAACTTTTGCCTGCTAATGAAGGGAACACTGTCCCCTATTCAACACCTTCCTTCAGAAATTAATATCTGCTTTCCTTAATGGCAAGATTGTGCTGTGTGGGAGACCAGGTAGACAGTTCCTTCCTTTAGGCATCATTAGCAAAATTTCTTTATCTTTTCGAAGGTGCTGTTATAAAGAAATATGAAGGTTACTCAAAACTTCTTTTCTCTTGAGATGATTGGAGAGAGAGGGTCAATTCCAGTACTTTAGTTGCTGTCCTTGTCCCTGTTTTTGCCACTTTAGATTAACATCATACGCTGGAAAGATGGAAGAGGATGACAATGGACAAACTTGCCTTTGATATTTTGCTGCTTTTCATCTTGATTCCGCATATCTTTGCTAACCAGCTTCCTACTGGTTTCAGATAGACTGCTTTGTCGAGTAACGTTTGCATCTGAACGCAGATTAGTAAGGTATATTTCTAAACAAGAGGCTTTTTTTTTTTTTTTTAAAAACCCTCTGCTTTAAAAAAACCTCAGAAACCACTGAAGAGGATTTTTAAATAGATACAGTAATACTTGGCTGCAAAACCACTTTCCTGAAACTGAAAGAGTTTTTTTAGACTTTGAGCTTGTTGAGCTTTTTTTTGAGCTTGTTGGTCTGTGGGTCACAGCAGAGCTGGTCACTGAGAGCAGGGCAAGAGCATTGCTGA
>NW_008236217.1:2452268-2466944 GCF_000691975.1 Corvus brachyrhynchos | reverse complement strand
GCCCTCTGCAGTCAGGCTGGTTAGAGGAGGATGGTGTTTGCTGGAAGCCAAGGACACTGGCTCTGTGAGTGTTCACCATCCTTGTTAGCTAAGATATAACCTTTCCTTTGTGGCTGAATAAGCTACTGTCATGAATAATGGTATCTGTTATGAAGATAAAATAATTAGAAAAAATGAAAGGAATTGGAGCTTGTAGAGTGGACCTGATGTAATGTAGAAGCAGTGCCGTTAGTTTAGGGGATGTTACTTTGTCCTTCCCACTTGCTCATTTAGTTTTGTTGTACTATGCCATATGATAGGTCTGAAGATTAATGTTCATTTATCTACAGAATACATGTGACATAGATACAAGCAGAGGCCCGGCAACCTACTTATCTCATGTTCCAGAAGAATCATCTCTGAGTTGGAGGGACTGCCTTTCTGCCTCTGGTACCTGCATTTGGTCCATCAATAAAGAGTGCCAGCAAGCTTTGTTCTGACAGTAGGGCTTACAAAGTGGACAGTGCTCACTAGAAACTGATTAAACATCCCAGCTTATTTTGCATAATTGCCAAACAGCTGTCTAGTGATAATGACTTTAAGTTACTATCAGCATGGGATATATTCATGCAGTTTTCCTGGAGCTGAAAGATTCCCCATCTAATTGCAATTCACTGAGCCATTTAGTGCCCCTAAAGAGAGAGTACTGCTTGGAAAGAAGTCATTAAAAACTTTCAGATTTATTTTAGAGATGGGCTACAGACATGGCCTTTGGGTTTTTTAGGCACGTTTATTCACCTCTGACAGGTTTGGGGTTTTAAAAACGTTTTAACTGAATTAGCTGGTGAGTCACTTATAAGGGTGTACTGAAACCAAGTGAGATATCTGGGTATTTAAAAATTAAAGGAGGTGCAGAAGCGATATGTGTTTTTAAATTAATAGGATGACTCTGAAGTCTTTAGAAGTAACAGTTACTGCTTGGAGGATAGTTCTGTTGACTCAAGAAAAAAATATGACCCATTTGTAGTTAACAGATAGTCTCAGTAAAGGAAGAAGGTGTTATTAAAGCTATTGTCATATATGAATTATTATAATTTAATTGTACAAACAGATAAACCATTAGAACTATAAAATTTTGCTCTTAAAAAGTGAACTGATAACTGTGCCTCTGTTAACAAGCATGGCATTTGTTTTTGAGGAGGGAAAAATGGAAGGAAGGCAGGGGAACTTCTCTCTGGAGATTTCCTTTCACATCATATCATTTCAGAACTGGCCTGTGCCTATCTTGATTATTGCTTTACCTTTGGTTCCAATGAATGCAATGTTTTCTTAAGTGTCAGCTACAATTTTAAGTGTTTGACATCTGCCTCCAGAACAAGGGATTTGCCTTAGTTCAGTGAAGGGTTTTTGTTTGTTCGTTTTCCTTTCCTTCCCAAATGATGCAATATGGAGTAAATGTCAACATTTTTGAATATGTGGGGCTTGTATAAATTTTGCATGCTGCATAAGCTCCTTCTGAAGTGGCAGTGTACACTGAAGTGTAAGGTACAGAAACAGCTGAATTTCCTTTATATTTTGTTTTCTCTTTTCTCTCTCCATGTTTTCAATACCAAAGCTGATTGATTGCTGAAGGACCTCCAGTTAAAAAGATAAAAAAGAGAGCAAGGGAAAATCAGAAACCTGAACCCTAGTCCTCTGTGTGTCCTGACTGTGAAACAAAGTACAATATCAAGCTGGTATAGCCTTAGTTATTGCCTGTGCAAAAAAATAAGGCTGCTTTGCCTTTTTTTTTTTTTTTTCAGTTAAAATGCAGAGCACGGTGTATTTTGTATAAAAGTCAGTGCGCATGGTATCTTATGGCATTTTAATCTCCAAATACTGGTTTACTTATGCTCCACTTCAAGCATGATTATTAATACTGAAATTGTACAGAATTTGTGAGATGGCCTTTCTTCTGTGTGCAGCCTCAGTATCTAGGTGTAAAACATGTCCTCTCTCATGCAGGTAGCTAATGCTAATACCATTCCTTGTTTTAATAATAGAATGTGCAGCACAGCCTGGAAATTTTGATTCATGTTGGGTGTTTCTGTGAAGACATCACTTTTTATTAAGCTTTTTTACCTTGCTTCAGGATGTTATGTCATGTCTGTAAACCAAGAACATTTGAAGCCCCATTTGAACTGCCTTATACTTTTACATTAATAAATTTTCTATCATGGCTGTCTGCCTCACTTTAGGTTTGCATGAGTCAGAAACTCTGCAGTACTTTGAGGAGGAAAGTGAGTGATATTGAGACTCAACTACCAGCTCTACTCGAAGCCAAAATGCTGGCTGTTTCAGGTAAGTTTTTAGTGATGAGAAGGACTAACATTCTTAAGGAGTGTATTATAGCAGTTGTTGACCTCTTCGTAACAGACTTGCTAGGAAAAGTTGTTCATGTGCTTATGTAGATCCCTTGAAGTTGTGGCCAGCCCAGCACAACAGGGCTATGCCATGCCTTGTGTAAGGTACTTCAGATCCCTCTCTACAGTTTGGAACTCCTGGCAAAAGTCTGAAGCTGTGTGGTAGGCAGTAAACATGCAAAACACATGGTATTTTTCCGTAGGTGAAATTGATATATAATCATCAATAGCTGTTCCAGGACTCTGAGTTACATTCTTAGAGCTCTCTAGCTAAGTTATAAATTTATAGCTAAGGTATCATAATTACAAGTGTGGCTTTAAATGACACTTTAAAATGGAATACAATAATTGGCAGCTTCTGCTGTTCAGATCATTAAACAACTAACGCTAGCAGCGAAAGAGCAATTTCATCCTTGGAGCACTCATGCATGTTATTTACAACCAGTAAAACACTGAAATGTGATTACAGAGTCTGATACATAACAGCCTTACATGGTACTTGCTTGGGATTGCTGCACTGTTCACCAAGGAGAAAAGGCAGATCTCAGTTCTTTCTCTTAAGTTGGAAGAGGTGGGTTTTCTAATTCAGCAAATGGTTTGCAAGTATTTCGCTAGGTGTCTCTCTGCTAGACACCTGCCCTCAGAGAGGAAGCTGAGTAGAAGGGAATGAGGGCTAGAGTACAAGGAGTTTTCCAGTGTTACACCAAGTAAAGAAAGGCTAAAGGGTTTTTGATACATGTCAAGATGAGATGTAGCTCTCCATATGTGATTTATCTTTTCAATTATATGCAAGAATCTGTATTGCACATACAAATTATTTTAAAATGACACCTTCTGCAGTGTCATGTTTTGTTTGCCAGAAGTGGATGATGTCAGGTTTGAGCAAAGTCCTAAAGGAAATTAAAGCCCAGATCTTGTATTGGTGCTGGGCACGCTCAGTTTCCTTACTTCTCACAATGCGTTTTTTAAATGGAAATCCTCTTTATTTCTCTCTCCACCTCTAAGAGGTAAACCAGGCAATCATCCTTCTCTACTCATAGGCTGTGTAAATGTAGGTAATTTTCTCACTTTCAGAAATGGGGTTTTATGGCTTGAGAACAAAGCAGCCCATAAACTGGACCTGCAACTGCATGTAGGAAGCAGTTGGCCAGAAAAGCTGTATTGCAGTCTGACACTTGGAGAGAGTGAATGACAACTTGAGGACCGTTTCCAAAACATTCATAACAGTATTTCATACTTGTTAGCTCTTAAAAGAGGTTGCTTGTTTCAGGAATGAATTCCAAAGGCAATTTAATGCTGCTCTTTCTATAAACTGTTTTTACAATTCTTTGACTGCCTTTCTATGCTTTTTAAGAAGTATCAGTGCAATTTCTTCGTACTGATAAGAAGCACTGTTTCTTTTTTCACTCTTGCTTCAGGGAATTTTAATGACTGTGAATGGTACAATCCTAATTTGTTACTAAGGCAGAATTCTACATAGCATGGTTGAAAATCAAGGACGAAAGGTAATTTGGTTAGAGTGGATACTGTAATTTCTTTACCTCATTGTAAGATACTGATACACTTAGTCAATGTGATGGAGCTTATTTATGTAAAATGCAAAGTTATATATAGAGGACACAGGGGAGATGGAGCTTATTTATGTAAAATGCAAAGTTATATCTCCCCTGTGTCCTCTATATATAAGAATAAAAAGAAAATTATTTCTCTGACGACCTGTAAGTAAAAAAGAAAAAAAAAAAAAAAACTGAAAACACCAGGAATAGTCTTAGAGCATGCAGTGAATAAAATCAGAAAAGCCAGGATGTGGAGCGAATTGCGGCTAGCTAGCAGAGAAGCAAGTCAGGAAGAAAAAATTTGATAAATGCAGAAGAAGAAAGAGGAAGGAAGAGATAAAAATAGTGGTGGGGTTTGGTTGTTTTTTTGGTTTTTTTTTTTTACTTAATAAGGCAAAACCAATGAACAGTGGATAATGGAGGAGGCTGAATTACTCTAGTTTCTCTGTATTCCTGTGTTAGGAGTAAATGAAAGGCACCTCTTAAGGAAGGCATAGTTAAGAAGCATGTTTTAACCTTCTAAGTACTGGCTAAGATTTAAGCAAGACTCTTTATGTACATATTTCCTGATCTCTCAGCAATGTTATTGAACAATGTTATTGAACAGCCTGGATAATTATTCAATTGTTAGAAGTTGGAAGAATATTCAGTTGGGTAATATGCAATTATTTAAGGACACTCTTGGAACAGTATGGTATTCAGAAGGAATTATAGTGTCCATATGTAAATATGCAGTAATAATAAATTTTACTGCTCATAAGTCAGAGGTTTTCATTTAATCTCGAAACACCAGTCAGGGTTAAATGTCTGTTACTTCTTTTTATGTAGCAGTTACATAATTCATTCAGACAATGTCTTTAAAAACATTACTAATGCATACTGAGAACAACTGTTTTTCTCTATACAGATGTCACATCATTTTTGATTAAAGTAGCATTTTTGAGGAAGCAGAAAGAGTTAAGTGACTTTGGAACAGTGTCAAAACGAAAAGGTGACTGTATCCCAAAAGTTAGATTAGATGAGCTAAAGAATAGAGTTATTAAGTGAAAATTAGCTTTCAGAGCTCATATGTGGTGACTTAATGATGTGATGACTTGGAAGGCGTGATATATACCTCAGCCTTTAATGGCTATCTTGACAGCTTCAGACAACATTAATTTGCTATATGGACTGTACTTTCTAATACAAATACATTGATTTAAAATACTGATGTATTTGCACCAAAAAATGTAAGAATATAGTTGATATTATTTTTAGAGGAAAATACCACAATAAATACAGTGTAAGCATAACAGTTCTGTTAGTGCTGTCAATACAGCACCTTGGATTTTAAGGCTGTATGATAAATGATACTGTAAAGATGCAAGAGACAATACTATGTATATAAATGCCTCTCCTTCCTATTATTTCATTCTGGGAAGAAGTATAAAATTAAATTTGGAAGAGAAAAAAAAAAATTTGTGAATATTTGGATTATTGAAGGCCATAAAATAAATAAAATTAAATTCCAGTGAGCTTTTGTATAGGAAAAAGAAAATAAGCCCATACTTACGCATTCAAGAGGTATTTCTATCAACAGTTATAATTCAGAAAGTTTATATCAGCACCTCACTTACTTCTGATTGGCCTGTTGGGACAAATAACTAATAATTAATACTCTGGAGATGCTAGCCCAGAATTTTTCTCCGAAGATAATTAGTAGGATCCTGTATTTTTCCAGTTTTTAAGTCAGTAGCTTTAGGTAATTATAGGTAACAAGTACTCCTGATGCCATGAGGTGTTACTGTTGATATGCACATTTGTAAATTCTCATCAATGAACTATTATAGTTTAGCATCTGGTAGGTCTTTTTTTAATTACAAAAAACACCTTAATGTCAGTGCTTAGAAACCTGCATGTGATTTTTCTAACAGCTGCTTCTTACAGTGGCTCTTAACATGCTTATAAAATTTTGCAGTCAGTTATAGGAAGAACATGACAGTACGTGATACTCTGTTCTTTTTTTCAGCATTATGTGACAATTTAGCATGAAATTTTTCTAGGGAATAAATTTCAGATGAAATAATTGGAAGCTGGTAAGAAAATTCAAGTAGGATGGTGTTTAAGCAAGTGTGAACACAACTGTAGAAATATTATTGAATCTTATTGTTGTATTTTGAGCTGTTTTACACAAGAGGAAATAATAAGAAATCGTGTGTTTCTGGTTTTTCCTTAGTGAGAAAATAATTTTGGAATAGGAGGAAGGATGCAAACTAAAATGAATTTTTAGTCCTGTTTTGTCTGTTTCCTATATTTGAATAAAAGAGGTTTATTGAGGTACATTTTACAGTGTTTTCATAGGCTCTTTGAGAACTTTTTTTCCTCTCAAGAATGCATATTAGCATGGGACTGGATAGCCAGAAAGTGGCTTAATGGGAAGCTAAGCAGGCATGAATGAAATACTGTGTTTATCATGTAGTTATCCATGAGATGCATGTCATTAACTTTCCTTCTGTCTTTGCAAACACAAATTAGATCCCAACACAGGAGTTAGAGTGAGGTGACATGTAGCTTAAAAAAAAAAATTGATCTTAAAACTGTCTATACCAGTTAGAGATCATATGTCATGATCCTATAAATATCATTATCTCTGTTTCATTAAGTACTGGCAAGTGGGAGCTGCTTGGAAATGATATTGTGGGATGATTTTCAGCAGTACAATAAGACTTTTTTTTTCCTTATGTCAATGTAAAAGCATGGTTTTAGAAATAACATGACATAAATACTAGATAGCATATTTCACAAAGCTTAATGTTAGGGCTGTTGCCTCTTTGGCTGCTCTTTGATGCTTATTGAGGGCAAGTTCAGCATGGATCCAACTGTAACAAAAAGAGCCCCGAGCTTTCCAGCTTTGGTACTAAGTATTCCTGTTGGGAATGCGTATGTTAGAGAGGGGACAGCGCCATCAGGCTGGAAGATGCCAGTGCAGGCGGAAGGACATTTTCCGCCATCCATCTGTGGTTTATGTTAATGTGGATGCCTTGTTTTCGTGCTGTGGTCTGTCATTTCATGCAGAAATATGAATGGACACATAGTTCTTGGTAAGATATCGAGTCCTTCCCCAGACATGCCACATACAGCTCTTAATTTGTCTTTCACTGGAAGGTAGTGGTGTTCCTGGTTTTTTTTATCTTTTCTGTTTCTGAGAACTGTTGTTTAGTAGTGGTTGCAGAACTTGCCTAGTCTTAGAGGCAAAAATAACAATGCCTCTTTGTGCCTTCTCATGAAGGCTCAGTTTTTTGATGAATTGGAGTCCAGCACAGGTCTGCATCTTGTCAGATGACATAGCTGGTTCCACACTTTTCCTGATTCCAGCAGCAGTCTGGGTTGATGGATCAGAGGCATATTGAGATTAATTCAGCTTCATGACTGCAGTGTCTGGTTCCAGCATTCAGTGCCATGTATGGTCATGTCTTCCCACAAGCCTCACTTTATACTCCATGGAATAAAATTTGTCCCCATGTTTTGGTGCAAGCAGTGTACTTTTTGGCATGCCTGTTAACTCATTTAAAAAGTAATGCTAGTGCGTCCCCCAAACCAACTCTCAAATGGTCCCTCAGACTTCAGACAGCTCTGTTTGTTGTTGGTCCCCAGCCAGCAGTTAAGTACTATGTGGACAATCTCTCTGCTTACAGTGGGGAGGAGACTTGTGAAAAAAAAGTAAAACTTGTGGGTTGAGATAAGAACAGTTTAATAACTGAAACAAAATATAGTAATACTAATGTTAAAAATAACAGCAATAATGATGGTAATGAAGACAAGAGTGAGAGAGGCATAAAGCCCAAGACAGGCAAGTGATGCATAATACCAATGAAGTGGTGCTTACCATCCACAGACCAGTGCCCAGCCTGTTTCCAGGCAGTGATTAGTCCCTGCCAGCCAACTCCCCCCAGTTTATTTGCTGAGTATGATGTTCTGTGGTGTGGAATATCCCTTTGTCCAGTTCGGATCAGCTGTCCTGGCCGTGCTCCCTCCCAGCTTCTGGTGTACTTGCTTGCAGAGCATGGGAAACTGAGGAGTCTTTGATTCTAGGCTAAGAACTGCTCAGCAACAACTAAAAACATCAGTGTGTTATCAACATTATTCTCTGCCTAAATCCAAAACGAAGCACTGTACCAGCCACTAAAAAGAAAATTAACTCTATCCCAGCTGAAACCAGGACATTATGCTGTTTGTCTTTTTAATCTCATTTTCAAGTCAGACTTCTGGATGTTACTGGCTTTCAGTGAACTTCGAGAGTAATTCATTGTAGCTGAAGTCCCAGCATAATATGTGACCAGACAGCAGAAAATCTTTTCTTCTGTTGGAGAAGTCAGTCATGAAACAACTTACTCTCTTACACTTCTCTTACCCAAGCGGCTATCTGAGAAGTCAGTCATGAAACAACTTACTCTCTTACGCTTCTCTTACCCAAGCAGCTATCCCTGGAGCAGGAGAGAAGGTCAAGTTATCTTTTTGGCAGTTCCTTTTCTGTGATTTTGTGCTCAAAGGAGACATATTAGATGTGAGAGTTGTGAAGGAAAGGTTCTATCACCCTGTAGAAATGCTGTGCTGTGTTCTGGAGGGGATGAGAGAAAACACTTGTGGAAGGGGACAGAGATGTCCCTCTTTCCATTGTTACTACTGATTTGAAATGTTATTACTTTTGGGTTTATTTATTTGCACTTTCCCCCTCTCCCCCACCCCTTTCTTTTTTTTTAATTTTTATTTCTGGGTTGTTCTGTGGTGACTGATTCAGTCTGGGTACAAGAGGCTCTCTGTGACTGAGAATTGCTCCTCCAACTGTATGTCTGTGGGGTCTCTCACCTTCTTCTAGATGGCAATTACCTTCCAGGATCACATCAATCATTCAGTTGTGTTATGCTTCGTAAAAGCATTGACATGTGTTATTGCTTAAAAACAATAATTGCAATTCAAATATGCTGGATTTTTGTAAAATGTTTCAGGAGATGGTAGACTGTCCCTCATTTGCAGTTTATTTTTTCAGAGGTGCAAACACACTGGCAGTGCTTCCAGAATCTTACATTTCTGTCATGTCTTTAGCTTTTTCCCTTTCCTTTGTGAGTAGGTGAATGATATTTATTTTCTTCAATTTCTTTTGTGGTGTTGAAATCACTTTGTCTCCTCATTAATCATAGGGTGGAAGATTTTCAGCCTTGAATTCCAGTGCCGTTGATAAATACTATGGTGGAAAATGCCCTAAGCTAAAATGTAAATTTTCACTTTCTTATGAATTATTAAAGGTAGTGCTGTTAGTATATGAAGAATTAATTTATAGATAATGATGAAGAATGACCAGTCTACTCTTTGCTACATTTAAGCTAGTGTCCAATAGATATGCTTTATTATTAATGAAAAAATTACTCCTTTGTCTGTACTACAATGAACATGTTTTCAGTGGGGTGAGACTTCTCTCTCTGCTTCAAGTATAAATAATGGTAACTATGGTTGTATGTAAATTCTGCCATAAATATGAGGAAAAAGTGTGAGTAAAACATTTGTGGACCCTTAACTTTATCTTATATTGTGAAGGGGGAGATATTAAATAAGTTTAATTAATAATGTATTTCTTGTTTTTTGCAAAATCGGATGCATTTCAAACCATATTTTTAGTCAATTTGTTGCTGGCAAATGGTATCAAAATAATGATATTTTACTTCAAGGCTATTAAATGGGCAGCAATCTGCCCAATACAGTAAAATCTGACAGTAAGCTGTTATAATGAGCATGAGTTTGTGGCATGTAACTATCTCTCTTTCTCTCTCTCCATATATCTATATCTATATATCTCTATCTCTCTATATATATTTGATGTGCAGAGTACTATTTAGCTGTAGCCATACAAGGAAAATTTTAGGAAGAGAGGAAATAAGGGAAATATACTCATGTTTGCACTAAGTAAAAGCAATTATAGGGCTGTTTTCTGCCTGGGCATTTTTTTTTATTTTTACTGTTTTTCCAGTGTGGGTTGTTGTGCTTGATTTGGCTGGTATTTTTGGCATTCACATCAAGCCACTGGAGCTTACCTGATGTCGCTTTCTGTAGAGAATGAAGGATGCATGGGAGGAGAGAGCCCCAGAGGGTGAGATTAAGGAGGAAGATTTAACTTGTTTTGTTGCTGTCTTTTGAGATAATGGTAATGTTCAGTCCCTCAAAGTGAAGTGTACATACTCAGTTCCTTATGACAGTGCACTGCAAGCACGTTACCTGTTCAGAGCACTGGATACTGCAAGCTTGCTGCACCAGTTTGCACCCAGTATGGTTATGTAAACACGTATGCAGGGGCTAAAATTGCACATCTCTAGCGAGCATCACTGCAAGACAGGAGGGAAGATGGGAAAAGTGGCATCTTGCTCTTCAATCCCCTTCATAGAATCTCTGTCTCATGCCGTGGTTTAGACCAGAATCTCAGGTTTGCTCTTAGACTATTAACTCCTTAGCTTTGTTTTCTCTATACAGATTTTCTGAGCGAGCAGTCCTATTGGCTGCATGATTTTTGAGTTTTGTGGGAAGAGTTAGACTGACTTAACTAATATCAGCCAACTAGAACACTCTGTAAAACATAGCTCCAAGTAGTTGACAAAGTAACAGTTATTGTATTCACTTAGGCAAAATAATTATTTGATCAAAAGGAAGAATTTTAATATTTGAGGGTTTTAGCAGAATAAAATATCTTGACATACATCTTCAGAATGTTTGTATGGCATCCAATGTGATGTTGTCTCAACAAAAAAAAAATCCCACAACAAAACAACAACAACAACGATAAAACAACCTAGGAGGGTGTTTTTCAATGCTGGCAGCTATGGATTATATATTAATTTTAAAATCAACTTTTTTATGGCATTTAGAAAGCAGTTACTTTGCTTGCTGTGATTGAGGTCAGAGCTCACTGATAATGGTACTTGTGATGCCTGAGTTTTCATATGCTCTTCTGAATTTTCACTGCAGACTTTCAGACATTTTGCTGTCATGGGAAGCTGCATCAGGTAGGGTGTCTTTTTGGCTTTTGGGTGTGTATCTGATGCCATTTCCTTATAGCCTCAGTTTTGATGTAAACTTCTCCTCTGGGAATTCAGATCCATTCAGTATATATAAAACTTTCATATGCAATATCATACCTTTCTCCATGCTGTCCTCTGAAATTTAACAGCAGGCTCCAAATTCTAATGAAGATTTTCTCACCTTCATGTTTTATTAAGGCTCTTGTGCTTTGATGCTTGGGATGAGTTCAGGTGAATAAAGGTGGACTCAAGTCTTGTTGCCTTAGAAGCATCTGAATATTTGCCATTTTTCCAGTGATTTTGTATTGCTTATCTTGCTGCTTTGTTTTGCCCATTTGGAAACATGATAAATTAAGGTAATAAAATTTGTGCTGTTGTTTCCCAGTAAAGCACTGATAAGCCATAAGAGCCTATGATTTTTAAAGTATGTTTGTAATTATTTAATTGTATAATTCTTTGTAAGACAGAAGTGGCAAATAGGATTTTAACAGGGAATTAGAAATGAAGCACTTTTGACCTGTTAAAAAGAAACAAGAAAATGTCAGCTTTAAAAGAGGAAGAAGTTGAATGAAACTACTATAGCCTTGGGACTAAAAAAAACCACCAAAAAACCAAATGCAAAGAAAGACTACCACACTTAGCAATGTTCAGTCTTTAAACCTGACTTATTTGCTGAAGTTTTTAGCAAAGTATTTTGGTAAGTGCAGCCTCCCTTTGTCACACCTGCCCTTGTACAGCCGCTTGAGTTTGCAACAGAGTCTTTGCTGGTTTTTTTTATTTGCCATAATTTTTTAATTTGCCATAATTTAGGTTATTCTGATGTGGATTTGATTGTTTGATTTATGAAAATAAACTTTTAAATGATCTCTTGTGTCTAAGCAACTGTTTGTTATATTGCTGAAACAAAACCAAAACCAAACCATTACATCTGAATAATGCTGGTGGTATTAGAAAGTGATTTCAGACGTCTAAAGTCATTACACATACTTCAGAAGCTGACAAGACATTTGTGTGACTGGATGTGTTTTATGTTAATATTTGGTTCAAGGCTAAATTTTCTAAGTGCCTTTACTTACTAGGTACCTTTGCTTATTAGATCATATCACCAAATTTTTGCTAATTTAGGATGTTATCAGAGTTTAAGTCTTATGCTAGAGATCTTCTTTATTGGGCAATTCTATATGGAAATTATTTTTGTCAAGAGTTCTTTAGATTGAAGTGTGGGGGTGGGTTTGGGGGTTTTTTGTGTATTTGTTGGTTTGGTTTTTTTTCCCCCCAGCCAACTATCTCAATCATTGAAAGGATTTTGGTACAGCTATGTAAATGTAGCATTTTAATAGTTACTCTACTGCTATTTAAAAGTAATTTAATGGTTGAGTATCTCACTGTCATTTAATGTTTATTATGGAGGACTTCTTTGTGACGTAAGGAAACATTCCTCTCCAGCTGCTTATAAAAATGGTTTTCAGAACGGTTAAGTGGATGAATGTTACTAGGCTACACTCTAAACCACTCGGGAGTTGAACTTTTTACTTGGATCCCTGTCCAAAGGAACCAAACATTTTTAAAAACTCCAGAACAGCATGAGCTGGTGCTGCTGAGGCATTCTGCCTGTCCATGACAGTTCATGCTTCAGGGAGAGCCAGAAGTGGAGAGTTGTGACTTCTGGATATATTCTCTGAGAAGAGCATCTCCCGATGATCTTTGCTTGAGGTGGAGGCCATTTAAGAAATGCAATGTGTCATTCATAAACAACCTTTGGTGCTTGTTACAAAAACCAGCACAGGGCTGCTTTGTTCAGGGATTAAATACTTCACGGTCCAGCAGGTTGACAGCCTCTATTTCAAATGTACTGTGAATTGAGGGGTCCTCCAAAAGAAGAAAATGGTCTGATAGATAACACTGCAATGATCAATGAATTACAGTGTAACATTATTTGAAGTGTGAACGCGTACGAACAGGTTTCCTGAAAACATGTAAATTGTATCAATAATTAAAGAAAATACCATTTATGTGTGTGTAAGGTTAAATCAGCTACAATTGTTACTATTGTAATATTAGTGAAGTGGATGCTTGCAAAGCAGTTTTTCTTTTTTTCCTCCAGTCGGTCTTTCAGTTGCTGTTGGGAAGTATAATTGCCTAATTTCCCAGGATTGCTATGTAAGCTACTGATGTTGCAAGTGTCTGCTTCATTGTCTTTTTCCTCTTTCTTCCCCCTGCCCCCACAAAATATGCAGGAAGTAATTTTGGCACTGCGAAGGATCTTGCCGAAGAAATAAGATCACTAACATCTGAGAAGGAGGGACTGGAAGGACTTCTCAGTGAACTGTTGGTTCTGAGTGCCAGAAATACACGAAAATTAGAGAGAATTAAAGATGATTACACCAGACTGAAACAAGAACTTGAACAAGGAGAGACTGCCTTTGGTAAGTAGTTTACAGATTGTTAAGCTTTTTTCTCAGTCCTGATCTCCTGGAGGTGTGCTGGGTTTGATGCATCATTCTGCATTTCACAAAACATAGTGATTGTTCTGAGGAAAGTCTGGCAATGACCTAGATCAGCAGTATGTTCAATATCCTCTCAGCTGTTTCCTCTGGAGTTGGGGGAGGCCATGGGGAACAAGGGATACCCCAGCAATATACCACTTTTTGAATTCTATCTTAGCCCAGTTCTCAAAACCTTTCTTTTCTAAGCCCATTTCTATCATAGTGATGTTGGCACTGTGCTTGTATTCACATACAGAGGAACATGTGGTGGTCTTTATGCAGAAGCAGTAGATGTGTCTGGCTGTGACTACAGGAACTTGTTTAGTATATGTAACTAAGTGTTTAGTGCGTACATATATAACACATTTGGTGGTGGGTCTGAATGTATGAGGTGCAAGAGATTCCTGATTATGAAAACAAGAGTTCTTGTAGTAAATTTGTGTCTGAGGGGGAGTTTAAACAGCTTGCCAAGTGCTGCTCTCACACAACTATGAGCAGTGTGTTTGGGTTGTAGTGTCGTGGTGGAACTGGGGAGGTTGTCTGCCATTACTGGGAAAGACAGATTATCAAATAGCAAAGTCATTCCTAGACTTGACTTACTCTCTTGTCTGCTCTACTCCTGGAGTTGAAGCAGATAAAATGGCCTTGCTGCTTGCTTGAATGAAAAGGCTCAGTAATATTTGATTGAATACAAATGTACAGTTACTATAATTACCTCTAAACAATTAAATATAATTCTGAGAGCTATTTTAAATCTCTAGGATTTTGAGATGTCTTTCCTTTTTCAGGATCTTATGAGCAGTAGGTTGGGTGAAGAGAGGAAGGTGCCTCTGTTTTAGAAGCATATGAAGTTTCTTCATAGGCAAGTAGATAAGTAGAGCTACCTTAGAAACAAGGTGATTTGTAGGCAGCTGGATACATCTAAGACAATGTTTTAAAAATTGATAAAATAATGTATATACACACACACTTCTAGATAAGAACTTGCTTTTTTAGAATCTAGATAAAATAAAAAAAAAAATTCCTCAAATTTGGTGCTTTGCGATACAAACCCAGAAATGCAGATGAGGTAACGCTTCTTCTTTCCTTGGATTTTCAAGTGAGTTGAAAAGGGTTCTGACCTTCTAATCAGTCCATTTTGTTTCTCTCTTATTTCTAGGATGATTAAACTTCCTATAATACACATGTACCTTCTCATTTGTGTTCTAGT
>NW_008236217.1:2437512-2452258 GCF_000691975.1 Corvus brachyrhynchos | reverse complement strand
GGTTTTAAATAAAACCTTTGCAAGACTCTTGCTGAAACAACAGAAATGGTATCAGTTTATAGGCTCTTTTTCTCCTTTTGCATTTATATGGCTGTAAGGAGATACCTTCTTCACATGACCCCTACTGTCCAGAATTTGTGACAATAAATTTCAAAATACTGAGTGTTTACTATGTAGATTTTCTTTTAATTTATTGTGATTCTGTAGGCATAAGGAGAAATCTAAGCTTGTGTTAAAATAAAATGCTGTCAAGTAGATACTAGTCAGAGATACATAAATTGAAACCTGACATCTTCCCTTTTCGTTGTCCCTGACTCTTTACATGTGATCTACCCTATTTTCTCCTTTCAAAAATGGAAATATCTGAGAACACTAGCATGGGTTTGATACCAACACATTTAACTGAATGTAAGCCTTCAGATATACTCTGGAAAACAGTATGCAGATGATGTCTTGAGGAAGAGAGGCCACCTTTATGAAACGGTGCTATTTTGCACAGCACTTTTATGTTTAGGAAATAAAGCATAAAGAACTGGAATACAATTTTGTTGCCATTTGTTTTTGCTGTTGTTTGAAAGAACTGGAGATAATTGTGTTGGCTTTGTCTGCACTGTGAAAGGTGTAATTTGAGTTGGAGTAGCTGACCTGACTTACTTCACAGCCTTAGGCCTGGTGTTTCATTTATGCCAATAAAATCTGTGTTGCTGCAGAGAAAGGCAGTTCTGCCTTTTTTTCTGTGTTCCTGCCCCAACCCGTATACTAGGTCAGGGTTAGGGTTACGTCCTATACATGTCTATTTCTCTGTCATCTGGCACTTGAATTGTTGTTTTGTGCCTGTGAGCTTCTTGAAAACTTACTTTGATTTTTTTTTTTTACTGAACATAATACTATTTTGTATGGAAAATATAAGACAATAAAATTAAATGTTAAAATATGTGTGTATGTTTGTCTTTCTCTTGTGTATAAATTGGTCACCTATTTTTTACTTCATTAATAATTGTTGATTTCTCACAGTATATATTCCTCAAGGAAGCAGACATCAAGGGAAGAGACTTAATCACACAATAATCAGAGCTGGAATTTTAAATAGGACACATCATTAGCATGTTAATGAATTTTCTCACTCTGTGCCAGCTGCCCAAGTATAAAAGATATTGCAGATGTAGTGCAAAAATCAGGCTTGGCTTACTGCACTGAGAGCTGTCAGTGCTCCCTATAAAGGAAATTTGATAAAAAATACTCTCATATTTTTAGAGATGCTCAAAAATATGTTTTTCATGTTGGATAATAGAAGCATTGACAAGCAACGCTATGTATTAGCATTTTAGGATGAATAGCACTAATTTGCCCTTTAGACATTGACTTTCTTCTGAGGCCGTCAAAACGCTGCTATAAAAGTGATTAACTTTTATTGTCATTTTGCCGATAGGAAAGCCAGAGACTTAGAGGTCATGTAATTTACCTGGAATGGGGGTGAAACAGTTTCCCAGTTGATGGTCTAGCATCAATCCTGATTGAATCAATCACTTGCAATAAACAAGTGAAACCAAGTGGTGCTGCGATTCTGTGTGAGCTTTATATTCTTCTGGACCGCATGACATGATGGTTCTGGGAAAATCACTGAAGGTCTTGTGCTTCATCATTGAGCAGACCTGTCTTATAAAGTCAGAAGGTTCTGTCGTGGCAAAGAAGAGAACTGCTTTCCAGCCCAAAACAACTAGACTTGCGTTCCAGACAAGTGAAGCTTAATTAATTGCCTGTCTGCCAAACTGTTGGATTCTGCTTATAAATCCTGGCTTGGGTTGATTGGCATTTGTAACCCAGGGCTGGAAGTGAAACTTACCCTCTTGTGGTTTTCTCACCACCAGTACTGATGGGCGAGTTTTCCTGCCTCGTCTGCTGAATTCTTTTCCTGGCTGCTCTCAGCCTTTTTTTGCCCCTGTTACACTTTTGGGAAAGCATCTCCTGTAAGTAGTGCATGTACACACACAACTAGGGGGGACTGTGCTTCCTGATCTAATTGCTAGGTTGTGCTTGCCAAATCATGTTAAGTAGAATTTCTATACTGAATTAATTTCTGGAGGAAATATAAAATAAAGGCCTTCATGCACATGAAAACAGATTTTTAACCCTTTAAAAAAAAACCAAAACCCCAACTATTTGAAGGCTGATATTTCAGTCTCTCTCCTCAACTCTTGTTGCCATCCTTGAGTTTTATTGTTTTAGAAATTGCTTGTGTAAGTCCTAAAGCTCTTACCAGCCTGCTTGTAAAGTCAAGCTTTCTGGAATTGAACAGATACATTTAATAAACAAGGAACTAGATGTAGCAGAGGGGTTTCTTGGGAAGCTGGAAATTTTTCACACTCAGTTTTACTTTTTGTTCAATACACACACCATGCATGCTTGCACAGAATATTTCACAGTGTTTTGGCCTTTTAACAGAAGAAAAGCCTATCAGAGTCCATTTTTTAATCTGCTTTTTTTTTTATAAAAAACCCCAACGTTTTAGCTGTAGAATACTACTTAGGAGTGAAATGTTTTCAGAATGTACTTCAAAGAATAACAAAAATTCTGCTATTGCTTTTATAGTCATTGTTCCAAAAACCGCATATTTGACTGTTACAGAGGATGAAATTAATTAGTCTAAAACTTAATATTGTGTGGACAGCAGAAAGCACTAGTGGTGCTGCTTAATGTAATACTCGCTATTACATACTGAAATATTTATGAAAAGAAGGTTCTGTGCTTCATATGCAATTGTATAGGGTGTGATTTATCAAACTGTTAATGATCATTTGCTACAAAGCATTTTTATTCTCTTTCAAAGACTTTTTTTTCTGGTAGGTGCAACACAGAAAGTCCTACAATAGAGACACGTGCAGTGTGCTTTGCACCGGGAAACCTACCGTTTTTGTTTGTTTAAATATTTGTTTTGAATAATATCTGTAATACAAAGGCTTCTCTATTTCTCTTTACAACTGGTCTTTGGAATGCTATTTGAAGATGTCTAAAGATTATCAACAATTTTACACCATTTTCAATTTTTGCAAAAAATACCAACTAAGTATGACATAAACCCATGTGCCTGTGACACAACCAGAATGATTCCATGTTTTGTGTTGCTGATTTTTCAGGTGGTGGTTTTAATGTTCTTCCTCGGTGCTAGTTTTTCTGCACCAAATAGTCTTTCCGCATTGTTTCTATAGTTCATCCTGTGTTTGAGCGATTATCTGATTCTAAATTGAAAAGCTGAACCTTTTTATTGCTTTTGTTTGAATAAATCATTAAAGGAGAACCCAAATGGTGGGTAACAGGTGGGCTTCCATGAGGAAGAAGCTGCTCTGAGTCTCGTAGTGTCTCCACTTCTAATTTGTGCGAGGTCATTACATTCTGCACGTCACACCTTTATGAAATACTTGTTGTCATTAAAGTGAGTGGTGAAATTGAATGGCTTATTGCTTATGTCTATGGCCATCTCTGCTTGAACAGTGATCCTCCAGGACTTAGCCAGTGGTCACTCTAGCTTTCACAGAAGGTGTAAAACCCTCGGTGGTGATGCAGTGCAGCTGGTAGCATCCTTTGAGCTGATGCTCCAAAGTAGCGCTTGGCAGCCTTCTGTTGGGCAGCATGGAAAAGTCATGTCCACACAGGAAAACAGAAGGATAAAACAACAACAACAAAATCCCCAAGAAGCCCAGTCTTGCAGAGCTCCTTTTGTGTTGTCTTGGGCAAATACAGCATGAGTAATTACCCTCTGCTCGTTAGTATTCTCTCTGCTGTTTCATTTGAAAAATTGGTGTTCCTGCATTTGCATGGACTTGCAATGTTATGCATATTCTGTGCTTGTTTGTGTATCACTGTTTGTGAGCATGGGTCTCATTTTCTTGGCTTATTTTTAGAGCACTTGGGATCTTAAAAGTTAAGTATATGCATACGGATCTTTTGGTCTTACAATTCTGTAATGGTAGTAACTGCATATCAAATTGTTAGCAAGCTTTGAGGATCAAATTCAGACTAATGATTTTCATTCCATGTCATGCTTCCACAAAAGCATCCACATCATCTTTGTTAAATAATATTTAACTATAAGTAGTTGAAGGGGTTTTTTTTGTGTTACGGAATTGCCTTTTTTGATAGATACTGTCAGTAGAATTTAGTAATGTAAAAGGAGTAAATTCTGCTAGGCATTTCCTGTTACTAAAATCTCAAACACATTTTTATTTTGGATATCAATTTTTATCATGATTGAAAAGATTGGAAACCAGTATGTTTAAGCGTAATTAAGTTTGCCATATGTCTTGAGTCACCTGTAATTGTGTTTCTTATAATGGTGATTATAAAGGTCATCTTGTCTGATGTTGTTCATTTAAATATGTAAAATACTTTGGTTTTCACTTGCAGCATAGAGGTTTAGTCTGTATAAATGCAATGGAGGTATTAAATTTAATCTGGCCTTTCTGTATAATTAGATGCCAATATGTGTAATTCAGAAAATATGAAATATTCAGGCAGCTTGAACTGACAAAGCAGCTTGGTTCAAAGCCTGCCGATATCTGTAGAGATCTTTTGATCAGGGCGTTTCTCTGTTGATGCTCAAAGGTGAGCTTCTCTTCTATCTCTTTCTTCCAAGATGTGATGGGAATAATTTTATTGACATGTTTTCTATACCTGTGTAATACTTTTTAGACAGCAGTGTGAGGTAATTACATACAGAGTAATAACTCCTGAAATGACCCGATACTGATGCTTCAGTCATGGAGGTGGTTATCTACCAGGTGCAAGGAATAGAGCTTGGTCTGAAGTTTTATGCTGAGTCTCTTCAGGGAATACGATGTCATCTTTAACTAGGATAAGCATAGAGACATCAAGGCTTTGTAAGTTTCAGGCCAGAGGAACATAAGAGTGGTTCTGTTGGAATCGTGGCAGTGCAACTGTGAATGGTGAGAAGCGTCGCTGAACAGGTTCCTACTGCAATGGGAGATGGGCAACCTCCCCCCAAAATGCAGTGTGAGTGCTTTCTTGTGCTGGTGTGCATGCAAACAAGCAAGCAGAAAGTTCTGATAGTATTCCAGGCAACTTATTTCTTTACATCTGAAATGCTGTTGCCAGCTATATACACGGTGCATTAAACTTTTGGAGTGGGCGTCATATCAAATTATTCTGGTTTGCCGTCTCTGCTCTAGGTTTCTGCATTGCTCTGCTTTTTAGTTCAACTTCTTCAGCTGACAGCGATGCAACAGAATAAGTAGGAAGTAGCAACACAGATGAGTTAAATTTGGAATAAATGTGGAAATGCATACCACCAATTTTAATCATTCTTCATTCGATTCTGGTTCTGCAGCTGCATCTGCTTAGGTACTGGGCTCAGATTAAGAAAAAAAAAAAATTGTGAAATCTCAATGCCTATAGCTGGTTTCAAAAAGAATGAGATGCTAAGATGCCAGAAAGCTGGGATTAAAAAAGAGAGAAAAAATAGTGTCTTCTGTTCATTGCCCAGATAGAACAGGTTCCCATATGCAATTCAAACTCCTTTAGCATGACACTAGCCCTGGTGACAACCAACAAACATTCTTAGTTTGCCACTTCAGGAGTTTGAATATATCATGCTAGGAAATTTGTAACTCTCTTCCTGATAGTATACAGCTGCTGTTTCTACATGTTACATTAAGAGAATTCTAGTTTTGTCAGAAAGATGCTGTGTCTGACTGGAGCTGCTCAGAGGCAGACAGAAAAGTCTGTGTCTGGTGGTGGGGTGCTCAGAAGAGGACCAAGAAAAGTGGTGATGTGTAGTGACACTTAGCAGATAGGATCAAATTAATTTTCAAGGAAAGGTAAATATGGCTTTCCTTGGCTCACAGGTGAGGTAATGGAGGCACTCAGGGAATTGGTTTTGTGTTTCTGTTCATTTTGGCATTTCATATAGGTACTGCCTGTATGTATCTGGCCAGGACCTTTTGAATGGGATTACAGCACGTATTTGACAACTTGATCCCAAAACATTTATAGGTTGGAAGTATGAAAGCAGTGTTTGGTCTCTTAAAGCATGACGTTTTATTGAAAAAGTCAATGAACAGTTGGTCTACCATTCACAGGTTTCTTTAAGTTATGTTCCTTTTGATTTTTATTCTCAGTATCATACAGCATGGTTTTGCTTTGTTTTCTTTTTTTTTTGATGATGTTCAAGTTATATTAATGTGGCATGATATTTTCAGGTCCCAGAAATGTGCAAAGGGCTCTTTAGGATACTTTGCCTCATTTAGTTTCTCTTGAGGGTGAGTATAGAAATGGATAGAATATTTAAGAAATAGTGTCAATTTGTTTTCAAGTAGTACTTCAATGAAACCAGTCTCAAGCAGTTATCCTTTCAAATATTCAGACTTTCTGCAAATTGAAGATAAAAATAGTACAGCATTTTATATTCAGTTACTGTTTTGGATTTTTAAAAAATTTTTTTAGCTGTAAGCAAGAAAATGTTGGTTTGGGTCATCTGGGATCACTGATGTAAAATTGATGTGCTAGAAGAGGAGTATACTGCAGCAGAAGCAGAGAGTAAAGATACTGTTTAACCTTTTAATTGCAGATATTTTCCAGATTTGTGTATTTTAATTCAAAATCTTAGCACTTCAGTATATTTCCACCCAAAAGTTTTCATTCAAGAGTTTTGACAGTGTTGTTGAGTTACAGTGTACAAATCTAATTCTATGCTTGCATAAATACATGGAAATTTGCAAAGAATTATACCTCCATACATTGATGGTAAATTCACCTCACTGACTGAAGTCAGATATTTATTTTTCTTGGACATTACCTTTCATCTTTGCTTTGATATTGACTGACAGTATTCAGATACAGCATCTAAAAGTATGTACATCTAAGCAAAAGAAACCCCTGGTTATACCATTCCAGTTGGAATACAAGATGTCCCTCATGAAATACAGGGGTTTTTTTTTCTTTTTGTCAGATGCAATTTCTGCCTCATTCTTTCTTGCTTTTGTTTGTTTGAGGTTTTCTTTGAGTTATTTGCAAATACAGTAGTAAAGATACAAGCTAAACGAAGGTTTCTGTAAAAGATATTTTAAAATTGGGATATTATCAGCCTTGACTGAGTTTTCACTTTGTAATTAAATACTTAAAGTGAATGAAATTACTGTCCATTGTATAGTTCATTCCTTCAATCACCACAGGTTTCCAAGCATGCTGCAGGCTTTATACTCACAGATATGCAGAAGTATAACCAAATCTGGAGTAATGGATAATATTTATTGAAATGTGGGGGAGGTATAATACCTGATGATAAATCCAGAAGAAACCTACTGAAATTCTAATCCTTTCTAGAAGAGCTGCGTTTTGTTCCTAAAATTATTTTAATTCAACATGTATTATGGTAAAGAAGGCTTTACAATAGAAGCCCTATTCCAAGGGACACGTCTTACCAAGACAGACAAGTAGAAATACAGAGAATTTTAATGGAGGAAAGAGAGATTATTTGTTCTGACTTTGATTCCCCAAAGAAAATGTATTTACATCTTCTCTAAGCTTTTAGTCTTTTTCTGTACTTCCATTAAGTCCTAACTGATTATTTGGAGGCAATGGAAATCTTAGTATTTAAAGCAGAGTTAAGTACCTTCCATCTCCGGTTTGCAAACTGAAAATTTGTGCCCAAGAATTTTCTTTCTCTGTGCTTGGAAACATAAATTGGAGCTAAAGGCAGAAAACCAAGGAATTGCTAATGCCTGGAGTTAGAAACTGGAACTCCGCGTCCTTCAGTTCGATTTCTCTTCTTACTTGAGCAGGAACAGAGGCAGTTTGCTGATGCTTCAATGGAATTGGGCCACAGTTTCGTTGTACGAGGCGTGGAGGTAACCACTGCTTCTGTTATGATACTGGTGTGCGGTCTGTGTTCCACAGACTCAGTACTTAGGCATGGGAGAGGGTAATAGCAGGTGATAGTATAAAGCCCAGGGATTTTGTCATCTATAATTGCAAAGAATCGGTGGCCTGTATGCAACAGGTGCTTGTGATTAGTATTTCTGATGGCCTGCCAGATTTCAACTGATAGGCTGAGATCATGTAAGAAATATAAGAAATTCACAGAAGTGGGTATTTGGAAACATTACTTTTTTTGTTGTTGTGTTTGAACCTGGTTTCTTTACGCAAAAATATTGTAGTAGAATATAATTAGAACTTTGATGCTAACTGAAAATAAGATTCAGTTATCATATTTGTGGATGGTATCTGTGGTTTGATGTGTACATTGAAGGCTTGGGTAAAGATAAACAGGCGTGTTTGCCAAGCTGCGTAAGATTAAACAGTTCATTACCTGTTGGAATTATCAGCTGCAAGACACCTTGCATAATTTGGACTACAACCTTTATATGTTTTTGGCTGGATTATACCTCTTATCTAGTGAGGTGCATTGAAATATAATTAACAATGTGAGCTGGAAATGACAGGCTGAAACTATGTGTATTTTTGTGCAGATAAACAGTCCTATATCTGGATCAGAAGTCATAGTAATGTTTTATCTACTAATTTTTTCCCAGTTCCTGCATTCTAAAACATTGTACAGAGAAAAATAATCTGTGCTCTGTGCCAGAGAAAAGCAAATAGACACCAGCCATGTCTCCTTGTAGGCTTTACTTAAAGAACATTTGGAAAATGCTTAATCCTGCAGAAAACAGCAGTTATTTTAGATCTTTTATATATTCTTGATTTTGAATGTTTTGTTGGAGAGAGAGTTTTGAAAATGGAGGCAGAAATTCTGATCCACTGATACCAGTAAGAGTTTTGCCTCCAGTTTTAGCAGAGTTCAGGGTTTCACCTCTGGCATTCTCCACACTGAAGCTGCAGCATCTGTTTCTGAGCTGAGCTGCTTGGATGCAAGTCATCTTATTTTGATGAAAGTACAGTCCACATAAGATAGAGCAGGACTTGTTCAGAAATTCTTGGAACTAGGAAATCCTTCAGATTTATCACAAAATGATTAATTTTGAAGTTGGTCATCCTTGTCTACTAAAGAAGAATCAGGTGTTTTGAGTGTTTAAGCTAAAAGCTAGTTGCTGTTGATTTTAGTTCAGTGAACTTACAGCCCTTTGACTTTTACCGTTAATTTATTACTTTAGGATATTGTTTCTCTGTAGTTAGGAGAAAAACGGTTTTTTTACAAGTCAGAGCATATGCAGTGTGGCATTTCCAGCAGAATCACCTGTAGCATTTGTTCTTGTTGCTGCGGTAAAAAATGACCTGAATGGAATGTATTGCTCTTGTGTTTTCAGGTTTCCAGTGTACAGTCTTCTGGGTATATATATGTTCTTGATCTAGTTCTTAATCTATTTAAGTGTTCCTTGATCTAGTGATCAAAATAAAAATTTTCCTGTGCCAGCAGAAAAATGTTAGAAATGTGAAGTTTATTCACTTCTATTCAGTACCTGTGAAAAAACTGTGTGAGTACTGGTGTAACATATCGTTGTTCATTAGCTCATGAAGTGGACAGCCACATCCCTGGGTGGAAGGATATTATTCCATCGGGAGAGATGCCCTCTGTAGACACTGGCTGAAGCATCAAATATGGTGGTGTCCTTTCCAGCACCTTAGATTGCAATGCAAAAGCACAGATCTGGATATTTATCAGATTAGCTCTTTTTTTTCTCCATATCCTTTCTGCTTATGTGGTAAGTAATGACAATCTGGGGAAAACTTGAAAATAACAAAATTCTAGACAGGCACATGACAATTCCTGCAGCTTTGTAGTGCTGAATGGAGCTTTTGACAGTTTCTGGCAAGTACTTGGCTTAGTCTTTTGCCAGCCCAAAAAAGCATGGATGGTGTGTCGGTATCGTAGTCCAAGGATGCTTCAAGAGCAAATTGGCCAATACTCAGAAACATTTTGCCTGCAACCTGTCTGTGTTATGGATTATAGACCAGAGGAAAATGAAAAATAAAGCCCATGTGTCCTAACAGTTTTTGCCAATGAGGCTGGTTAAAACCAGTTGTAGATATGAGCTGTTCTTTGTTCAGCTTAAAGAACAGAAGTCCGAGATCCTTTGGTGGTTGGCTGCAGCTACCTGCTCAGAGACCAGAACTTGACAGCAGAAACATGTTTATGATCATAGACAGAGCAGACGTGATAATTTCTAATGGCTAGTAATTGAAACTGACAACTTCAGATTAAAAAAAAAATGAGCCTTTTAACTGACAGGACAATTGTCCTTTTCAAGAGTTCAGCAAAGATTTTATTGTCAATGCCCAGTAACTGTTTGGGGCTTTTTATATGTAGCTGCAGCTGGAATCAGTTCAGAGAGACCTTACTGTGTTTTGCAGATGAACAGGATCATCAAAAACAATAACTTCTGTTAGACTTATGTTCTGGAACTTTTGTTTTATAAATAGAATGATAACTAGAGAAGCTATTCCTGTTTTGGTATTTTTTTAGATGAATAAAGCCCAATGCAGAATGGTTACATTTTCTATTAGTGTTAAAATTCATTGGGTTGTGCAGTAATGCCTGGTTCTCTTCTTTCCCACTTTTTTTCTATAATTTTTAATTTACTAGCTCCCAATACTTTTCAATCTCTGCATGGTTTATTTTCGTCTCCATCTTATGCTATATGAAATTGTTTTCTTACAATTCAATAATTCATTGAAGTCCTGCTTGTCTGAGCTCCTAATCGTATGGAGCACAATTTCACACCTTTTCCAGGACAGTGCACAGTTCACCAAGACCACACTCTCTACTTGATTTATTTATTCTTAAAAGAAGATGCTGTACACAAGCCTTCTCTGACTCAATTCTTCAAAGGCCCAGTATGTAGGTGTTTCCTCATTCTTATGCTGCTTTCATTTTGCCTCTCGTGGTGACCCCTGCTGAGGTTACTTATGTGGTGTAGGAGTGGATTGGTTGGGGAAATGGAGACTGCAGGAAAACACAGAGCTCTAAAAGCATAGAGCATTTTACAAGCTGTCTGTCTGACCTTGAAAACCAGTATTCACTGGTGTAAGTGGAAGATGTATTCACAATTTTGCAGGATAAAGTACCAGGGCAGCAGGATCTTTTCCTGTGTTAGAATACTTTGTCACAGTGCTAAAATGCTGAACTGTGGCTGAGAACCACCAGGGTATGCATTTATTAGTTTAGTTCTGCTTCTGTAGCATCCCCCTGTAGTGTACCAGGCATCCTCTTATGCCTTTCAAGGAAATATAAAGAAGTAAGAAAACCTCTATATTTTAAAATTCTCTGGGGTTTTGGGAGTTGTTTTAAAAGTTCTGAACCCCCAGAGTCTGTCATCTTTGCCATTCTCTATGTTTATCTGTGTTTATTTTATACCCTCTTTCTACCATTAAGCATTCTGCAAAACATGTGTTTTAATACTTCTCCATCTCTGATGCCAGGAATCTCTGCAGTAAAAAAAAAAGTTTTAACCTCTAAAATCTGAGCATTAATTTGTTCACAACTTTTCATTTTCTTTCCCCTTAATCTTTTTACTCATTATATATTTACTTTCATTGTAAGCCTTCAACTTTCTAAGTCCAGTTGACATGTAGTTTTCCTTTATTTTTCTTTTATCTTTCCTCATCTCTGTTCAAACCTTTTGAATTTTCTGTATTTTTTTATTTGTATCTGTGTATGTGTGAAATGATTTAATTTAGTTTGTTATGCTGTTCTCTCATTTCTGATAGTCTTTCTAATGCAAAATGTTCCTGAAGTAACTTGCACGGGCCCACTTCACTGTTAATTTAATTTTCTGTTCTCTAAGTTATTTTTACTACGTTTGTTTTTTCCCAGTTTGACTGAGCTTTCCACATTTGATGCTTAAGGTTACTTAATTTTCAAAAAAATATGGACCCTCTTCCTTGTTTCAATCCACATGTAGCAAACCTGAGTTATGGATTTTTCATTCTACTTGCATGATTTGTGGCTTGGTAGTTAGGTGGTTGCTCTAAAAATTGCCAATATTTACTGACATGTATGTTTTTTCCCCAGCCTACATGTTTAGTGCAAGAGAATAACCCAAATGGGCACACATTTATGCTTCTTTTTTCTGTGTATATACCTTCTCAGTGTCCCAAGAAATTTCTTTAGGCTGTATTTTGTATTTGGGCAGTGTAAACAGAGGGTGTTTCACTTCACAGTCCCAGAGTCAATGTATCTGAAACTCTCAAGCAGGAGGCCCGTCTCTGCGTAGTGCTCTACAGCGCCAGGTCCTTTTCCTGTCCCAGAACATGCAGGTGCTGTGATGAAGTGCCTTCAATCAAAATCCTGCTCCCACTTGCTATAAGGTGGTCTGCTCTTGGTGATGGTAACCAGGCCAGAGACAACACTCTGTGCACTCTCAGGTGGACTTGCACTGTGGCACGGTTTCCTAACCGCAAACCCAATACTTTTCTTACCCTGCTTATTATGTTCAATGTGGCCCTTAAAGGGTTTGTGGTGGGGTAATCCTGGCTTCGTTGTGCCGTCATCACACATCGCAGATGTGCGTTTCCTTCTGCAGTGTTTTCCAGGTTCCCATCTGTTCTTTCAGTTCCCTGTTAGGAAAGAGGTCCATGTTGAGCTGTGATGAAGTACTAAGCTCTCAAGGCAGAGGATGATGATCCCACAGAGGAGTATTTTTACTGTATTAAGCAACAGAGCGCCCAAGATGACTTGGCATTAGAATTATTATCCCTGTCTGTCTGTCTTTATTTCTTCCATGGTGTTTTGCTGGTGAACAGTAGGACTGGTGATAAACTTGTATACCTAAGATGTGTCTGGAAATTCCATGAGCTATAGAGTTTAAAAGATTTCTGGAAAATGCCTACCTGAAATGATTCTTTAATGAAGAATTCTCCTTCAGTACAAAGGGTATTCTTCAGTGAGTAGTTTGAGACTGAGTACTGTGAGCCTTTAAAGTTATAAAATAGGTAAAAGGGATAGTAATAGAAGAGTTGCCGTTCAAGAATAACTCTGTAATAAGAGATTAGGTAGGAAAAGTTACCTGTCTGTCTTGCAGTCAAAGGTCGCTAGCACAGGAAAAACTAATTTAGCTTTTGTTCCCTGTTCCTACCTGTAGGTGATTGCTTTCTTCACACATTGTTTTTGTTATTTTGGCACACTATGTGTGAGTGACAGCAGGATCTTTAACTCTTCCCAGCTTTGGCAACCATCCCCTTGCCTCTGAAATGCCAGTCTCTCTATAGGTTTTGATAAGACATTCTTTAAAAGAGAACTTAATCTGCCATCATTTATTTTATTAGATTGAAATATGTTCTTGTTGCCCTCTTTGTTGAGAGTTGTTGCTTCAACAATCACAGGCAAATTTGATTTACTGTAAACAGTTATAACAGGAGAGTAGGAATGTGGGCTGTAAATTGGTTGAAAAATGGGAGCAATTTGCTAGGAGTGAGAAAGTAAGATTAAGTTAAACTGCTGTAGCATTGACTGAAGTCTTGTACCACCAACTCCAACAGGTTCACTAAGTACTATGAGAAGCCTTATGCCAGGTCATCTTTTGCCACTTACTTTGTGCTGGCATTATTGGAGAACACCCTGCCTGGCAGGGTGCAGCACTGGCTCAGCCTGCTTGTGACTGGTGTAGTAAATCAGTTGCAATGAAGAAAAAGGGAAAGGGGCTGCTCCTCCCTTGTCCTGAGGAAGCAGCTGTGATTTGGATACTGCAAATAATTTGTTTTTATTTTATCTAATGAAGTGGAGAATTGGGAGAGAGGGTGGGAAAAAAAACCCCCTTCAATTTAAGTGGTGGCAGGGAGGATGCACAAAACCCAAGGATGTATTTGAAGAAAAGGTGTTGAATATTGGAAGAAGCTGTTAATTTGGTAAGGTATGAAATATTTCCTTCAGCCAAAAGCATATCTTAAGTATCCTCCCCATGGAAACCTCTGGAATCAGATGAATTAAATTTCTTCTTCCCTCTGCCTTTCCCCTTAAAAAATGGGAGATCAGTGGCCCAGCACTATGTCAGTGTGCAATATCAGAATTCACTTTCTTCTGTGTCTAGGATTTGAATCCACCTCTCCAGGACCTCTGACCTGCTGCAGGGGGGTGAGGGGTCCCCAGTAGTCAAATGTGCTCTTGAGGAGACACTGTGCTGTTGCCTCCGTGTCCTGACTACTATACTGGAGCATTCTCCTTTTAGGGGTTATAAAACTCATCCCATTTTATCATGCATTGCCTTTCCTAGTGCAAACTGTCTCTGGAGTCATGGAAGTTATAATTATGCAATTTGTATGATTTATTGCTTGCACTCAACATTCACTCTGCACTGCTGTTTCCATTCTTTCTGAATTGGATCAATTTAAAAGTTTGATGTTCTTACAAATACCACATCAATATAATTACAGGTATTGTAACGTTATTGGCCAGCCTTGTTTGGGAAAGAATTAATTTCAATAGAAAGTATATTCTAGAATGATTTAATTTGGAGAAAAGCCTCATGTTTGCTGAATTTTGTTTGGTGTGTGGGTTGCGCCACTATTTTCATACACAAGAGAGGTGCCTTACTGCAGGGTTTGCACTGTGAGAGGCAAGCTCTGTACGCATTAAGGCAGCAAATATCAGATTTTATTTAAAAAAAAAAAGCTTTTTTAATATGATGTATTTTCCACATGATCCCATTTTATGCTGCCTCGGAATGTTCCTTTTGACCTTGGTGAAAGGCTGTAATTAATCAGCAATTAGGGCGGTGTCGGCCTTTGGGAGGGAGGCCGGGGGCCGCCCGCGGCGCACCGGCAGCGCGAGGGGGGGGGGTTG
>NW_008236217.1:2426915-2437418 GCF_000691975.1 Corvus brachyrhynchos | reverse complement strand
GGCGGGAGGGAGCCGCGCTTCCCGGACAGCCCCGCCGCGCATCCAGCCCGCAGCTGCCTTCGCGGCACCAGCCTCGCGTCCTGCGGCAGAAGGCTGGCTTGGAATAAGATCAACCGGCACGGTTGCAGTGTTTCTTGGTAGCCAGGTGTCCTCTTAAAACTCGATGTAAGGCTGTTACTGAGGGGTTTGAATGGCACTTTGTTCTGTCTGGGTTCTTTTTGAATGCGCACCTTGCTGTAATGTTCCAGATGGCTGTCGTCTTAACAATAGATAAGAATTCAGGATGGTAATAGGGGATATTTTATTTAAATCCACATCTTTATCTTTCATTACTTATTCACATTCTATTATACCCTGGTGCTGTATTCAAAACATTTGAGGATTTAACAAGGGGAAAAATAACCATTTAAATTAGGATATTATGTTGACACCTTTAGTGATGGTAATTTTTTCAAGCAGTAGTGCAGTGTGGAACAGCTGGAGCTGTTTCACATGGAGGAGGAGGCCTCACAAACTCAAAATTTTACTTGAGTTGCATTTACAGGCTAAGAGTTCATTCTGAAAGAAGACCAACATATAATGGGGTGGGGAAGTGTTGCAAACAGGCAGGCTGTTCAGTAAGTAGAACTGGTGAGAAGACTTTTATAAGACATTTTGCTAAGTCTTTAAATTTGTTGGAGCATCACAGAATGTTTTGCTGAGACTGACTAAAACTTCCTCAAGCAAAGCAGGTAGTAAATACAGTGATCTGGGAAACTGTGTATCCATGTGCAAGCCTATGCATGGCTTGATTGAGTGAGCTTGGATACTGTTTTTTTCAGAATGAAGTGGTGGAGAAGTAGAGAGGTAACACTGAGCCTCTAGAGCTCCTTGCAGTAGCACCAGATTTCCTGGGATGGATGAATCCACCTTCTCACTTGTAAACAGACACTTTGAGAGGATGAAGGTTTCTTGAGACAGTGACCAGACAAGTCTGGTCATTGTCTGACTTAACTTCAAAATGTCAGAATGCTGCTTTGACACTGAATTATTATCCTTGATCACTGCTGGTGGTGCTGCAATGTGTAATGAAGCCAAATATTGAAATGCCTGCAGAGTAATGAGTGATTGAGCTGCATAAAATGCTTTTTAATAGAGAACACGTTTCCTCAAATGTCAGTACAGTGGGAACAAAAGCGGGTGCATTGACACTGCTGTAGATTTGTTTCTGTGTAGCCACTGTGTGCATAGAATTAGTCTTCTGTCGTGATAATTTTTACTGACAGAGGTGGAAGTACTGTTTTCCTTTGTTGCTTGTGGGATTTGAGCTAAGAGCCTTTATTTGGCTCATAAAGACCGTGCTTAATTTCAGAATGAGAGTCAAATGCTTCAAGTAATCACTAATGAAAGGCAGGCCCTTCTATGTCTTGACTTCCATATTCAGGATGGACTTGCTTATGTCAGATTTCTGAGTTATTGGTAGTCTAGATAAAGTGAATATTGGTTACTCTCCTTTCCTACAGCTACAACTCAGCCTGCAGAGGTATTTTATGCATTGATGGGAATTGCACATGAGAATTAGCACTGCATTGTAAGCATGGCAGTTGAATCGTCTCTTAGGCCTGTTCCATGAAAGTCAGGATTTAGGTTCATTGGAATAGTCAAATGGAATTGGGCAGGTGCTGTAAAGTGTATGTACACTGAGTTTAGAGAGTCAGATATAACATTTTTATAATCCCTTAAGATGATGTTTGTTCCTAATGGTTTTAATAGCCCCTCAAGCGCCTCTCTCTTGACTACTTACCTTAATACAAATTTTTGATTTTAGCATCTGTATTATAAATGCAATTTCCGTTTTCATGAATGTTACTGCTCACCTGTATCTTGTTATGCCCATGCAACATACCATGCTGACATGTCATGTCAGACTTCCTGTGTTAGTAAAGTTAATGTATTATTCATCAGTTTGAACTAGAACTCAGTGGCAGTGTGCTAGGATGAAAAAAAATTGTATCTGTATCAACAGGGAACCTAAGAATATTTTCCAAACACATAGAATGTATTGGGTAAAACCTTCCTTTTCGATGCAGTTACTTTCTTGTAGAAAACACAAACAGCTGATGGTTGCTGGTAAATCCAGGGTAGTGTGATCTTAGCAAGGTAGTGCATGTATAGAAGGAAACAGCCCATAACAAAAATCCAGATTCTTTTTACCTAGCGTGCACTCCCTGCATGTTTTGGAGCTCAACAAAGTTGCAGGATATGCATTGTGTAGATAAAAGCTTTATCAGATTGATCGAAACGTTTATATAACACCTCTGATCAATGGAATGTAGACAATGTGAAATATGTTTTAGGGGGAGATATTATTATCTGTAAAAATCAATATAAATGTTACAGGTGAATTATTGTTTCAGAATATGATTTGTTATATTGAGGTATGCAGCCATTTTCCTTTCGATGCTAGTGTTGAGCCTTTTTTTAGCAATAGGAAGAAAATGGGTATTTCATAATGAACCATACTGAAATGTTCTTCTTCCTTTTATTTTATATTTTTATGTGTTCACTTTACTAGTTCTGTTGTATGGAAAATGGGAAAATCTGCTGTTGGACTTGCAGTTGGATTACATTGCTCTCTGGACTTCTCTCTTGTTTTTCTTTGAAGAAGAACACCTGGTATAAGATTAAATGTGGGCAATTTTAATAAATACAGATTTCTGAAACCCTTTTATGCACAATTAAAGTGACAACTAAGGAAAGAATGAAAATAATTCACAAAAGTTAGGTCATCATGACCCAACTTAAAGTTATTGTGTAAGAGAATTTTAAAATGGCAGACAGGATCTAGACCTCTCTAGATCCCAAAGCCCTGCAGTCAGCAGTTTCTCTTCCTGTGGGTTTGTGTGACGTGTCATGAGTTAAGTCCTTAATGAAAGAACTTCTCATAAAGCATTTTTCCTGTTGAGTTTTGAGTACCACCCAGTACAGTTTGTCTTGCTTGTGTATGCTGGGACACATCTTAGTCTTCCATCTAGAAAAGTTCCTTAGGTGGGAAGAAATTAATTTAAGTGATTTTCCTTAAAAAGCCGCTCTAAGCGTGCTCATTTGTGCATGCAGGCACACAGTTAATCTAGCGTGTCCAAAGTGCCTACCCTGCTTTGCCTCAGTGTCTCCAGCTTATGCTGGGACTGGACAAGAGTAGGAGTGTGAAACCAAATTTGTGTTATCATGTGTGGCTACTGGGAAGCTTACATCATCATGAAATCATCAAAGAATACATCCACATGCCTGCCTGTGTACATGTAAGTAGTTTTATCTGTTCAGAGTGAGATTATTGATGCAGCAATACCATGCAAAACTGTTTTGGGTCAAGTTTTTTTCCAGAACTTAATTTTACAGTTTTGACTGTTAAAAAAAGTTAAATTAAGTTTCCACTTTACCTTTCCCAAGGGAAACAGGTGCTTCAGCAAGGGTTTCTGTAGATCTGCCTATGGACCTCTGATATACAAGTTTTCTACCCAGGTTCATAGAAACCAGGATTTCTACTTCTGTATCTCAGTTTTGAGGGTTATGCTGTGAGCACAACTGAAAACAATTTGTGAAGATCAGTTCAGGAAAACAAATGAGCCCTCTGTTGCAGGATGACTCCCTAAAACACTTAGCTGTAGATTTGTATGGAGATTATGGAAGCTTCTAGAGTCAGGGTGAAATGAGGGGTAAGAATGGGATGGAAATGTTAGGGGGTGGTACAAAAAGAGGTTGGTAGTCTTACGAAAACCCTAGGTAAGGAGGCTGCTGTGTTACAGTCCTCATTTTCAACTGGGGTGATTCCTCAGGACTATGGTGCAAAGCAAAGTTCACATGGAAGCTGATGTGAGGACAGCACTCTTTCATAAAGTCTGTCCAAGGGGATAGTTTTGTGTAAAGTTTTATGGAGGTCATTCCCATTGAAATTTTAAGTAAGCTTTCATAAAGATGATGCGATAGCTCAGAGCTTGGAAGGGCTAAATTGTGAGCAGAGGATCTCTAGGGCTGTCAAAGCACAAGTGTTAGTGGGGGTTTGGTAGGCACTCTGTGAGGCTTCATGGGGTTTCCCTTTGTCTATGAATTGTCATCTGGCTTTTGTGAGAACATGTACATGCTGATGGCAGAAGAGATAGCATCTCTTTTCCATGCTGCTGGTGACCGCATCCGTCTGCCACGAGTTCACGTTGAGTGCAGCTGTTGCATGTTGGTTTTCAGACAGTTCTGGTGTGGGCACAGGGCTGTCCATTGAGCTCCAAACCAGAGAGCCCCGAGGAATGTTCTAATTTCCTTGTTTAATTCTAAAAAGTCAGGAATTGAAAGCAGCAGAATAATATTGCCTTTCTTAAGAATAGCTCTTCAATTGTATATTGACTCTGGTATATAAGACCTTGCATAGTTGCTGTGACTTCTCTTTTCCTTCACCCATCTTCCCTCTGCAGGTTTTTTGTCCCTTCTTTCCCTTGATAATGAACTTATTCAGACACTGATGATCCTCTTTGGATATTTAACTGATTTCTAAAGAAAGAAACAAAAAAATTATGGGTCTCTACAAGGATAGGCTTTCCAACATAATCCCAATTTTGGATTTGTTTGAGATTTGTTGAGCTATGCCCTTACTTGTCGCTGTAGTGGCAGTATGCTAAAAGTGGTGTGGACAAATACAAAATCATTTGAGTTGATAAAAAGTCTCCTCCTTTATTTAGAGCTTGTTTCTCACCACTCTTACAAAATCTGTCGTTGTGTTTGGTTTTGCCCCTAAGTTTTACGAGTTGCAAAAAACGTATCTGGCTGCAAGTGCTACTTGACAGCTGAGGGGGTGAAGCTGGAAGCAACCTAACTTGAGGTACAGCTGTGTGTTTTGACTCTCCCTTCACTTGGCTTTTGCAGCAGAGTAAGTTATCCTAAGTGTTCAAGTCCTATTGACTTTGACAGGAATTTAGGCTTTTTAATGACATAGTGACTATATCTTTCTTAAAAAAAAAAAAAAAAGGATCATTAATTGTTTAATGAAAAGCGAGTAAAATAGTATTTTCTTATCTCAGTAAAGTCTTGCAATAATTTTTTTAAAAAGTGTGCTTCTCATACTACATGAAAATTTGTCAGGAAATTTCTATTTCTATTCCATGAATAGAAATCATTCTGAACAGAAATTATTATGAACAGGTTATTTATCAAAACCTGGGATTCATTTGATTTGATTATTAAAGATTGGAAAACTGAGCCAGAGAAATTAGTTTTCTGAATATGTATTTTAAATTCTTCTAGCTAATTTATCCTTGGAAAGAGAAGCTACATTGCAACCGTTTCTGAAACTAGCAACTCTGTAAATGCACAGAGCATTTGAAGGCTGTGGTAAATGAGGTAGGAGTGTTCATCTCCCTCACTGTACTATTTAATGTAAATTACTTTCCTGAATATCCGTTTTGTGTGCAGGGAGCAGTACACAGCAGATGCTTCATATGCTTAACTGAGAGCATTTGAAAAACAAAGCGTCTCTGTAAAACCTGTCTCATGCTTGGATATCAGTATTTCATTTGGTGTTGGCATTACTTCTTAGAAGAAAGTTCATCTAAGAGCAACAAAGGCTGCATCTCTGCATAAAAACAAACATTCAAGATAGTGGAGTTAAAGTTGTTAGGGGTATGTGATTCCAAGCTGGAGTTTATAACCATGAGTCTGTAATGTCTTAGTATGTGTGTGAAATATCAGATATTAAAAGGAGGAGTTGTCACAGGAGTGTCCAGGTGTGCCATGCAGGCTGCCAGCAATAACTTGCTCCCCCTGATCTTATAAATAGTCTGTGGCTTGTTAAGTTTTAATTCAGAACACCTTAGAGGGCAGCATGTTGTTATATAACCATGTATGTCCCTATATGCTCTTTCAAAAATTAACTTCGGCAGATACTTAAAATGGTGAGCAGACTTGTTGGCTCCTTACATGGGCCTCTACAGGAGTTTTTTATGAGCCAAAATAGTGTCAATAAATAGTATAAGCTGTGGATGAAACATTTGCATGGAAACAGAGAAGTACACTGATATGGGTTCTTTTAAATATACCCCAGTGATGAATTGTTATGAGAAGTGATGCTTGACTATGCTTTTAAAGACTGTATCACTCATACAAATTGTATATGTCTTTAAAATGCTCCTCATTTTAGTCTAAACTTTAAACTAAATTTTAGTTTCAGTATTTATTTTCTTCCATTTCTCAATAATTTTTGTCCTCTTTGTCACTTCTTTCTGCTGTTTTCTGTACTTGTCCAAATGAACTTTTTTTTTTTTTTGGAGTGTTCTGAGACATTTTCTGTGTTTGTAAAGTTCTTTTTCCTGAGAGAAGTAGGAGTTATTCTTCTACTGGAATGTACATGAAGACTCCTGTTACTAATATAAGGGTTCATCCCTTGAAAATAATACTACACCCTGTGTGCCAGCTCTGACTTCTTCCCTTCCTTGGATCTGGCTATTATTTGTTGAACACTGTCAACACACTCGACACTGTGTGATAAAAAGGAGGAGGAGGATGGGATTTCTGCCCCAAACGGTTTGCAGTCTGTTAGATGCACAAAACAGATTAGATAATGCTAAGTATGGCACTGGTCAGATGCACAGATTAGTCTGAAAATGCCACAGATCTTTTTAATATAACTTCCTCCTTTGATGGATGTAGTCTGTGTTTTAATGAAAGTATAAAAACACTTGTCTTCCCTGAAGACTTTACAAAAAGCTACATCTGACTAACTGACAGGTAGGATCTATCATGCCAAGCTTAAGCTTATTGCTAAGCCAACATATCTGATAAAGATGGTTTGCCTACTGGCAAAGAATTAATTGGATTTCATACTTTGAGTCCTTTCTTTTTCTCCATCATTATTATCATGGAGTTACAGGAGGTAGAAATATAAAAGACCTATTAAGTTATCCAAGCAATAGGCTTCTCAAAGCCTGCCTTCTATTACCCTTCTTTTTTTTTTCTTGAGAGTCAGACATTTCTTAATTTCATCTTTTTATTCATAATTGTATCTGTTTTTTCCATCCTAAGTAATTTGTTTTCCTTATTGGTGTACATGTCCTTCATATCCTTCCTTCAAATATTTACAGTTTGTAACTGTGTCCCCCAGAAAGTTGTTCCCTAGGCAACCTTTATGCAGTTAACTTTTAATGTCTTGATGTAATAACTCTCTTCAGTCTTCACTTATCATTTTTGTTGCTTCTCTAATAACTCTGTCTAATGTGTTATCTTTCTGGTAATGAGGTGTCCGGAGCTGAATGTAATATTCTGTATGTGCTTTTGCAAGAGTTCTGCCATGGGGGACTTTCAGCTCTCTACTGCAGGAAGTCACAGAACTGTTTAGGTTAGAAAAGACTTCAGGATTCAGCCACTAACTTAGCACTGCTAAGTCCACCACTAAACCATGTGCATCTGGAAATGTGGACAAAACCCCTTGAGCTTTATTGTGCTGTATGGTGTGGCAAACAGGAGACCAATTGATTCAGATGACAATGGCTTTGTACCATTCCAGGTGATAATGTAATATTATGTGTGTCTTTCCATGCAAGTGTGAATGGGATTTTCTAGATTTTTATCTCTGCAGGAGTGAACTATATTCATCAAAAAGATTTGTTTCTTTTATCCCCTCTTTATGACATAGGCAATTAAAAGCAGAACAGACAAGTGAGGTTAAAATAACACGGAGGCAATTGGCAGTGCCCTGCTGCTGATCTCTCCTTTGAACATCTGCTGGCACCCTCAGGGGAATATGGTTGGGATAGGAGTGATTTCTGCTGACTCATTATGGTTTATTAACACCCAGTTGAATATATTGGCAGTGTAGGTGTCCCTGGAGAGCAGCTAGCAGAACCGGCACTCCGTAGATGTGCTTTATTTGCCTGTGATTCAAATAAATAAATCCTCACACTGGGAAGGGTAGGGGGCTTGTATCAGGATGTGAATGATGAAGGAAGAGTGCTCCTGCAGTAAACCCTCATTATTTCAAGGTGCATTGAGGGAATTTCAGCTGTGATTCATATCCTCTGTGTAGCAGAAGATACAAGACCTAAGAGCAGAGCAATGGGGGCAGGGAGAAGAGGCCAGGGAAGTGCAGCCTGTCCTGGTAGTGTGCTCAGGGCCAGTACCCCATGCAGCACAGCACCACATCCATCTGCAGATCCCAGTGTCCAGATACAGACCCCCAGCAAATACACTGGTGTGGGTTTAGAACCAAAGGTGAAAACAAATGGTCTGAAACTGGGTTTGATATGATCATGAAACAGCAAAGAACTAAGCTTGCTATGATGTTTTAAATACATTTTTTGTCTTCAGCTGCTTGTGTACAAAATGGAGTTATGTGCATTTAAAATTTTAACAGGAAATTGCAGTCACTGATCTGAAGGGAAGTTTGGACTCCAAGCAATTGGGATCCCAGTTTGTTTGAAACTGAGGTTTTGACATCTCAGTGTCATTCTTGTCCCTGCTGCTGGAGCTGTGAGGTCATTTTCTATTTCAGTTTATTTGTCTGATTCAGTTTAGTGACTGGTTTATTGAGCACTGAGGAACTGAGTTAAAATACTGAGAAACCTGTTTCTCCTCTTCCAATCTGCAAATAAAAGCCATGTTTCAACAAATACATCTTTCATGGTTATAATCTTGGAGTAATTTGGGACCCAGAACTGATTGTGTTCACTCCCTTATCTGAGGCAATGTTTCCTTTTGATCAATTTAAAATACAAATTTGGATAAACTTAACTTTCTTCATATGTACACAAGTAATGAAAAAATAGTTTATTTAGTGAATTTGATACAATTTTTTAGTGTTTTGTGCGCCTTTTAAGAAGAACCCACTGTCATTCAAGCTGAGCTTTGTGTAAACATATTAACATCACAATAGAAACACAGCTTACTATTTTTTAATAAAACAAACATGAGGGAAATAAAAAGATACAACTCTGGTAGGTTATAACTGTTTAAATAGAGTTTGTCTTGTACTCTCAGAATATATAGTATATATTCTGACATATGGCATGATTTGGTTGTGGATGAACCTGCTTCGATAATTGCTGTGCAAAGAGAGCCATGTCTTTTAAAGGTTAGCTAGAAAGTAGAAGTGTGGATTAAGAACGATTTAAGGTCAGGCTGTGTTTAAATTCCAGTACTCTTCCAGGAAACAAAATGGCAGCTTTGCTTGCTCCCCACTTTTGTATCTTTGGCTCCTGCACTCCTGTGCAAGGCTTGTGGTTCTTTCAGGATAAATTTTTCTTGTATTATTCACTTCAGCAAATAAGTGTTGGTGGAGATTGTCTGAGTGGTCCCTGAACTGGCAAGCTATGGTTCTTGTTAGCACGTCTTTGGGATAGTTTGTTCCCAGTGTCTGGATTAGTATCCTGGTGTCTGGGATGGTTTTCTTCAGTGTTTAATCTTCTCCCTGAAGTACCTAGTTGGAGGCAGGCTTGGTTTTGTGCAGGAGGTATGGTGTGATGCTCCCATTGTTTTATTTCACCATAATTCAGAGCAAGGCTGATATCCGGATAATATGAAAGGAGATTAAGCCTCCCAGATGTACCTAGTTCTCCTTTTTCTTGTAGGTGATCACAGATGAGTAGACATGTATTGTTCCCAACCTTCTGGCGTGCTGAGGACAACAGAGAGGAACAAAGGGCAAACTCACTTGCCTCATTACAGTCGAATTTTTTAATTTATTCCTTAATTTTTCAGTCAGCCTTACACATACAGAATACAAAAGCAGTGTGTTGAAGCAACAGATGCAAACATCAGCCTTGAACTGCAAAGCACCTTCCATGCTTTATTCAGTGTATCTTACTGGGAGATGAACTGATACATGCTGAGGGAAAAGGAATCGGAATTAAATTAACTGAAGAGGAATGAATACTTTGCAAGAAGGGTAGCATTATTCTTCCAAGTTTCTGAAGGGGTTTTTAAAGCACAAATTAATTAGTCTCCAAGCCCCTCTGAGATAAAGCTCCTTTTACACAGGGTTGAGGCCAGGAGAGACTGTTACATTATTTAGTCTGACTTTGCCCTTTGTGTGTGCCAGGCAAATGCTTTCTTAATGTCTCTCACAGACAACCTAATGTGACTTTTCCTACTGGTCTTTAGTAAGTTATTGAGGTCTTGAACTGAAAGAACTGGGTGCTGCAAGGCAGATACCTGGCTTCCAGGTGCTAAACCTTGCCGTGCGTGGTGCGACACACTGTCATGTGTATGGGTGTCCTGTACAGTGCTTCGTGAGAATTAGTGCCTTGAGTGGGATCTGCAGCCACTGCTTAGAGCTAGCCATCAGAAAGGCTAAAGAGAGACAGGACAGAGCTTAGGTATTTCACTCAGACCTTCAGGGAAATGCTTCTTTCCGTTTGAGTTCATAGGCGGTTGCCCTCTCCTGAAGACAGGACAAAGTATAGGCAGTATTTTATTTCTTTTATCACCTGGAGAGAAAGAGACTGACAAGTTTACTTTGTTGGAGAATATCCAGACTGCCAGGGAAAG
>NW_008236217.1:2393181-2426903 GCF_000691975.1 Corvus brachyrhynchos | reverse complement strand
TCAAGACTGCCAGGGAAATAGAGAGAAGCTTTTTAGGTTTACTCCCAGTCCTCTTTGCCTCTAACCAAGAGGATATATAAAAGTATTTCCTGGTGATCTCATCTTCCTCTCTAATGAGCAATGGAATATTTTAACTACACTGATACCTGAGACAGATGTTGAGCATTGTGCTCTTGCGAAAGCAGGGATACTAAACTCATGAGGCTTTTGCTGGTGGTGGTACTTGAAGGTTAGTGAACTCAGAGGCATATTGAGTGGTTGAGACAACCAACAAATTGCCAGAATAATTGCAGCATCACTTTTCGGCATAATGAGAAGTGATTCTTCAGAAAATTTCCAAGTCTGAAAGGTCATTAGCATTGTATTAGAAATCGGCATCTAATTGTTTTTTTCCCTCTCTCTTTATTATTGTACCATTCTAAATATCACATAATGATTTTGTAGTGTTCCAGAAGAGGCAAAGTGCAGAATTCTTTTATTTTTGAGAACTTAAATATGATTTGTGGCAAACTGGATCTTAGGATTCTGTTGAAGTTCGTTGATCTCTTCTGCTTATTCCCTTGGTGAATTCCAGTCTGTGATAGTGAAGAGCAGTGTGGTGGAAATATCAATACCATTATCAGTGAAGAATGGCAACTTTAGAAAGCAAATGGCCAATTGCAGTCAGTTAATTCTGTAAGAAATTAGAAGTCAGGATGAGCAAAATAATATCTTATAAAGTAGCTGTCATGATCTGCAGGAGTCTGTTTCTAAACAGATCAAGCTTCCTGTTAACATCTAACATTAGACTTCAGTGTTTATGGAAGGGGAATTCATGCTTGATTTTTTTTTTTTTTTCCTGCCATGTTTTTGCCCCCTAACTATAACTTGAAGGCTTGTGCCACTAGTTTTAACTACTCAGTATATGGCTTAGGGAACTCTGTTCAGATCAATCACTTCTGAAGAGAATGTCAAGGAGAGCTCAATGAAATGTTTGTTTCACATCTGATAGGTCTTTAACTCTTATAGTAGGCAGGCAATCAAGTGGCTTCTAATACGCTGGTGACTGCTTTGCTATCACTCCAAAATGGATGCATCAATTATCTTCTCGTGCTGTGCATTTAATGGTCAGATCAGCCTCTGCACTGCAGTTTTAGTTTGTTTTTACTGTACCCTTTTTAGTCGTGGTTCTGGATGGCGTATTTCCGATGAAGTCGCTTTGTTGAATCTCTTAGGTGAAATTAGAGGAGGAGAAGATTAGAATGGAATTGTTAATACAAAAACATGCTTCACTAAGTTACTGAGGGAACTACTTTTGAGATGCCTCTTGCTGCAGCATGTATGGGTATGAATGTATTGATCACGTATCAAGCAATTTTTTGCAGACCACCCATGTTTTTTCTGCTAAAGAAAAAAAGAGTACTGTTTATTTGTGTGTATGTATGTCTTGGCTTTCTTCTTGAATACTTTATTTTCAGCCTTAGTTCTGTGACTCTGAGCAGTGGTAGAGATTTTTTTTTGCATTCACCCCCCCTCATTGCACAGCTTAGTGTGGACACGTTCTGTGTTATCCTCCAGTGAGCAAGTACAGACCACTTCATTCTCCCAAAAAAGCACTGAATGAATTATCCTTCTTTCCTCCCTCTTCTTTTTCCCCCCAGACTTCAGCATATTTGTGTTGCCTGAAAAACAATCTTGCTGTGAAGTTTTGCAGAAGTTCGTTATATAAACCCCAAGCTTGGGTTGCTGTCAGTGTTCTGCCGTGAATAAAGCAACATTGGTTGCTTTATTGTTCTTCAGTTTCTTGTGATAATGGTTTTTGGTACCTTTTGTGATATCATCTTCATTTATCTGGAGCAACAAAAGGGGCAATAACAGTTGAAGATGTTGTGGGGATTTCAACTGTGTAGTAGATGAAGTCCATCACTGTGTTTACCTGTCTGGGTAATAGTGAATAGAAGAATAGTAACACGATGCTTTTTGGGGTTTTTTTCCCCTTTAAATCTTTGTCATGTTTCTCTTACTTTTAAGGGGAAAATTTCCTGCTCCTGTCCTGGGAACCTGGGAAGTGGCTGTGTGCAGCTCCAATGTGAAGTATTTGATTGCATCGATTAGTTCAGCAGAATTAATGTCCACAGCAGTAATCTGTTGTTCATATTTTTTGTTCACCACTGCCAATTCTGCCTGGTTAAAGTCCCATCCATTTTTAGAGACTCTCTCAAGTCACCAATTTTACCGTGAACATTTGTTTGTATTGCTCACTCCTTATTTACCTTTGAGATTTAACTATTGCTGTGTGCAATAACCTAATAGTCAGTAATAACCTAAAAAATAACAAAACCTGGAACTTTTCCAGGGGTAAACAGCATCAAAGCACCCAAATTATAACCTTTTATACTTTTAGATGTTTTTGCAGTTTACTTTTGTACTTAAATATCTTGGAGGTACTTCTTTTTTGTTCAGACTGGTACGTATTTATTGCCTCTTTAAATCAAGAGAGGCATGATATTCTAGTATTGCATTTCTTCCTGTCAGTCCTGCATCATGGTTACTTCTCTCTCTTCAACATCTGTGCCTCTGAGAGAAGCAACTGCTACAGCTGCTGCTCTTTCAAGTTCCTGCCCTCTCATCCTAACCCTCAGTTGCCTTACTCTCTTCTGAACTTTTCCATACCCCACTAAAAATAGTCTGACACTCCAGTCTCCAGGAAGAATAGTTAACTTCTGCTTGTCTTTCTCAATATTTTTGGTAAAATCTGTGAGCAGAGTGGGAATTAGTTGGAAGATCATGCAGGCTGTTTTTTTGTATTTTTAAAAACTGCCCACAACAGTGACTATAATCTAAACTATGATTAATAACAAATTAAGCATGAAAGAATCCTGTGCACCAGCACAAAAGGTTTGTGATGAATTCACAATTGTTCATATTGCAGTATTATCCCCCAGTTCATGGTAATGATTACATTTCAAAGCATCTAAAGAGAAGATGGAGCAACTGTGCTTCTAATGAATCTGTAATGAGTTCTAGGGCTGGGTAGCCATGCAGAGTTGAGGGATTTGCATAGTAATTGTTATAACTGGACTAAAACTATAGAGCTTTTTTCCAGAAGAAATGAGAATTGTTGCACAATACAGTGAAAAATTCAGCTTTTGTAGCTTATCCAGCAGTACCACAACCGTAACCAAGAGAAAAAAACTGTAAGGAAGATGCAGTGATGGCACTTCACTTGTGCATGTGTGAAAAGTGTGCCTGAGAGCAATGGATTTTATAGTCTGTATAATTACAGGGAAATAAATTTGAATTTTATACTAATTGAGTCTTCTTCAGCCAATATTATGATTCAGAAGTGAATAACTGAGAAGTATAGAGGGTAGGTAAAATAGGTAAAAGCTTCCCCAGCATCCTTACTCACTGATAAACTGAGGCAATTCTTTTTTAATAGGAGGACTACTAATAAAGAGATTATTTAAGTTCAGTTGCAGGAAGGAAGATCTTTGTTTAGCCCAGAGTTGTTGCAGGCTACTATTGGTGTGGTTACTTATTTGGCTTTTTTTTTTGGTTTAGTTTTACTTTCTACTTAGGTTCTTACAGTATACAGTAAAGGGTTCAAAACTGCATTCATTGATTTCCTGTAACACAAGAAGAAAGAGCTAACACTTTCTATGTTGGCTAGGACTAGAGGATTCTGAGGCCTCTAAAACAGTGAACTGGAAATTCTCATTTTTATTATTTTCTATATTGACCTTGAATTTATAATTAAAAATTGCTGTTGCACAGTTTTCCAGGCAGACAATGTTCTACAATAAAATTGCTTCATCTATATGCCGCCTGTCTTGGTTTATTCAATCATTTATTCTGTCAGGATCCATTTTTCACTTTGTAAAAGTGTTGCATTTTCTTACCAGTATCAAAGGGCAGCATTAAACCGAACCCCATCTCATGTCCATATGGTGTGATTGGAGGAGAATGGTACACAATGCTGTGCTTGTGATTTCAGGCACTGTGCTGGCCGCAGTTACCACTGTGACTGCAAAAATAAAGCTTTTGTTATTCCTCTCTTTGGGTTTCTTTCTGCTCCATCAGGTGGTCAGTTTGTGCTGCTTGGCCTCCTCTCAGAGCCAGGCTGGTTCTCTTTCTGCCAGGGTACTTTCTGCTTTTGTTTTCTATGGTTTCATGGATCAGATTATATTTCTCCAGAAAGTGCTCCCTAGAGCAATTTCAGCTGTTCTCTGCCTCCTGATGTTGCACCACTTGTCCGCATTTTTATGGCCTGACCCTGTCTGATCTTGTTGGATGTGAGGTGCTCTGACGGTACAGTCAACTTCTGGAAAAAGATAGTGGGGTGAAAAAATCCAGAGAGATCCATCTCTTTGGATGGTGGATACGGTCCAAGAGTGCAGGGACAAACATGTTGTAAAAGCTTGCGCGAAGTCAAGCGGTTCCTTACCAGGTGTTGCAGGCATCATCACATTTCATTCACATTCTTTGCCTTCCAGAGGTGCACAAGTCAGGCCTCTCCTTTTCTTTTTCCTGTGCCCTAGATATGAACGTGCCATGGTGACCCCACTGAAGAAGGATTGAGCAGTTTGTATCTCTGAGGTCAGCAAAGGCAACCAGCTCACCTCAGTCTCCAGCTGCAGACTGATGAACTGGTTCATCTCACTGTCTCGTTATCATGGGAAGTCTGTTACAAAGATGCAATCCCCATTTCCTGACCCCCATCTCCAGCCAGAAGCCTTGAGAGGTTGTAGGAGGTCAACAGTGCATGTGGTGTCAGAAAGTAGGTGGTTAGCACCTCACTTGTACCAGTCTTACGGCCCTTGGACTATAACCGAGGGAGCTGTCATTTCCTTAAAACCTGAAGTCCTTGATGTGCTTTCTCGGCATCGATGAAGTTTCTTTTTTTTAAGCTCTTTGCCGTGTTCCAAGTCTGGAGTAGAAAAAGCGTTCAAGGTGATTTGAACTCACAAAAATATTTAATTCAGATTTATGTAGCGCTGCTGCTGAACTAAATTGATCTGTTGGTGGCATTGAGAACAGTGAATGACTTGATTAGGAAGAGAAAATCTGATTGATAAACTTCTTACTTTCTTGAAGAATAATTTGGCTTCTTTGAAGTAGCCTTGCTTTTGAATCATTACCGTAACATTATTTGTGCACGTGACTGTGCTCCAGAACAATTTTTTTTCTTCAAAATGTGGTCTCTAACAAGCTTTATCAAATAATCCTTGCTTCAGAGCAACTTTAGGAACACTTTGAGATTTGAAATTGATATGTTTTCTACAAGGAGATGGTAGTGTTTTGAAAATGCCCGTCACAGTTTTTAGTTTATCTCAGTTGAAAACAATCAAGAGATTAGCAAGCAATGATTTTTGTCCTTAATTCTCATATCAAAGCTGTTTGTGCCAACAAGATAAAATGCATTTTAAGGCAATATGTGCAAACGCTTGTTTATCAGCAAGAAGGGTAACGCTATCCTCACTTGACCTGAAATTTTTTCTTTGTTTTGTGCTTTTCCTGGATACTTCTAAAACATTTAAATGAAAAAATAATCTATATCTGAACTGCACTAGTACAATTTTATCTTCATGTTTTGTGTTTTATTGTTTAGTTTAAAACAAATCTGTAAGAAGTAAAGGGAATATTAATAAAATAATACTGTTGTTTCAAAAAAATTTTAATGCTACTGAGACTCATACATTTTTAAGTATCATCAGAAATGAGTTTTGTGAAGAAAATAATGACTTCCTACTTTCTAAAGTTATTATAAACACAAATCCATCTGTGACTACTTGTATTAGAGTAGCATGAAGGATATTACACAAAAAACTTCTTGCCATAGCTTTGCTATCTCATTTGAGCCAATTCTGTGTATCCCAGTTGAGCCCCAGAACAACCACATTTTGTGTTTGACTTCCCCTTCCACACAGGCTGTCATTAGAGGAGTTCAGCCCTATGACCCCTTGCTCTATCCTTGTTACATCTTCTTGTGCCAGTTACCTACTGTGAACCATGAATGCTCATCAGGACTTGAAGCAGTAGGCTTCCAGACTCTGTCTGGGAGTTTTATGCAGGTGGACAAAGGAGCTGTGATTGAGGCAAAGAGGTTTTCCCTTCTTTTTTTCCAGTGGCAGTACTGTGAGCACTGTCTATTTGAACTCTTTGATTCAATCTGCAGTGCCTCACCCCATCAGTAATTTGTTCTGTCGTTCTCTGTCAAATCTGATACAGTCTTCATGGAAAAGATATGAGAATCCTTCTAAATCCTGGAATGAAAATTTTTTGTTTCTTTATAATTCAGAGTTTTGCTCCTTATTCCTGCCCACAATTTAAAATGATGCTGTCCTCAATTATCATTATTTTTTATGCAGTGTGCTGTTGATTTGGTGTTGTTTTGAAGCAGAGCTTTAGTAACATCACTGAATGCTATGGGAAATTGAACTCAAAATCCATTATTATTAGATAAAAGGTTTAATTGCTCAGGAAGAGCAGATAAAGGAAGGTCTCGGAGTTGGGTTTTGCTCCCCAAGAGCTGTAACTACGGAGAGGTGCTGATCTCAGGAGATGACCAAGAAAAAGGATATGAAACGGTCAATGAGAGAATTAGTAACTGAACTTACTAAAAATGAACATCAGAGCGAGTAATGGGATAAGTGATTTTTTTTTTAAATTTCTCCAAGTGTTCACATGTTTTCTCTGGCGCTTTCTGTCTCTTACGAGGAGTACTGCACCTAGGTAGCATAAAAATGCTTGAAGCTTGTATGTCAAGCTTGGCTTGTGAATCTTTTGAAAGATTTTGGTAGTTTTGAGATGACGGTTGTGAATATGTTTCTGCTAATGTGGGTCCTTCCTGCTCCTTGTGTTTTGTGTTGCATTGATTCATGAGGATGTTCTGGTTTTATTTTCATGCTTTTATTTCACTTATAAATGTTTCAACTTAGTTGAAGCCACTCAGAACAGAAATAAGTTTTTCAACGGGCTTTTTGAGGGATCTCTTAATATTTTTTTGTGTTTTTGCTAGAAATTCTGAAAGCATTGTGCTTTTAGGCAGAAGAATTTTTATCAAAATGGTAAAGGGAAATGTGAATAAATGATAGCAATAGGAAGGAAGCTAATTGAAAGCGTTGAATGGAAATACTATCCGACTTGTGCTTGGGTTGGGTGTTCCCTGTTATGCCCTGTGGCAAGTAACTTGTCTGTGACAGGTTGTGCTGATGCAGCACTGGAGACAGCTGTTCACACTGGGGTCAGTCTTTGTGTGTGTTGGCCATTTCAGTCTGTGAGGGGATAGTAGTGCTGAGCTGGGAGCATATTAAGTAATGCAGCTAAAACGGGATTTTGCTGACATCACTTTTATCAGCCAGTCTTTCAAAGATGCAGAGACCTAAATGTCCATGCAGAACGGTCCTGTTTTGTGACATGGGATCTTCCCATTTCTGTTTTACTGTCTTCCCCCCTCTCTTCCCATCCTTTGAATCTATTGGATTCAGAATGAAGTGCTGTGTTACCCTTTAACCCCTCTCTCTGCAGCAGTTCCTGTGCTTATGATACACCTCGACATGTCCGTGTTCCCAAAGGCTGCCTTTCCCCCCAGCCCACCTGAGCTGCAAATGTTCTGCATGTGGTTTTGGGGTTAAGCTGCATGCTGACACTAACTCTATGGCAACAGAGACAGTTGGTGCAGATACTAAACCTGTGACTGCAGATGGATGAAATACCTTCATTGATAGTCTTTTTGAAGAAGGGTGAATGGAAGTAGAAAAAAAAAATGAGGAAAAAAGGAGGTCAAAAGCAGAGCCTTGCTGAGAGGATTAAAGGGGTTAGAGTTTGTTTCTGTGGTACGTACCAGCTGATTAACTTTTTGCTTTGACTTTTTCAAGTTACAGTCTCCTCTGAGGAGAGTTTGAGGGCCCCTTGATAGGCATTGTCAGTCACAATAAGTCATAAAATCTGTCACCTAGGGTGCCTTGCCCTCCACGAACTGTTGGCATGTCCCAGCTGTCCTTTGGTGTGAGAAGTGGTGCATCCCTGTGCTGGAGGCTGGAAAGCAATCTCTCTGAACACTGGCTGTTTCTGGTATCAAGGATATCCCCAGTGAACTTCTGAATCATTCTGGTCCTTCAGGTGACACAGTGATCCAGCCCATCATGTGGGGTGAAACATGCATTGGCAGTATGCAGCGTATCCTCTTTCACAGCTGAGGATGGGACTTGCTTTCACCTCGGTAATGCTTTTAGAAATGAAGCACCAGAAATAGCCTTAACTTTGTAGCTGTGGGTCTGTTGAAGCAGTGTGCAGTTTGGAGCAAAAAACTGAGCAGTTGGACGCTTGGATTCAGCTCCTGTCTCTGATCCTGGACTCTCAAGCTGATGTTGACACGGTACCCACATCTTTCTGGGTCTCTCTGTTCATGTAACTGTGAAATGGTGAAATAGTTCCTCTCCCTGTGAAGAGCATCACTTAGTTTTTGGTATTCATGAGCAGATGGTACTCATTTAAAGGTAGGATGATGAGTGGTTTATAGAAATGTGGAATGTTAAGGGCTGGAAGGGACTTTAAAGATCCTGCAGTCCCAACCTCCCCTGCCATGGGCAGGGACACCTCCCACTGCACCAGGCTGCTCAAAGCCTTACCCAGCCTGGCCTTGAACACGCAGAGTTGGGGCACCTACAATCTCTCTGGGCAACCCGTTCCAGTGTCTCACCACCCTCACAGTAAAGAATTTCTTCCTAATATCTAATCTAAACCTCTTTCAGTTGGTACCTATTCCCCATTCTTCTATCACTGCATTCCTGACAAAGAGACCCTCTCCGGCTTCACTGTATCCCCCTTTGGATACTGGAAGGTTGCAATGAGATCTCTGTACAACCTTCTGTTCTCCAGGTTGAACAGACACAACTTGATCAGCCTGTGTTCATAGGGGAGGTGCTCCAGTCCTCTTTATCAATATTGTGGCCTCCTCTGGACCTGCTCCAACAATTCCATGTCCTTCTTATGTTAGGAGCACCAGTGCTGGATGCAGGACTCCAGGTGGGGTCTCACAAGTGCAGAGTAGAGGGGTAGAATCACCTGCCTTGACCTGCTGGCCACATTCCTTTGGATGCAGCACAGGATTTCCTTGGTTTTCTGGGCCGCGAGTACATGCTGCCACCTCATGTTGAATTGCTCATGGCCCATCACCCCAAAGTCTTTGTCCACAGGGCTGCTCTCAATCCCTTCTCTGCCCAGCCTGTAGGTGTGCCTGGGGTTGCCCCAACCCAGGTGTGGCACCTTGCACTATGCTTTGTTGAACTTCATAAGTTTGCATGGGCCCACCTCTCCAGATGGATGTCATCCCTTCCCTCCAGTGTATTGGCTGCACCACAAGGCTTGGTGTCTTTAGCGAACTTGGTGAGGGAGCACTCGATCCCGCCATCAGCATGGCTGACAAAAGTGCTGAACAGCGTCAGCCCCAGTACTGACCCCTGAGGGACACCACACTGCTTTCTCGTGGAGGAGGTTGCATGCAGCTGTCATCTGGAGGCTGCTGGGTACAGAATGTCCTAATCCTGGGCAGAAGCCCAAGTAGCCTGGGAGCTGCTCTCTTTTTGCCAAAAGATAATTCCCAAAGGGGTTTTCTATTAACTATCCTGGCAAGTCCAGAGGGCATTTAATCTGCTCACTGTTTTAGGAAAAAATGAGATTCCTCATTTTATTTCAGCAGTTGCAGTGAACAAAATACACTTACAAGAGGCTGAATTTGACCTTAAATACAGTCCAGCCATACAAGCTGTCACTTTGGTCTGAAGCTGCTTGACCTGAAATAGCTGTGGTTCCCATCAGCTAGAATTCCCATCAGGGTACCCCAAGTACATTGTTGCCTCTGTGCTTTTTGCAAGAAGTTTTTTCCTGAAATAGACTTTTTTGGACAGTGAAGGATTTTATTTTCTCTGTTGTCCATCTGGTTCCTTCATCCACATCTGGAATGCTATGATTACCCAATCCACAGCAACAAAGATAATTTAAGAGTCTTAAAAGACAGCAGAAGCTTGTGGAAAGGATTTATAGCTTATTAGGGTGCCTGTATATTTTTTCTCTGTCTAAAGAACCTTTACATTATTGTGTCATTTCTAAGAATGAAATTACCCTCAGGGAAAATTAAAATCCATCATAAAAATGTACTTGAGAGTAGCATTGTTTTCCTAGAAATCACTGTAAATACAAAAGGCACTATAGGTAAATAGTGAAGCTGCAGAGCCTGTTTCTTGGGCAGTTTAGCACAAAAGAACAAATAATCTTCAAATAATTAGCAGAGCAGGATAATTACTTTTATTTTTGTTATAAGTGGGATGTGTTATATCTGTGTGGCATTGCCCATATAGAAAGCAGATTACATTAACACCTTTCAGACCTGAGGAAGTCTTAAGACAGTGCAAATCAAACAGAAGGAATCCAATGGCATTTAATGCCTTCGTTGCTAGTTCATTAACTAAGGAGGGTGGAAAATAAAAGGTTAATCAAAGGAGATTCTTACTAGACTATACAGTGATTTTTGTGGCAGGGTGACAGAAGCTGTTACTCAAGGGTTTCTTTTCATTCCCCTTCATTTTGTCTGCCTCTCCACTCCTCCTTGCGCTGTGCAAGCTCGGCAGGTCTGTCGTGCCATCCGAACCTCGTAAGTCATTACATGCCTGGCTGGCTGCAGTAGAGGGCTGGCATGGCCCATGAGCTCAGGGCAGTGGGGCAGGAGGTGGCACTGTTCACTCTCTGCTGGCCTCGAGTGTGCTTCTGGTCCAGAACCTCCATGAACCAGAGATTCCTGTTTTTCAAGGAAGACATGACAGAAAAAGTTGAGGAGAGTGAGCTCCTTAAACCACAGAGAATGGATTTTAGTAAATTTTGAAGAAGCCAGCAGGAAGAGGTGGCAACCTCATGTGGTAGGAGTTGCGTGTCAAGAGTTTCATGAAATGACCATACCTGGCCCCCAGTTGTCAATTTGACCAGTTCAGCTGGCCAATACCTCTTACAGATCATCTGCTTTGTGGGAGAACAAGCATTCAAAACTCTGTTAAAAAATAGTTATGAAAACATCAATACATGAGTGCTTTTCAAAGAATTGTAGCTATCCAAATGTCATGGAACTTCCCACAAAAAGTGTATTTTGAGCGAAGATGCAATGCCAGAAATCAAAGTAGGCAGCTGTATTTTCCTGTGCTGACATGCTCCGTTTTGCTTTAGTGAAGCAATAATCGCTTCACTGCTGCTGATTGCAGTCTTGTGCCCTGTTTAAATATCTTCTGGGGAAGACCAAGGAGAATGAAGTTATTAAAAATCTGAGTTTCTCTGGGTTTGTTTGAAATGAATCATTATTAAGCAATTCTGCCTCACAACTTTTTAGAAAGTGAGTATTTAATTGCTGCTACTCAAATGCATTTTCTTAGGGTATGATTCCCGTTTGGACATCTTTTCTCTTTAGATAATTTGGTTTTAAAAATGTTGAAAATGGGAATAATGCACAGTTAAGAATAAGAGTTGCACCACTCATTGGGGAGATGATAGCAGACTGACAGCATCATGTTAAGCACAGAGGAAGCTGTGTTTAAGCTTTATTCCCCCCGCCTTGTTTGCCCTGACCCTGCATGGATGCACCTGGAAGTCTGTCACAAACTCAGGTACATTTGTGTATCTGTTAAAGGGGAACTTCTAACTCATATTTCTGTGTGGACATAGAAAGGCAGAATGACACAAAATCTTGCTGGGTTTTTTTTGTTTGTTTCTTCTTCAGAACAAAATATTTGACAGTTTCTCTGCCTCTTTATTGGTTATAAAAAGTGATGGAAGAAACATTAGCTGTGAAGAACCCAATGGAAAAGAGCAGCAAATTGAAAAGAACAGTTGTAATTGAAATAAGGAAAGAAAACAACTCATGAGCTGATTTGAAAAAAAATTGCAGAATTCAAATTCGGCTGAATAGTCCTTTGAAGAGAGAATTTTCTTCACAGTAGATCCTGTTGAATCCTGAAGTAACATATTGCCTCACTGCTGCTGCAAATTCATTTGTGCTTGTAATCTAAGACTCCTAAGGCTAATCTCAGCCTTCCTGTGCTACTGAATAGGTATACAATAAGCAGTCAATTGATTTGTGTTACTCTACCTAGTTTCAGAAGCACTTATTATACCAAATAGCTTATACTTTTCTGAGCACTCTAGCTCATCTCTCTTTGTTGCTGAGTTGTCATGCAATAGTAAGCATCTTATATTGCTTACTTTCCAAAATATGCCTTTTGTTTGTTTGTATTCTGACAATATATTAATTTTATTTCAATTTACGTATGCTTTCTGATCTTTCATGTGTTGCTGTCTTCCATATAAAGCCTTTTTCGCCCAGCTGAGTATTCAGTCCTTGCCAGCTATTTATAATTCAGTAAAAGCCCGTTTTCTGTTTCACACATCAGTTTTCATTGCAGCTAGGGTGGAATCTGTTATGTATTTGTGTGCTGTTTTCTCACACAGGCAAATCCTTTCATTCTCACCACTTCCACCAGGAGGTTTCAGCTATTTAACTGGTCGTGCACATGGACCTGAAAGTATTTTGTGGAGGTACTTGACTCGAACATCTGAATCTGTTTCCCAGTATCTCTTTTTTTATACCTTTCTACCTGGTCCTGTATATATCACATTACTAAAGTAATTTCTTTCAGGGCTTGTGAGGAATTTTGCTTAGTTCAGCCCCTATAGATCCATTAGGCTGCTGCCTAATGAATTAAAGGTTCATGAATATTAATGATGAAATACCCCTCTGTGTCCCAGCTCTAGCCATCTTCATGTGTGAGGAATGATTGTTTTTATACAGTTGACTATAAAACCTGTCTATTGAATGATTTCTATTGTGTAATCTGAAATCCCATAATTTAAGGTAAAATAATTTTGAAGTTGCCTAACTGTTATTTCAAGTATCTTTCTGCAGAGAATAGTGATGCATTATGTGTTAGCATTTACAGAATAAGCAGCCTTTCAAGGCAGTTAGACAAAAATTTCAGAAGCTTAATCACAACATGATCTAAGGAAGGAATCTTAAGATCATCTCTGGCCAGGCACACCGTAAATAACCCAGGTATAAACCATGTACTGGGCTGACTTGATGGCTTGGTAAGACTGATCTGAATTGACTGTAGTGTTTAGACCAGTAAACAGCCTTGACCAGAACAATATCCATTGGCCCTTTCTTTTATTTTTTAAGTAACATCTTCTGGCTTCGTTGGAGTTGTAGTCCTGAGGCAGAACTTCATTAGGATACCTCTTTTCCTGTCATGTCTGCATGCTTCCATTCCAGCAGTTTGTCCGAAGATGCTATGTGGGCTCTGAAGTTCATTAAGTTCATGAACTCCTTCCATATTTGTGTGTGTGTACATGTTTGCTGTCTGTCCTAAAAGTAAATAGTCCTACAGTATTTGTTACAGGGAACTCCTTGCCTTAATTTGTTGTGGGCTTCCTTTCAGCATTATTAAACTTTTTAGTCTCTGGCTATGGGTTGGTGCGTGCTGGGTTTGTCTCTGTGGAGGAAATGGAGTATCTTTTGTGCGTTAGTTGCTTTTTTAGGTAAGCAGTAGATTCTGTGTAAAATTCACACATCCTCTATGTCTTCCTCATACTCATCTGTTCTTTGAATTTGGATGGGAAAGAAAGTGTCTCTATGGGGTTCTGAGGATTTCCACACCTCCTGGGAGTTAATTTTGCCCCCTCTTTAGAACAGGTCAGTAGTGCTTATCAGGCATCGGGGTCACTGCTGTGAGTTGAGGCATTCCGGTTTCTCCCAGAAGTGAGACCAGACATCTTCTAAAAGGCTCTTAGCCCAACAAGAGGACTTCCTAGAATTTTAATCATACCCCATTTTGTTTTGACCCAAAATAGTGTGCTTTGGAGCTGTGCTAATTGACCTGATGTTCTGGTTTTAGATTCCTGGTAGTAACCCTCAGAGCTAATTTACACAATGTGCTTTGAACTGAACTTGGTAATGCAAATATAATGTCCTATTAGCAAACTATGAATGGTTCCTACTGGGATTTGTACAATGATTCTGAGTTCATTATTACTGTCATTCAATACTGTGGATGAGTAGAGGAAAAATAATTAAACAAAGTAGTACTTTCGATCCCAGAAGGAATGTAAAATCAACAAAGTTGAAAACCCAGAAGTCTTAACTTGTGTTTAATATATACACTCTGTGGAAAGGGTGGGGGAAGCAAGGGTGTGTATTAAATACTCAGCGTAGCTGCCCAGCCTAATTGGATGGAAAAATTGATACCCAGTGAATCATATATTTCCCCCAAATGACTCCATATTTCTCCACATTTTAGACTGATAATGTTACATGGAAAATGGCTTAAGAAGTATTTTCTTCTAATCCTCCTTTAAATATAAGTCATCTTCCAAAAGTGTTGCTTGGGGATTTAGCTGTGTGACTCCTACTGATATCCCTGGAAGTTTCACGGCTAAAATGCACAAACAGCGCTTTGAAAAAGCCTCTTACAATCCAACACTGTGGAAGCATTTGCTGTGTGAGCATTTCTCATTTCTACAACTTGACCTGGTGTTAGCAGCAAAATCTATGAAAACCTTAAAGCTGAGAAAACTGTTGAATGTTCCTCAACTTTGCATAAACATGCAGGCTGGTGCAAGTCCACTTCTACTAGATGGTGGGCAATTTGTCCCAATGTTTAAAATTCAGTTGCTAGGGAAGATGACAGAAAAGCCACTCTAATTGTTCAACTGACATATTAATTAGTCAGCCAGGCAAAGAGGCAGCAACTCAATTGAAAAATTATTCTCCAGTGTGGTGAACTGTAGCACTTGGCTCTACTCACATGTGAACAGAGTGCCCTGGAAGGTCAGCTGTAACCTGCTTGTCTGCTGCAGACCAGTTCAGACCAACAGGGTTTCCCTTGGGCTCAGTTCTTCAGCAGTACCTTTCAACCTGCTCTTCGTCATTCCTTCTTTTTCCTATTTGACTCCCTCCACTTCTCTTTTTGGCACTACTCTAGTGTGTTTCTTGGGCAGACTGTCTCTCTTAAGCTGTTAACTGCCCAATGATTAGACTGGATACCTGAGCAGGAAACCTGAGTCATCTTCTCTATGTTCAGGCTGTGAGACTCATGGAAGATTTAATTCCTTAGGTGTCAGAGCCCAGATTTGTTGTGGTCCAGCTGGTGGACCAACATTCTATCTGCCTGTCCACCTTTTCCATGAAGGAGTAATGACAAATGGATGGATGTTGTCTGTAGAGCTGATTAGTTTGTCCTGGGAGTGTACAGAAGTTATTGCTTCTCTTGCACCTTAGTGAGAAGGTTGAGGAGGCATAATTCTAATCCTAATGTTGTACATTTTGGAATAGCCTCATAATGCTGTTCTTGCTGTAGGTGTTGGGATATTCTGGAGATTTGGACCTTGATTTTTGCCAGAATTAGATTTCTGCCTCATGTCTTCAAAACTTAAGAAACTAAAACTTGCCTTTTCAAGGTGACACTTGAAAAATAATTTAGGTTGTGAAGATTGCATCAACTAAGCATGTGAAATCATACCTAAAGAACATTTGGTATTAGAAAATGTTCAATTAAGCTATTGTAGAAGAGTCTGCATCAGCCATTGGGAAGTTGTTTCAACATCACCAGAACAACCAGTAAAGTATCCACAAACTGCTGTCTCAGGAATCCTTACTAGCTTGTACTTACAAGTTTTCTTTTCTATAAGCGGCTTAAACACTGCAAGTTTGGTATGAAGAGCAAAACAAGGAGTAAAATTCCTTGTGGTATTGAATGATTTGCAGCTTAAGTGAAAGAGAAAAGCTGACAAAATCTGAAAAAGAAGAGTTTGAAAGGCAGAGTGGAAACTGAAAAGAACAACGGAGGAGAAAATGACACAAACAGCATAGACTTAGGAGTCAGGGAGGGAGACAGCTTGGGTCATATGGCAAACAAAATGCACGAAAAAGAAAGTCAGTCAAAAGTCAAGAAAGTGTCAATTTCAACAGAAGTTGCTATTTTAGTTGTTTGTTTTTTTCTAATGGCCCCTGCATTAAAGCATTTTGCTGCTCTGAAGAATGAGTTCACTCATCCTACTTACAATATAGCAGTGCAGAGACTCGATATGAAGGGCAAGGTCTTTAATTTCTTTTCTTTATGGACATTACATAAGCAGAGGTCTTAGGGTTTAATTCAAATAAAAGATTTTCTATTGATGCTGAAACTGTCTGCTTCAATCTAGAAAGAGATTTTGAACTAGTAATAAGGTTGCTCTTTTCATCATCTTTCTAAGCTAAATATGAATTGTCTCTTTAAAAAAAACCACAAAACCAAAAGGTTACAGGGAGCTCAAATATTTTATGGTTATCCAGATAAGGGGAAGATGCAGATTTATGCCTAATTCTAGTGACAGAAGACAGTATCAAGGAAAAAAAGATAAGAAAGAGAGGGTAGCATCAGGGAAGATTATGTGGTAATTTGCAATGTACTTGAGTCTGTCTTCCATTGGAATGTCATTGGAAACCCACTTTTATTATGCAATGTAAAGTGATGTGTACAACTAATTTATAAAGTGCACTTTATCACCGTATGTGAAATCTTATCCCTTCGTTGTGACCACGTTAGCTTAGAGATATTAAAGCCGTTGCTCTCAAGAACTCTACTGTAGTAGAGTTTTGCACTAGGAAGTTAGTAAGAAAACTAACAAAGAATTTATAGTATAAACAACATTTTTAAGTCAGCCAATTAAATTAATGATCCTGTCTTGAGAACAGTTAAAAAAACATCTGTCCACTCAAGAGTGCGCCCTTGTGTCTGTGACTCTGCCCTTTTGGGTGCTCAGGATTAGTAGAAGCACTCAGTGCACATACGGTCTTGTAGGTATATCTGTTTTGCTCAGCTGCAGTAATTCTCCCACATACATTGTGTAAATCTCTGCCCCAGCTTTGTGTGTAAGGAGCAGAGAGGCTTTTAAGGCATCACTGCATGTTCATGGTCAAAAGCATCATGTTTACATCGATGTGTCAGGCATAGCCAAATATTACTTGTGGGTTTAATGAAACTCGTATGCAGTTATGTGCAGGTTGTATAATGCCAGGAGGAAGCAGCTAGGGCAAAGATTATTAGGGATTAAGGAAAGTGATATATTAAAGCTCCCTTGTCCCTGAAATGGCTGAACAGAACAGGCTCTGCTCAGCCTCTCTGCTGGGCAGCTTCACATTTTTTCTTGTATGGAAGCCCTGTAATTGCATTGCAGAAAGGATGCCTGGTATAGCCAACAGTGGTCAAGTAGTTTACAAGGGGTTTCTGAAAACTTCAGTGTATGTGGGACACTGCTTCTCTGTATCATGGTCTCATTGTCAGCTATTTTTCAAAAAAGAAATTGCTGCTTCTCTGAAGTTTGAAGACCTGTTCTAGATCCTTGGAGAGAACAGCAGTACAAAAATGTAAGCTAGTGCTATTTGCAGGTCTCGTTTGTAAGCCTTGGTACAGGAAGTCCCTGCTTTATTTGATGTCATTTCAAGGTTGTTAAAAAATAGCTTGCAATGCTGAATATTCTTTCTCATCACTATTGCAATTTATATTACTTCTAACCTTCAGTATATACCTTTGAGGTCCACTTTGCTTTCCTTAAAATTACCTGAAGGACTGATGCCTTAGTAGCAATTTGTTCTACTATGAAGGTGTTTGAGATTTTCCTTTGTCAGTGATAGCATTGGCTTTTTAAACACTTTTTTCCCTTTTTTTGTGGCTTTTCAAAGCTCTCATGCTTGTATGCTGCTCTCCCTTTAATCTCTTTTAGTAACCAGATTCTACAGCAGCATTTGGGGGAATATTTCATTTTTCTAAATTTTTTTTTTGTTATGCTGCAGTGATGTGGTTTTGTTCTATAAAATTTTGAACAAAAACATCTTCTTCATTAAATAATTGTATTTGTTGAAATAAAAATATATTTTTTCCTCTGACTTATGGTTGTCTCTCTGTAGCTGCCTGGGTTCTTGCTAATTTGTATGGCCTGACTAGCAAGCATGTTGAGATAGGGAAAAATAATCAGCAGTATTAAGACTAGCATGAAATTTTGCAAAGATATTTTAGAAAAAAATTCTGGAGGGGTTAGAGTGATTCAGAGAAATCTTTGGTCATTTTTCCTTTACAATCTTAAATTAAAAAGCCAAAATGGGTTAATAATATAATTTTTTAGTTACTAAAGCATTAGGTGTAATACTGCATACTTGAAAGTTCAGCAGAAGAGCCACCTGAAACCAGATACTGTGTCTTTTAGAAGCTTTGATATTTTTGCATTGCTGTGACATGTGTCCAGTGGTCTATGGATCATCCATATTAGCTGTAAAGTATCCTCTTAAGCCAAAAATTGAATTCTGCTTTCACTTGTTTTATAGTTTGTCTCATCAGACAAAAATGTTTGATCTGTTCCTGCTTTTCATAACATAGGCATTAGGTGTTGTCAGTAGTTGTCGTGGAGCTTAGCCCATGCATAAAGCCTTAATTGTTCTCTGTTGTTTGTCTTGGATAGCTATATAAAGGGCTCATTCTGGGTCTTTTTATCTTATCTAGCAGTTTTAAAATAAATCTTACTTCCAGGAAAAACTTGTGGCAATTCAAGTAACAAGTTTGAACTCTTCTGGTGCCTTTGCACATGTTGAGTCTGGTTGCCTTGTTTTTGGGTGTGTAATGATTTCCAGATGATGTCTTGTGACTGCTGACAATCTACAGAGGGCAAGCTGGACACATGGCTCTCCTTGATGTTCAGGCTTTGCTTTATAAGGAGAAATGAAAAAAGGAAATTTTTTTTTTTGAGCGGGGAGGCTGAACAGATGGTCAGCAGAGGATTGAATTAATAGGTGGCAAACAGGCAGAGAGGAGAACCAGGTAGGAGAAAATGTAAGCAGATTGCTCTCTGATGCCTCTGCCTTCCCTTTTGTTCCTCCCCAGTTGTTCAGTAAAAAATGCAAGAGAAATAGGAATAGGAAGTGAAAAGAAACTTTTCTCATGGTTTTTGGGAAAGAGATTGTACTTTCAATGCTAAAGTCGTTAATAAGTTACTGTGTAACAAAATGTAAACAATGATTCTGGTGGCTGCAGAGAAGCAAGCAAAACAGGATGGTCCTATCCATGTGATGGAATGGGAGAGGAAAACTCAACCCTCACTTTCCCATAAGAGAATTCAGGTGCCTCCATCCCCTGAGGATGTTATTGGTGAAGATCTCCAGCATTCTTCCAGAAGTGGTACTCCAGTCACTCTGGAGCTAGAAATTGTGTATGGATCCATATCCTATCTAATTTTAAATAAAGTTAAACCTGTCTGCAATGAAGAAGACCTTTCTGGGGCAAGTTGGTTTAATTTAGGTCAGCAGTGTAAAACAGAGAGAGAGTTTGGTTTGAGCTCAGATTCCCCTGAAGTGAGAATGTTGTCATCCAGTACCAAATGCATGAAGTAGGAATGGTTTTCTTCCTGGTTTTCTGCAGCCAATTTAAAATTCCATTTAGTGCACTCCTGTCATTTGTAGCTTTTGAATCATTTGTGGAAAAGTAACCAAACCTGTGATAGGGGATCTGCACGTAGCCTGTGGTTACTGCAGAGGTGGTACATGCAGGGGAGAAGTTGGAAGGCCAGGAGGTTGCTTCCACATCTGGGGCTGGACAGGTGGGTGGTCTGCTGCTGTTTGCTTTGTGAGCCTCCCTACACTTTAGTCTCTTGAAGTATCAGGGCAGGTCTCTTGTCATGTAGTTATGTGCTCTGGTGACAGCTGGGCCTACAGCCCTTTAATTTAAAATCAGTATGCTTGCTTTGATACTGTGCAATAAAACAATGCATAAAATTTCAGCTGATTTTTTTTTAAGGTAAATTATTTACTGAAAGTAATTTGCCTCCTTCTGCCCGCTGTCTCCCTCATGTAGCATGGAAGGAATCCCTGTGTCAGGTTTGACAGATTTTGCAGAAATTTGAAAGAAACTCAGAAACCATGTGAAAGTATGGTAATTCTCTTGAATTTAGGCGATTTAATCATCACAGAACTTGAAGGGTCACCTGTCTCTTTGGATGAAAAGTACTGCATACAACAAAGAAGGTTCAGGAGGCAGATTCTGGGAGTGTCTGTTTCTCAAATGTGCCTTTTTATGCAGGGTGGTTTTCCCCTGCTCCCTGTCACCTCTGCAAACCTTTTATGCCTTGCTCAGAGACAGAATTGTCAGTTGTTGTTATAGGCAGAGCTGCTGGCACCTCCTGTCATTTCTCTGTGTAAGATCTATTTTCTGTTTTTTATTTCTTTGTCAAACTTCTGTTCATTCTGACATTTTCCATAACTTATATCTGCCCAGACATCTAACTTGAGAGCAGAATGTGGATTCTCTGTTAAAATCAGTATTTTCTGTACGCTATCTATGTTTAGCTGTAATTTTTTACGTCAAAGGCAAGGTGCCACTTGTCTTATTGCAGGCTCCAAATCGTTGTTGCACCAAGGTCTTCAAATTAAGCCATCTGTAAATATGTTGAGAACTTTGACACAAGCAGAAGGAGCATTTTCTTTGCCTGCTTCTGCTATGTGTAAAATACTGCCATCTTTCCAAAGAAGCTGGAAAAACTTGGCCAAACTTGGCCTTTATGTGATCTCCTAGAGAGAGGAAGCTGCTTCTCCTGGGCTTGCAGTGCCCACCCATTCCCAGCATGTCTGGAGGTTAGATGATGCTTCCTCCTGTTCAGGATGTACCAATGTGTTTGGGAGAAATTGAACAGTAGACATTCTGTATCCACAGCTCCAAAGGGAACTTCCTGAGGAAGGCGAGTTGTTCACACTGTACTTTCAGTGTTTTCCTGTTTCAGAGCAGTGTTCGGGGCAAAATGCTATGCTGTCATGTGTTCTGCCAATTTTGTATTTCTCTATTACTCTTCATAGATTTTTATTACTTCCCATATTTTTCCAGAGTTAGAGGGTATAAAGTGGAAATATGCTGTAGGTATTTAAATGTAAGAGTGAGCGAAGTATTTTAAGACAGTGATGCTCCCGATGGAACCTTTAGTTGTTTGCTTCTATGTATCAGAAGAGTTGCCCTGCGGTATCAGAGCAGTTGAGTGTCTCGTGCTGGAGAGGCAAGCGATGCTGATGGAAATCTTCACATGGACAAGATACAACCTACTCCATCCCTCTGAGGGCTCTGAAAGCAGTGGAGTGTCATTTGACAATGGATCCTTGAAAGCACCCTCTTCTCCTGTGGGATGGGATTATGGTAAAATCAATATTACTGAATCACCCAGCTGTTGTTGCAGGCTCTTTTCCATCCAGAGGGACTGAGACTGCCTAGCAGCTCTGCATAGTGTACAGCCCTGCTGCATTCACAGATCTCAGTCCCAGCAGAACTGCTGCTCCTGAACTGCCTTCCAGTGGTATGCCGCCGCAAAGCACAGCTTTCCAGTTGTGTGACAGGACAGTATGCTGTTCTCCAGGCCAGCTGTTTACAGAAGGAGGCAAAAACCTCGTGATTGAGTTATGGAATCATCTCCAATTAGGCAGAGAATATTCTCAACTCCACCAAGTAAGATTGGGTTATGTCTTTAAATGTCTGGCTTTAATTTCTCAGGTGTTCAGTACAGATGTTGGTGTTTCCAGTTCACCTTTCTGTAGTGCTTCTAATTGCAGAATAGCCAGTCTATTTGGACTCCCTAAATTTTGGCCACCTCATCTCTGGTGGCAGTAATTTCCTCAGGCTGATTTTGTGCTGTTCTGCAATGATATTTAGAGAATTAGCACATTTCTTAGAACAAACCACAGTTCCTGGAAGAGACAGGTAGTAACTACCTATCTCGGTATTTACTTCATTACTGGATGACAGGGAACCAGCATAGAATTTCCTTTGTCTTTTTTGAGTATTTACGCTTTTTTACTAAGGCACTTATTTTTGTCCCTTTAATCTTGACCTTTTCTGCTCTTTCTACTTGAGTTCCTTGGGAGCAATGCATTGGAGAGAGGCCATTGTTCTTCACACAGAGCTTGTTCTTTGGGGTTTCCCCCGTCTGTCTGCAGGATGCAAATTTCCTTACCATTCTGTAATCCAAAATCTTGTTACTGGGGCTTGATAAATCATCTTGACATGTAGTTGGGCAGCTGAGATGTCATCTCTGAAGTTTGACTGTCTTTTCAAGTGAACCTTTAAATATATCAAAGCCATTCTTCAGTTTTTCAGACCCCAACTTCGAGCATTAATGTAGTACATCTTCCATGACAGAAAAGATTGGAATCATTTTCATAGAGTCATTTTCTGCTTTCATTTTCTCTTAGTATTAATAACAACTTCTACATTTAAAAAAAGAATAGTGACAGGAAAAGCAACATGTCAGCCTTGTTCACACCTAATTCTATCCTCAGAGTAGATGAATGCGTGTCCATGCAGTGATTTTTATTCCTAGATGCTTAAGTCAGGAAAAAATCTCATTAAAGCCAGTGGGAGTTTTGATCTACCTGACTAATAAAGTATTTGAGAAGAAACATAATGCTTGTTGATCAGAAAGGCTAATTTTGTAGGCTTCAGTCTTGTCATGCAGGCCGGTGATGTCTGGCAGTTCTTTTTATGCTGGGTATTGATCTAGGAGCTATCACAGCTCTTCCAAGCTTTAATTTTGTGGAAAACTCTGTCATTATTTATCCATGCTCTCTATCCATTTAAAAAAAAAAGAAAAAGAAAAAAAAAACCTTCTAGGATAGAAGGCAAAGAATTTTCTTTGGACTTTGTATCTCTGGGACTCAGTGGATGACTTGTCTGGTAGAGAACTACTGGTCTATGAATACTATGATATTGACTACCAGTTTTTAAGCCCCTTATAAAATTTTAAAGATTTATTCTTCTGAGTTGCCAAGTATGCACATCTGGAACATCCATATGAACACTGGGCTCAAGGTATCTCCAGTCAGATACTCAGGTTTTATAAAGTTTTAGGAAATATTGATCATAGAATCCAAAGCATATATCATAGTCCATAGGTCCTTTTAAGCTCAATTTTTGAGGACCAAAGAATAAGAGACCGAAGAACAAACGTGATGATACACTTTCATATGCGGGCTCGAATAATCTTAGTAAGTAACAGAAATAGCATTACCCCACTGGGGTTGCTTTCAGATGAGAAATGACATGTGATGTTATTTTAAAAGAACACTATGTAGGTTAATTATTGAATGATACTTATGCAGCTTCTAAAATGGCAGATTTACATTCTGTAGCAGTTACAAGGCCACCACAGGAGCTCACTGCTGCTTCTCAGTTCTGTCTGACCAGGACTGATTCCAAGACTGGACCTTGCTGCTGTAAAGAGGAAGAAAATTTTAAGATAAAATAAGGGGAAGAAAATTTTAAATAAAATAAGGGAAAGAAATGCTGACTCACTTTTCTTCAATTAAGACTTCACAGGAAAAGTTTATTTTTAGTCTTAGCAAATAACGTGGTATTCTGATCTTCTGTGAGTATTTATACTTCTTTATTTTAATGGAGAATTTATACTTCTTTATTTTAATAACTCCCCTCAAGGCCAATATAAGCTAAGCATGTAAATCCCCAGAGAACTTATGGAAAAAGGCAACCCCATTCACTTAAATGTAAAAATAAACTATTTGGCTTGCAGAGAAGGATCTCATAAATTGTTATTTCTTTTCTTTCTCTGTCATCCAGTACTTTCTTGGCCAGATTGAAGGCACACACAGTTTCCTGTTTGCATTTTTTTGCTTTGAAGTGATGGTGAATAGATTCATTAAATTAGAACAAAAAATCTGCTAATCTGTTGCTTGTGTTCTATTGCAATGGATGAACTAAAAGGCTGGAAGTATTTCTGTATTTGTTGCAGTGCTGTCTACGGTTTGTTACAAGCAAAGTAACCTTACTCAGATTTTTAAGATGTGTTTTCCTTCCAGCAAAATCACCAGGTCACAGCTTTTCCAATTACACAGAGAAGAAGGCAAGGAGACAAAGCTAGTCTGGGGAGCTTTCTCTTTCAGCAGCAAAGTTTGCATTTCTTTTAATGTAGTTAAAACGTTTGACAGGAGAGAGTAGGGTTTAGTGATGTGAGGTGATTTCCAAATGAGTGTTAGCTTTTTGCTGACCTACTTTTGACTAGTGGTGTATTCTTGTCCATTACTTTTTGTCATTGAATAATGCTGATATATTAAGCTGTGTGCTTCAAGGGCATTGTAAAATTGCATGTAGGGGCAGGACTGAACTGTGAAAGTGTGAATTACTCTATCAGATCAAACCCAATTAAAAAGTGACAAGCACAGCAGGAGAAATTGAAAGCAAGGTTTATCTTTCATGTAACGTAAGAAGTCACTATATCGGTTAGAAACAAAGTGAGCGTGCTACAGATACTCCGCCTCTTCTCGTCCCTCTCCGAAAATTAATAATATCTGCTGACTTTATTATCCAAAAGAATAAGCCCCTGAGTTGTAACAGCTCATGTTGAAGGACGCTGTGACAATGGCAAGAGAAGGGGAAGTACAGCACCCGTACACCTTGAAGCTTTTTGCTATCAAAGCGTGCGCTGGGCCTCAGGTCAGCGCATTTGGGGGTTGATGGGTAGGGAGTTTGGAAGAAGTGGTTGCCATTTGTATAAAGCTGTAGTGTGTCATTAAAGAAAGACTTGCCGTCTTGCAGGCTCTCCGCAGTTCCGCAGGATGTGTAGTAATAAAAGCATGGTAAGGAAACTGAGCTTTTACTAAGCCCTGTAGTTGTTACAGAACTGCTGCAAGCTAGGGAAAGTTATTTAGTCTCCAGTGCCATTGCAGAAATCCTGATAAACCCTTTTGCATAATGTCCACTAGCACTCTTCTAATGATTAGTTGGGTATGTGGATGTATAAACTAATGCAGTTGTCTATGTACAGTATAATAGTGCGGAGTCCTGCTTCCAGACTACTGGGGCTGTGGTGGGTTTGGGTTTTTGTTTGTTTCAGGTTTTTTTGTTGTTTGGTTTGTTTGTTTGCTAATCCAATAAACACATATAACAAACAAAATACAAAAAAACCCCAACCAAAAAGTAAATCAACCTTGCAAAATGTCTTCTATACTTGCCATTGCATTGCAGATGGCTTCAGTGATGTGTGACTGCTGTGTGACCTGGTGAACACCACCTTCTGCAGACAGTCGATGTTACACTGACCCTGATGCTTGCTGCTAATGGTATTACCTCAGTGAACTCCTCTGTGTATAAACTTCAGCACAGCTGATTTGGTTAATGCTGAGTTTTCAGGTTAGGTTTTGGTGGGTGACATTCCACTTTGTGAAGGAAAAAAACCCGTCAAACACAGAAGGGGAAGCGCTTGATATGTGTGTGTGCTTGGAGCCATTGTATTGTAAGGAAGGTGGGGGAGATGAGTGGGTAAATTCACAGGGGTACCTGATCCAAGTTTTGCGTGTAAAAACAGTGATGCTCTGTAGGATGCCTCTTCATATAAAATACACATCTGATTTACAATGAATTAAGACTTTAAAAGAGACCAACTGATTTACAGTCCTACTAGCCTTGGACTTGGCAAACAGCTGTTAGGGAGAGGGGAAAATGTTGTCATATTGTGAAAATGGTTATTGTCTAAAAGGCTCCACTTTCCTGAAAGAGGTTTACCTGCTACCATTGATGGAGTACTGGTGGTAATTCAAAAGAATAGCTTTTTTGTTGTGTGTTATGGTAAGTAGTCTTTTGGAGTGTCTTCTGGGTGAAGAAGTTGTAGGGACTCAGACAATATCTAGGTCTGAACTTTAAAAACAAACACACACAACTCTCCCCCCAAACACCAAACCACAAAAAACCCCAACCTGAATTTCATAACAATCTTGAGTGATATTTCTTTTCATTCTATAGTGTTTTGGTTTTATCAGAAAAAGTTTGATGCAAAATTGATAACAATTTAAAGGACTGTTGTGCATGCACTGATGCATGTTTTAGGCTGGCTTACTTCTCCTAAAGATAAAGAGGAGGACCTAGCTGCATGTGTAATGTTTCTTTTTTTGTGGGGATGATTGTTTTTTGGCTGTTCTTGTTGTCTTTGTTTGCTTTTTATTTTGTCAAGAAGAAACTTCTACAAACTGTGCCTTTGTTAGTTTCACAGTTTTTCTGGCCCAACAAAGAGGTTAATGCATTCGTTATCGATCTATTATTATAATATAGAGACAATAGACTTTCAAGAAAAAAGGGAGAAGACACCCACACTCTAATTTGAATGTGAAAAAGATTAATGAAATTCTTATTCCTAACTGATATGTGTAAAATATGTGGGTAAGAGATGAGTTGGTTTAAAAAAGAAAACCCCCATGAAACTGTACAGTTATACTGTTACCTAACTTTGACCTTTATTTTGCAGTGACCAGTGTAAAAGAAAGTGCTGAGAAGTACATGGAGATTCTGGAGGATAAACTACATAGGTAAGGATGATATTGTGGAGACCCTTTGAAATCTTAAAGATGCTTGTACATGCAGCATTGATATGCATAGAAGTGTTAAGAAACTTGCATGAGAATAATACCAAAAATAGTTCAAAGTAGGAAATACTGATTGTGTTAAGAGCTCTGTTCATGGCTGCGTTCAGCAGCCTGGCAATGGGTGCAGGTGAAAGAATCACTGCATTCTCCAGTGCACAGGACTGCTCTGGAGCAGTGGTGGTCCAGCCAGAAACCCCGAAGTATTGGGGATATGACAACTGGGTGAAAAATCACCCTTCTGCTCCTATGCAAAACCCAGTGCTGATTAGGGCCAAGGAATCCCTTACCAGAATTCTGTACATCTTTAGCAAGTAATGACAGTCTGTGTAACAGTTTTGGAAAAATGCCTATTTGGGGTATTGTGGAGAGCAAATACAAACCAAGACAACAATAGAGATATCTTAAGAACTGAATCCTAATGCAGAATTTACAGATTTTTATGCTTTTTTTTTTTTTAAAACAAATGCTAACATTTATATTTCCTTCTCTTGCTGCGTGAAGGGGGTTCTAGGTGACCCCTTTTGACTTTCAGCTTCTCCTTGAAATATGGTTAGCAAATACTACACTGCTGTTGTAATGGAATCTTCTAGTGAGTGAACTTTGCCCTGAATGAGTGTATTTGTATTGAAAAAGGCTTTCATGGGTTGTAACTGGAGTTTGTGTCTTAATGAAATGTAATCCACCAAATTAACACCACTTCCATTTCCATTACTGAGCAGGTATAATTAATAAATTGTTGCCCTTGCTATTTTTTTTGTTGTATTGACAAAGAGAGGGTTCTATATGTTTAGTTTTGTTCACTCATACTTTTGAATATAGAAATATTTATTTTACTCAACTCTTAAATTTAAAAGATATTCAGATCTGAATTAAAAATGATGGAAAGAGACCTGAAGATCAAGCTTTGTGTCTGTGTGCTGCCTAGCCCTCTCTTAATAACATTTTTACTCCATATACTTCAGTCCATTAGTTTAAGACACATCTTAAGGACTTTGTGTGCTGCCTTTTTGAAAACCATACTCTTCAATAAAAAATAAAGTATAGCAACATGTTTTGATGCTTCTAGACTGTATGGATTTAATTTGACATATCAGGCTCTCAGAAGGAAGTAAATTTCTCTTTAAGTGTTAAATACTTGGAGAATCTGTATGTTTGTTTCTCCTTCCAGAGGTTTATCAGATAGAGTTTGCAGGTCCCAGATGGTGACAATTCATTCCTGAACTTGTTTTCCAAGATCTGCAAATGGTATAAGTCTAAAAATAGTTCAAGTAATTAAGGGCTAAGAATTTGTTTGAAAATTGATGGCAAGAGAAAACCTTTAATGTTTTTATCAGAAAGAAGTTTCCAAGATACGATGTCTTGAAAAATAGTTTATTTTTATGCTAATAAGGTGGTTATAGATGTTTGTTTTTAATACGTTCTTTGGTCTTTAAGTAGTTAGCTGCACCATCTTTACAGCTTGAGCAATAAAAAGAAAAAGCAAGCAAGAGCCCAATAGGCCTCCCTGAACCCTGCCCCTGCTTAGAGCAGTAACATGAGAGAGCTTCTCATTTGCGGTCTTCATACAGATGCTCAGATTACTCATTTATATATATCATAAGCTAAAGAAAGAGTCTCTAAGGAAAATTTAAAGAGTGAGTTTTAAGATTACATTTTAGACAGAGGTAGAATTTGCATCTGGCTCATGGATGCGCCTTTGGGGATGCTCTTGAAACCAAAAGAGGATCAAGTCTGGGTAGCATGAATTCAAATAAGCCTCTAAAGCTTTTCTCCAGATGAAATATATAATTTTGCCAGGTAATGTTTCAAATAGAAACAGCCTAGATTCAGAACCCTTCAATTTAAGATACAGCTTCAAAGTAAAGCAGAACTCTCAGAAATGTTGTTTTTGACCACTTTGTAACAGAAGGAAAAGGAAGTTAATGAAGAAAACTCATAACAAAACAGCTTTAATGAAGATTCAGGTTTAAAAAATATCAGTTTTTTCAGTTAATTTCCCTCCCACCCACCTTTTTTATTTAGTGTGGAATATATTCCTCTTGTCCTTTTTTTTTTTTTTTTAATGGTTGGAGGGTGGGGAGGGGAACATAACTTATTTGCTGGAGCACCTTTTGGTGAGGTGGGGGTTTTAGGGTTTTTTGTTTGTTGGTTTGTTGGTTTTTAAAACAAGTGCAATGCTTTTCACTGTGACCTAAAAAATGCATCCATTGTTGGGTAGCTTAATAGAACACATTTCATTAGGAATGCTACTCTTTTGATAGCCTTGTACGTAAAGAAAAAATGGGAAAATATGCATTGACAAAACCCAGAAATATGTTCAGTATCTGTTAGTTTCACCCCAAGGAAGGCAAACCACCCATTAAGTATACAGATTGCTTGACATTTTTTTTTCCTTATTTAAAGTATGGGTTGTATTCTGAGAGTGGACTGACAGTTGTTGAGGACAATATCCTCCAAGAAAAGAATGAACAAATAGCACATTTAATAATGTTGCTGCTGTCTCTTTCCCAGTCACCAGCATACATCAAACCATTCCTCAAGTTTATACATTAAATCATTGGCTGCTCTCTTGAGATTGTAAGTACCACTGCCATCTCTTCCATGGTAGACCTTGCAAATTGCTTACCTTTTGTTAGCAAACAGGAGATGTGCAAAAGTGGTCAGAGTTAGGGTAACCAAAGTGAGTTCAGCAGAGACATCTGGATGTCTGAATATCTGAAGTACAAGAAGTTTTGCGTGGATAACTTCAGCTCATCACTTGAGCCGTTTAGGAGGGATTGTACAGGAGAAGTTTACAGTAATTGCCTGATATAGATAATTGAAATTCAGATGAGCATCTTCTCGTGGGACCCTTGTTCTTCCACAGAAAGTGTTTTTTTTTTTAATTTCGCTTGTTTTCACACCAAGTGAAGGCTCTGCTAGCACTTTATATCACTAACATAAATAAAATGTACTTCAACCATCCAACTCTTTCAAGAACCACCAAGTTCTGCCATAAGTGAGCTTAAGTCATGTAAATGAGTGAGGGTCACGAGCTGATCCTAGGAGAGAGTGCTGTAAAGCCATAAAAGATTTCATCTTGAGCTGTTAGTGGCTGTATGTCATGTTGTAGAAACTGTGATGTCTGCTATAGGAGAACTGTTGTGCTAAGGCTGCTGAGTAAGGCTTTCCAAAAGCTTTTCCCTCTTGTCTATGGAGCAGCACAGACATACTTGGGAGTGCCAGATGGTCTGCGGTAGTTTTGCGTAACCCATGACCCTCCTCAGTTGTGCTGAGGGCTGTTCCAGCTGCTGGTAGTATCTTAGCAGTGCACAGATAGGACTGAAATGTCATCTTTGCCTGCCTGCCCCCAAGACTGTGTGTTTTCTACTGTGCTTCCAAGAGACCTTACGGCCCCTTCCCTTGCTGGATAATGATCTGATCTTATTTTGCTTACCAACAGTTCTGCTGCTGGAGTATTAAAATGCAGGTTAGACAAAATACTAGATCCTTCTAGTGACTCATTTAGTCCCTTTCTTCTTCCCAGCTGGTCTAAGTCATACACAGCTGTGAGAACATTAGCTCCAAAATTCTGAGCAGCAGATACTTTATATGCGGTGATGCATTCCTTCATATCTCTTGGCCCACATGGTGATGACTTCTAAATCCCTTATCCTAGCTGCCTCAGGCTGGAAACAATTTTTTTGTACTAGCTGATGTAAAGATGACATTTCTTGAGCTGAGGGAATTTAATGTGATTGTACTGTTCTCTAGGCCTTGAAAGATTATGCTGTGACTTCCATTCATCACAAAAACAGGGCTTTTAAGTGGCTTTTCCTAATTCCCAGATAGGAATCATGAAATTGTTTTTGGGGAATAATATTGTTCAAGAATAACTGGTGACAATTACACAAAGGTATTTTATTGAGCTATTTTCTGTGCTATTCTGCAAGAAAGGGGAAATGCACAAATATAACAAGATGCAATACTGCAATGACTTTGCTTTGCCATTGTTGAGTGATAAAGCACCAGGTAACTTTGCAAATGTTTGCAAAACCTTTCTTCTTTAATTGACTCTCTTTTGCTGTTTGTCTTGGGTTAATTTTCTGTTCAACAATGTTTGTTTTCATATTAATGGTGCCTTTAGTTGCACTCATGGGTACATGGTATGGAAAATGTCGTGGAGTCTTAACTTACAGCACGTAAGTTGTGCTCATCCGGGTGGTTCCTTGTTCACTGAGGTGTTAAGATGGTTGGTGTGATACAGGCAACTTGCATTTATTGAAGCAGCAGAAATCAAGCACAAGGTCTGTTTTACCCGGTCTCATCTGTGATTTTTTTTTTTTTTAAAGCATTTCAACCAAATGTCACTTGACTAGTTCAGAACAAATGTGGCTGCAGCCTGGTTGCTCTGGCTGCTAGGGCATGCATGTATGCTGTGTCAGAAACAAGGGTTTCTCATGCAGGCAGTGTTTTTAATGCATTTGAGTATGTCATCTTCACTGAGATCCTGTCCCTTCAGGCAAGACATCCAATGTTCTGAGAGTCCCATGCCATAAGAGGACAGGTCAGGATTAAATGCCACCACATCACATTCCAGTTTACGTGAAAATGAACAGTCTTAAAAGTTATTGCCTTCCCTTATTATTCATTGTTAGCTTACATACCACATGTCTTGAGTCTCCTTTATAACATACTAAGTTTCAGAAATGGTTTTGGGAGCAGAGCTGGGTTTGAATGCTCTGAATAGCACAGCATACTGAAAGACAGTGTTTCATACTGCTGATGGTCTTAAAGATGATCTCAGGACACATCAAAAGGACTGTGTACCCTGGCAGATTTGTAGCTCTCTTTCTCTGTTGTTCCTGTCTGTATGGAATATTTTGTGGTTTAGTTTAACATTGATTATATAGGTGCAGTTTCCCCAACTGTGTTGTTTGCTCATGATTTCAGGCTGTTGTTTTTGAGTGGTCCTTATCTCTGTGAAAAAATGCCCTTGGATGGCAGTGGAATCACTTGTGTTGCCTGCTGTTACAACAAAGGACTGCAGGACTAGGCTCAGTGTGATTAACTTATGTACTGAAAGTTTGGAACATGTTTAGAGATTGATGCTGCTTGAAGTGAATATGTTACATAACTTGCCAGATTCATAAATTTGGAAGAAATCTTTGCACTCTCCAGTGACATTTGAAGGCATTCTGCCTAAATCATGGTTTGCTGTTCTTTAGAGTAAAACAGTCTCTCTCGACCACACTGTGTAGTTTTATCATACTGATGGGTACCTAAAAGGCCTTCAACCACCACCAAATAATTTCTCATGTTTCAGTAAAGTGAAAAACACATTGCAGTGTCACCAAACTCTCATGGGAACAATCAAACACTTTACTTTGGACAATCCGTTCTCCTTGTTGTGAACAATACATCTGCTTTGTTTCAGTTACCTTATTTTTCTGTCTACATGAGAGAGGCTGTCATGAAAACAGGACTATTGTTTCTTAAAGGTTCATGTTTTCCTGATATTCTTTTCCAGCCTGAAAACAGCAACTCTTCTCATACTACTTACTTTGCTGTGGAAAGGTTATGATACCATGGATTGAAGGATTATCACTTTCAGCCATGTAACTGGTAACAAGAACATAGGAACTTGTGAATGAAAGTAGCATTTTAAATGGATTTCTATAGGGGAGGGGAAATTTGGCAAGATCCAATGGATCTTTTGGTACTTTTGTAGTGAGGGAAGTTTACTTGCCCAAAATACTCACAAATCAAAGGAGCTGTGAATAATGGAAAGCAAACTGCTAAGTGTGTTAGTTAATAAATTACAGGTGATTTTTTGGTTGCTATATTGGCCCAGTCTTATTTGGGAGATACATCTTCTTTTTTTAATGGTTTTGCAAAGTTCCACAGTGGTGAATCCAATTAACAAAGAAGAAAAATGTAAACATCTTTCTTGCTCTGTTTTCTCCCCTCTGCTTTAAATGTTGTGTGCTTTCTTATTTGCTGTTCTTTAATTGCCCTGTCTTGAAGTTAGCAATCTTAGAAAGGGGACTTTCTGATTCTCCTCCTTCTCTTTCCTTTATTGTGGCTCCTCTGTCTTCCTTCCTTGGTCTTGTCTCATTTCCACTTTGTGTATTTTTTTCTTACCTTTGTTTCCAACTCTATCCCTTGGGACACCTTTTTTTGCCTATCTCCTTTGTGCATCATAGAGCGGGGGGAAGTTGGATAGTAGGAATATAATAAAGCACTTTCTACACAGAAAACCTATTCTCACCTTTAAACCACATTAGATTACTTTTCAAGCTGTTTTAGGCTGCATGACCACACTGCAGGTTCTCACTAAATATCCTTATTGTCTTCACGATCACTTGCAATGTATTTGAAAATGTTTGCAGTTTCCTGACAAAGTATAGTATCTTGGAAGCTCTTAGTAAATTTAAATAATGTCAGAAGATATTTGATGGTATTGCTTCACAGAAGTGGATTAGCCTAGATTAACTGGGTCTGGAGGAAAGGGGAGAATCTTCACTATGCCTTTCATTTCTGGTTGTGGAAAATGTAGCTAATGCCCACAGGGTGTGGAAAAGGAAATCATCTCTATAGAAGTGCAGCAGATTAGTTTCTAATCATGTTTCTGCAGCATAATGTGCATTTTATCGTCAGTGTTATCTGGTGGCATGTGCTAGTGGAGATCCCTTGATAAACTCATGTCTGTGCCAGGATGGAACTCTTGATCCCCAGCCTTGAACTTGTGTTTCAGCCCTGGCAGGACTAATATCTATCTATAGATGAAATGCACATTGCACAAGCAATAAAAATAGAGGGCAAAGAATGCAATCGGCTTCCTTCACCAAGTGAGAAAATGTATTTAAAAAAAAAACCCCAAACAAAGCAAAAACCAAGCCGAAAACCACCCCCATTACTACTTCTGTCTGTGGCATCCACAAGATAGGAGATAATTCCACTGATGGAACCCACCACGTCTTTTGTAGCAGTAATCTACTGTGTCGCAGTAGCAGGAATCTTCTGAATTTGCAGTGATAAAATGAATTTTTTGCTTCAAGGGGAGGAGAACTTTGTTTTATATCCTAGGGAACCATCTGCTGGTTTAAGGTGTGGAGGGAGATGGGTAGGCTTTTGGGCCCCACAGTACTCTGGGGGAAGGGAAGGTAACAGAAAATTTACTTCCTCACTTTAAGTTGTAGTAGACAATTAAAACTGCACCAATGTATATGTGTTACATATAACATTTTTACAAAGCTGTTTGGCTTCTATATAAGATGATAAGAATTGAAGAAGG
>NW_008236217.1:2385050-2393049 GCF_000691975.1 Corvus brachyrhynchos | reverse complement strand
CCCCCCCTTTTATATATATGTATCTATTTTTTTGGTATTTTGCCTGTTTGGAGACACTGGGTCACAAATACTGATTTTTAATTGGGAGGTAGGGGAACTGTGGCACGTGACTGTACTGTTTGATAAGAAGTAGCAGAAAGCGCTGTTCTTTTTAGCTGTTCTCAGCATTGAAACTAAATCTTTTTAGGGGAAAAAAAAAAAAGGTCAGATTTGAGGCCAGTTTCCAGTGCCTCAGAGCTTTGGAAAAAGCAAAGCACATGGTTGAACAGCCTTCACTAACTCCCTGTCCATATTAATTCAGGTTTCAGCCAGGGCTTTTTCCAAGTTACTGAATTAACTTCAGTAGTTAGTGTGCAGCATTGTCAAAGACAAGGTGACAGGAGATTTTGCTGCTTATTCATGGAAAATCTTGCCCTTCTTCCCTCTAGGCTCTTTGTCTTCCATTCATTTTATTCTTAGCATAGCAAAAATTGTCAGAGGGCAAGGCTGTGTCTCCCCTTCTAAAAACATAAAGTATTGCCCTTGCTTGAAAAGGAAATGTGGTGAAAGTTTACAGCCTCTCTAGCTGGTTAGTAATTGTATATTTTGTTAGGATTTTGTTTTATTCTTTATGCCCTATTCTTATGCTGCATTGTTCTGGTGCTGGTCAGTCATGCCTGCAAAGCTAGAGTGCAACACTGTGCTGAAATTCATTAGTGTCACGTTCTGTGGTTTAACCCCAGCCAGCAGCCAAGCCCCACACAGCAGCCCCTTGCTCACTCCCCCACCAGCAGGATCGGGGAGAGAACAGGAAGGGTAAAAGTGAGAAAAGTCATGGGTTGAGATAAAGGCAGTTTAATGGGGAAAGTAAAAGCCACGCACGCAAGCAAAGCAAAACAAGGAATTAGTTCAGCACTTCCCATGGGCAGGCAGGTGTTCAGCCATCCCCAGGAGAGCAGGGCCCCCTCATACACAGCAGTTATTTGGGAAGAGAGATGCCATCCTTCCAAACATGCCCCACTTCTTCCTTCTTCCCCCACTTATATATAGAGCATGATGTCATATGGTCTATATACGTGTCCCAGCTGTGTCTTCTCCCAACTTCCATGCACCCCTAACTTTCTCCCCAGCACGGCAGTAGAAAAAGCAGAAAAGGCCTTGGCTCTGTGCAAGCCCTGCTCAGCAATAACAAAAGCATCTCTGTATTATCAATCCTGTGTTCAGCACAAATCCAAAACACAGCCCCATACTCACCACTGGGAAGAAAATTACCTCAGCTAAAACTAGCACACACAGTAGTCCTCCGCTGCAAACCCTTGCCTTGTCAAGAGTAAGTAATTCTATATCACTTTGCTGCTTTGGTGTGCTGAGATTTCCCTGTTTTGCAGCTGAAGTAACATTTTTCTTATCTTTTTCCCTAATCTCTTGTGCTCTTCTTGCTTGAATTATGTGAATTTGATTAAGAGTTTAAAATTCATATTAATAATTTTGCTTGTTTGTTAATTGGTGATACTTTTCAGTGTGGAGAGGATCCATTTTATGAATTGAATGTCTACCATGACTGACATCAGTCATACATCCTTCCTCTTTCCCAGGAGTAGGTTCTTGGCTTTTGGACCTGGAAGCCTATACAATTTCTCTTGAAGATATTGGTCCTAACGTATGCTTGCATTAATGAAGGGAAGATTGATACAATGAGCTTTGGTGGTTTGCTTTTAATAGTTTCCCATTTCCTATGCAAAAATGCTTTGGCTATGACAGAATATTTTTTATAACAGCTCCACTATGCTTCACAAAGAGTGTTCAGCCACTGACCTCATTCTAGAATTTTCAGAGGGAATTTGAAAATAAGATCCAAGATCAACAATATAAGGATGTATTTGCAGTGTGCTGTAGCTGCTGAGGAGTTAAATTTGGACGCTGTCAACCTAAAGGACAGTGGTTTCATCATTCCCTTCAAATAACAAGGAAAACATGCAGCAGGGTGTAGTAGTGTTAGGTGGGAGGCAGTCTGAAAACTAGGGACTGAGTTTGAGAAATTGATTAAAGAATATCCCTTTACACAGAGGACTGTTTCCAATAATTTTATGTAACTTTTCCCAGTCTTACTGAGAAAAATAACTGTAAACTCTTCAAAGTGCTTCTCTTTGCCCTTCAGCATCACCTGTGCCTTGCCCAGCTCTGCCCTGCTGTTGACTTCTCTGTGAGCTGATTTCATGCAAACCTCAACCCGTTTTAGCTGTGAAGATATGACTCTGTGAGGGAAGGGAGGGATAGCAAAGCTCTTTGTCACCTCTGGGTCCATGGCATTTAGCTTTTGCTCTCCTACCAGATGCTCTTGGTGGCTGCATGTAAGTGAATACATGTAGTGAAAAAGAGCTTCTCCCTTCTGAACTTGGCAAGAAAAGTGTTCAGAGGTGGATGTGTATTTTCTTACTGCTACTCTTTTCCAATGCATCCCTGAAGACAAGATTTGAAACCAGTTTGTGCAATTACAGAGGCTTAGTCATCTCTCTTGAGTGGGATTGCCATCAACAGTAGTAATGGCTGTAGAGCAGTCAAGGAAGATGAGGATGGATGCCTGACGCCATTCTGCCTGCTCTCCACCAGTGCTGCTAAATCCTCCTGTTCTGTCTTTGGGTGATAATTCGCACAAAGCCCTGGCTGGCCAATTAGATAGGAACTTGATCGTGATTAAACAAGTAGAAAATAAAGTATTGCCATCTGCATAGCATAAGTGTGAAGATGTAGGGTAGCTCTATTTTGCATACAACTGGGACAGTCTTTCCTGCTAGCATTTGGAAACTTTCATTAATTAATGTACTTACTCCTGGAAATGTACTGTGCTAGTCTGGGGAGACACGTGTGGCCCAGCAGCTTCAAGTGTGCTGTCAGCAGCAGTGCAGGGTTTTTGTAGGTAGCAGGGTCCAGCCAGGGAGGACCTGTAGACCTTGCCCTTTCTCTTGCTCTTTTTGATCCAGAACAGGATTTGGCTCCTGAACTTACATGACTCTGCAACTACAGCAGGTCATATGGTGCCCTTGGATGTTTCAGAGGAGCTCCGTAAGCACGTGGCTATTGACATCGGTATTTGGCCAATGCTCTCGTTTTTCCAGGTGTGTCCTGGTTACAAAAGTTGAATTTCAAGGTACATTCCTACATGATAACAATGTATCACCTCTCCCAATTGTACCTCTTCTAAAAGGTTATTTCTTTGCCCTGTTTTTTAATCATTATGTATGCTTAATTCCTGTTTGCTCAGTGGCGCACAAGATGATTCACATTCCCAAATTCCCTTGATGCTGAAAATCTAAATCTCTCATCCTTTCAGACAGAGAAGTATATTTTAAACTGTTTGATATCAGGGAAGAGAGGTGAATAAAAATGATAGGAGAATTGTGAATTCCTTCTATGTGCTTCCTAGCACTGTGGTCAGAGAATGTAATAAGCAATAAGAGATCAGGCTCATTATTCTAACTGCTTTGCAATAAGAACACATTCTTCTCTTGGTATAAATAGCCATTGCTGCTCTTGCAGCAGTGTGGATTTGTGGCAGCTGAGAATGTGGCCTCAATGCAAATGCTGTGCTTTCTTCCTGTGGCATACTTTTAGAAACAAGTGTATTCTCTTGGATTAGAACTGGTGGTGACTTTGAAAGCCACTAAATGACTTCCATTTCTGTGGAGGTCACTAGAGTTGGATGCTTTGTGGAGTTCAAGCTCAAGAAAGTATTGAAGCTTGTGTAGCAGCTCAGCTGAACAGGGCTTAGAGGAATACATAGATACTGAGATACGTGTTTTCCAAAATCAGGGCCTAATTCGTGCCTCTCCTTTAAATCTAATTTGGGATCAAATATTAAATAGTGCAGAAAAAATATTTTATTCCAGCAATTCCTATCCAACCAAAATTAATGACATTGTGGGGCTTTGCCGTTATTGCAGGAGCCAAAGGCAAGCAGGATACAGACTGAATTATCAGAGTTAGTACCAAGCTTGAAGGTGTTTTATCAGGTTATGAATAAGGTGAATGATAAACTAGGTTTGAGAAGCTGGCTTTGTGTGAACTGCTTAATAAGAAGAATTCCCTGGTAGCTTTCTCCTCATCTATCAAGGTTAAGTTTTTTAGTCTTAGAATAGATTATTTGTAATAGATGTTTCAGTGGAGGTAAGGGCAGAGGACCATTCCTTTTTTCAAAGAGAAATAAATAGCCCTGAAAGCAGGTAGTAAATTTTTACATTATAGATTAGGTAATACAGTAAAAATAAACTCTAAAGTAAATATAGGGACAGAATTGAATTATAAATGCTCTCAACAAGATGCCTTCCTTCTTCCCTTGTAAATTACTGAATTTCCTGCACCTGGCATGTTGGTCCTGTTCCTGCATCCACCCTGTGTTAAGAATTGAAGCGAAAACCATCAGCTGCAGCAGTCTGTAATTTTGTGTTTCCAGTGGAGATAATTTAAGTATAATGCAATCACACTGAATATTGGTAAAAAGATGACAGCCCATGATTAAAGTTCTGCGCCAGGTAAAATAAATGGCTGGAGAATTGAAGAGAAAACAACGAAAGTATTGTTTGATATTGTGTGGTATGTTGTTTTTTAATAACACTAGTCAAATGTTTATTGTTGGTTTTAAGCACTAGAAATATTGTTTTTAACAGGCCTTTCAGGAAACAAAAAACAGACATAAAATATGTACATTCCACATAAAATTCGAGGTGATAGCTCTGTCCTTAAGTTGCCATATCAGGGTGGGGTTTTTTTAGAAAAGATGTCAATTCTTAGCAGATTGGTTTTAGATTTCAGTGCTAAACTTCAGTATCCTGGATGCAGTAGGTAATGTTTCACTGAGTGGAAAAAATTGTGGATAATGAGTATAATTGATAAGGTTAATTTTTAAAAATACATTGGCAGAAAACATTGGCAGATATATATTTATTCTGTTTTTTTTGTTTACTGAGATTACTGTGAGGGGCCATGTATTTTTATATGAATTTACATATTTGTTGTTATTAGTGTATCTCTATGAAAAATTCTGCACAGAAAGGAATTTTTTAAAGAAATATGAAGGCGGTTCAAGTTAATAGCTTTTGTGAGATGTGAGAAAATTCCTTAGAAATCTTAGAACCCATCATAATAGAATGTTTATGCTTTTTCCTTAATTACACAATTTATAGAATTGGTGGTGTAGCCTCATTATGCATATATACAAAATGTCTTCATCTAAAGACACTACCTGGAGCTACCACAAGTAATAGAATGGCAGGATTACCTTCTGGGTAACAGAACAGAGAGGGGGAGAAAACAGAGGCAGTGAAGAACAGGCTGAAGTTTTTAACTGAAAGAGTTGTCCCTGCTCCCAGACTCGCAGAAATACACTTTTCCTGGAGTGAAAGTTCAGATATGGGCAAGCAAAGATGTGAAAGAAGCAAGGACCATGCAACAGGCAGCAGCTGTCCGAAGAAGACAGTGCAGTGTTTAAGTGGTCGCCTTCCAGCATGGCATTGTTCCTTTCAACATAGTGTTACACTTCAGTTCCATTCTCTAAGTGGTTTTTATGCTGGGCATAGGGTGTCTACAGTGTTAAATATCTCAGACGAGCAGGTGTCTGAATGTATTTGGGGTTCTCCACTAGGACTGGTCTGAAATTTGGCAGATGTGAGCAAGGAGGGAATTGAACTGTTGCTCTTCTTTTTGCTCACCAAGCCAAGAAGTACTGAAAGTTTGGAACATGTTTAGAAATTGATGCTGCTTGAAGTGAATATGGTACATGTTCACTTCAGCTCCTAATCCCAACACAACTTAAAAGACTGTGGTGGGTGTTCCATAGCAGTATTGTGGAGGTTAGATCACTCAACAAGGACACAGGATATCTGGCTCCAGGTGCTCTGCCTCCAGATTTACTCTGTCCTGAGATGTGGATGCCATAGCCACCACACTGAGGGCTGGTTTGGAGGCTCTGCTCTCCTTTTACCTCAAATCTGCCCCTTTCTGCACATTTGCTTCTGCTCCTGGGATGCTGTAGAAAGCAGAGCCACTGCCATCACCCATTCTTCCAGCTGCGTCAAAGTGGTGTCTTCACCTCTGTGCTGCACTGTCATATCCTGTCTGGGTGCACTGGATGTCTTTTGAATCTGCCTGATGTGCAGAGAACTTGACTGTGGCTATGAAGTGTAGATACTAGAAAAGTCAGCCCAGAGCAAATTTTTCAGGTGTTGAAGATACAAAAGTCCAGAAATTAGATGGGGGTTGTGAGGATTTCTTTCTTGGGCTTCTGTGGTTCTGGTCCAGAATATTCTCTAGTGGGTGAAACATCACATTTAAAGAGGGAGAGCTACTTGTTGTTTTGTAGTTAGTATTGTATGTTTTATAGAGGAGAAGGCAAGGTTGGAGAAGCAAGCTGCTGTTGCTTGTGCCAGGGGAAAAAAAGGACTGCAAGCTTCAGACTTTGCCTGGGAGGTTTAGCTATTCTCCAGGGTAGAGTAGGTTGTTAATCTGACGAGGGAATATGTGAAGTCTCTTTCTGGGAGTGAGTCTTGTTTTCACATGGAGAAATGTGATAATAGTGCTGAGCAGCAAACAAGGGTTATCAGTGAGCTTTGAAATAAGGGAGTAGGAAGAATGTCTCCCGCATTGGGAGACAGCCACGCGATTGGAATCATACGAAGTCAATTCATTAGATTTTTGGCTCCTGTGGAGAATGGAGAGGAGGGACACAATGCAAGGAATTGAATTCTGAAATTGAGATTACATTGAAGGTGTTTATAGGATTAGGGAGACTTGCAAGAAGGGGGTAAAAAAAAAAAAGGTTTTGATTTCAGATATTTAGGGAAGGTGACTTTCTAGTGTGCAGGTGCCTCAAGGGGAAACAAAAGTTTTGCTGTTTGGGCAGAGTCCACATTTTCTTTGTACTTTCTCCCTTATCAGTCTGTCATTGCACACCAGTCAGGTGGGGAAAACTGGATTATGTGCCTCCTTCCCCCAGGAGCCTCATGTGAGTCACTGATTGGCACATTGTAGTCCTTGGTATGTTCCACAGGTTGGCTGTCGGCATCTTAAAATATAACAGCCCTTATATATATAATTATATGACCTTTGTATAAATATAAAGGTTAAAGAACAAGAACTGATCAGGCTGGAAACTTCTATTTTTTTTAAATGAAGAAGAGAAGTAAAGCATATTTCTGAAGTAGTAAATACTTGTTAAATATAAGAAGAGTTAATTAATGCATTACTGCGAATTAATATGATGAATCAAATAAAAAGGGGAGGCTCTACTGAGAGCGAAGCAATACCGTTGCCTTTTTTCCTCTAAGTATCATTAGAGGATACTTTCTTTTGCTTGTCTCCTTTGTTCACTGCACAGCTATTGCCTTAAGAAAAGGAAACAAAGACATTGCTAAATGTTGAGTGAGAGGAGCTCATTCCTTCCCTGTGGTGCAAAATATAAATAGAAGCAAGTGACCAAAATATAGAGAAACTTTCCCTAGTTTGTACAATAGTTCAATAAAGAATGGGGATATTGAACAAAGTCTTTTGATTCCCATTGGCATTTTATGCAAGCCTCAAAAGTTTCCAATCATTTAAATTGTCAAAATGAAAATCCCTGTTGTTTCTGCCAGACTATTTTTATTGCATTTTGTTTGCTGTTTTTGTCAGAGAAAACTGCTTTTAGGGTCAGTGAATGCAGAGTTAAAATATGTGCCAGGTGTTGGGAGAAGATAAGTACATGGTTTCCTGAATCTGCACCTTAATGTGGTTCACCTATTAAAAGGAAGTAATCTGGAATATCTCTTCTTAATGATGGTTGATCTCCCCTCCTAAGTTACCTTTTGATTATGCAGTTTCTGAATAGTTGTCTTACTATGTAACCCTTTAGCTTCAGTCTCACTCTCTTGGCTTTCAATCCGAGGGTTCTTACAGGGATTTCCCTTGAAATAAGCAACCTCATCAACACACAGTGTTGACCTCAGGGTGTTATAAACCACTCGTAACAATTCACTCACCAAGGGGCATT
>NW_008236217.1:2357525-2384911 GCF_000691975.1 Corvus brachyrhynchos | reverse complement strand
AAAACTATAGATGATGAGAATTACAAGTAGTGACATCTTCCTGTGTTGATTCCAATATGCTTTTGAGGAGGTTTTGCAGAACTTTGTTTTGGTTTGGGGTTTTTTTTTAAAATAGAGTTTAATATAAAATCTTATTTCTATTTTTACACAGGCATGTTTTCATTTAGACCACAATGTTCAGGAACTGAATGTGCCTTTTGTATGTATGCAGCGCCCTCAATAAAGAAAAGTCATGTTCTCATAGTTCCAGTTAGCACTATAAATAGCTTTAGAATAATGTTGTGCTGAGAGCCATAGAGAGCCCCTGTTAATACCTCCCAGAATCTCATCAAAAGGCAGAGGAGCAATGTTCTTCGGAGCTCAAGAGAGAGAACCCTTGCTGGATATGTCTCTTGACATGAATTTCACCCAACATCACAAGTAGAGGGAAGATATCCTTTTTTACTTCTTTTACCCTTTTACCCTGGTTGTGTTTCCAGTAAAACTACTTGAGATTTAGTAAAGGCAACTGCAATTACAGTGTCAATTGCCACTTTATGAAGAGAACTCAAGGATAAGCCTCTCTGTTCTACATCCATTTCCTCCTGCCCATAAACAGCTCTGTTTCTCTGACAGCTCCTTCATCATCATCAGCTTGACCTAATTCAGAATTCTGTCTGCTGTGTCCTTTTGTGTTGCTGTGGATGTCTCAGCCATTCTTCAAGTCAGCTTAGGCCTGCTCTTGTAGATTCTTTTCTGCACAGTATCCTTGAGGTAAAACCTGTCCCAGCTATCCATGCAGCTAAAAAATTACTCACGTAGAGTCTTGCATCTCACTTACTTCACCATCAGTTTCCCTGGCCATGACTTGACAAAAGTAGTCTTGTCCTACTCTCATTCATTCAAAATGAACACTTCTGTCTTTTTTTCCATTTCACTTTGTTTTTCTCCATTGACTCCCTCTGTTCTGTCTCATTAAGACTAAATACTAGCTTCCAGTGTCAGGGCTGTTCACAATCTTACACTCCCTACTCAGTTTTTTTGGTTTTTTTTTAATATGAAAAGACTGACTTTCCTCTGTAGATGTTAAACCACATTGGTGTCAATCACTTGCCCACTGTATTCTTATACTAGCATCTCTTGTGTTCTTACATGATTCCTTTGGGAAGGGATGGAGATCTTGGATATGTAATGACATGTTTCATTGACCTCCCACAAATCCTTAAAATACTCATTCACTGTGAAGCCTCAGTGTTCTTGACACCACTTAGATTAATCAGTTACTTGTGTAACTAATTAAACTGTTGTACTGTAACTAACGTGCTGTGTCCAGTCCACTGTGTTTCTTTGAACATCCTCATCTGTATCCTAGCTCTTGCTGATTGGAACTTAAAAGTTGCCTTGGGAAAAAGGCCGTTATTGTAATGTGTTTGGTGTTTGTACAAAGCCTGGCACTGACTCTTGGCAGTTCAGAATCAGTAGGTGATTAAGGCATGCTTTGTGTCTATGTAAATGGTTGATGGATTGTGATTTGTTGTGGATTGCAGCAGATTGTTCCAGACACCTTCATTGAACTCGCCACATATGCCACTTTGATACTTATATACAGGCGTATAACACCTAGAGGTGTTGATACATCATGAAATATTTATAAGTATAGGAATAATGTAAAATCTCATCCAGACTTGATCCATCATTTTGAAACATTTCATACCTGAAAAATCTCACTGTGTTCAGTACAGCCACCCATGGAGGCTTCATGGAGACTGCAAATGCACTTTTAGAGCGGACTGAAAATGAATAAGCCAATCTCTGTAATTCAATTGAGTTTAATTTTAACACCTGATGTAAAAGCTAAAGTTTTTTTGTGTGCTGGGGACAACATAATTTTTAATAATCGTTTGGAATGTCTCTGTGTTAGCTATTTGCAGCTTTAAAGTAATTTTCATTCCAAAAGTGTGTTTGAAAAATGCTTCAAGGCACTGAATTCCAAAATACAGACTAAAAGGTGGAGCCTTCTTATGTTGGGCTTAGATATGTTCAGAGTATCTAAGTGTATGTGCATTCACTGGTTTTAGTTGGAAAGTTCAGCATAACATCTTAGCATCTTAGCTCAAGATGTATCAGTTTTACAAAGACACCACGATAAGACCATGATGGCCTTCAAACAAAAGCCATCTGTTAGCAGTAGGTTCAGTAATTGCTGATTACTAAAACGTGTTTAAAACTTAGACACAGACAAAACCACATTGACCAGTGTGCTGAGTCATGGCCAAATAACAGCTGCCCAGGCACCATTATGCTGTACTATTATACATGCTGTTCATCTTCCCCACTGTGAAATACTGCATACATCACCTTCTCTGCCCTAATTTTGTCAATAAAGCTCTTCATTAAATTAAGTAGCCAAAACAAGTTATCCATTGCAAATTCTGATTTAGGTCTCTCGAGTGTTTTTTAGCCTTTAATAATAAGCTGTCTATAGATGCAAAAAAACATTTTCAAAAAGCAAGTAAATGAGCTTATGTATGTCTGCAGGAAAATGTTTTGACTGTGTAACTATGATAATGTGATTGACAAGTAGAGAAACAGTGGGGGTTATTTTATTTTTCTGGCTTGGTAAGTGAAATGCTACCTGGATGGAACACAGACATGTATTCCAGTGAAGCATTCTTCCCTTTCTAATTAGTGATACTTTGAACTCCTTGGGGGAGACCAATTTGTGGACCCCATGCTGCATTATGCTTTCAATAAACATATATACTGACTCTTAAGCACAGATCAAATAGCTCAGCTTCTGAAGCCTGATTTTGCTCTCAGTCTCAATATATTGCTGAGTGATTTTTACGGCTTGGCATTTTGTAGAATTTGTGGAGTTAAAAACATACTTGTGTTAGATTAATGATCTCATTGTGAGAAGTGCAGCTCCTTTATCCTTTGTCTGGGATAAAAGATAAGCTGGTATTTAATTTAGTCAGAAAAGTTAAAATCAAATGGTTATTTTTCTTCTTTTAAGTCACTTATAATTTCTCACAATTATATAGTAAATGATATAATTTGAAAAAGAACAGTGAAAAAAAAATTGCCGTTATTAACATTGAAATCTGTCTGGAAGTGTGTATTGCCATGGGAAGAGCTGCTTCTGAGTCCCATCCCAGGCTCTGCTATACTGTAGCAGGCAATCTACTCATTTGGTTCCTTAGAGACAACCTGTTTTAAGTGGAGATGTGACCACATCACTTACAAACAGTGTGATGTTAGTGTTCAGTTCCGAAAAGCTATCTACACTTAGAATTCCCATTTATTTCAGGTGGAAATAACTCTTGGATGGATCTCAGGAGTGTTATTTGTAATGTACATGTTTGAGAGATGATTAATGGATGAAGAGTTTATAGAAGTTTGGTATTTTGAATTTACTAACACTTTTGGTTTTGTTTTGGTGGTATAACAAAGTAGAAGGAAACCAAAGCATGTTAGTAAGAGGTAAGGACAACACTCAAAAGTATAAGACTGAAGAAAAGGGAGACTATTTTGGTTTAATCTAATCTGATTCACCAGTGCTGAAGCAAGCACATTTTAGTCTAATAAGAAATTTAGTATACCTATTTTCCAAAAATTAGAGCTGATGTAATACAGTAAATTGTGTGGTTTTTCACATATAATCTTCTACAGTGAATTCAGCCAAGGCATGTGGCTGCAGGATGACAGGCCTGTGTGTCTGACAGTGTGAAGGAAGCTCTGATTATAATGGCAAGACCCCTGAACCTGTGTCTGAACAGAAGAAGCGTCATGTTTGCTGTACAGTTGGAAGCAACATCTTAACCCAAGGAGGTTTTTCTGTCGTCGACTTCGTAATAGGGCAATGATTTTATTGCTTTTCAGTTTGATATAGTAATGTTATCTCTGTGGGAGTATTTGAGGTACTTAAGTTTTTTGGATGTTTTTATTTTTCTGTCTATAATAAGCATTTACCCCAACTGTTACTTGAAATAGCAACTATTCTCCCTGAACTGCAGTTTTATTTTCTTTTGGCTTTTATTTCAGCTGCGGGAGCCAGCTGCTCCAAAGAGTGTGGGAAGCTGACTTGGAGGCCTGTCAGCTGTTGATCCAAGGGTTTCAGCTGAAAGAAACCAGTTGCTGTGTTTTTGAGAAAGAAGAGAACCAAATGGATGAGATGGAGATGACTGCTGATGCCCCACCTGATTCTGAAAAAAGAAAAGAAGGTCACTTACGAAAGGGCACAGAGCGTGGTGCTGTTTCCTGCTGCAAACACAGGGAGCTGAAAGAGGTATCTGAAGTAGTCTGCAGCTGCATTTCAAGGGATACTGCTGGTTTTCCTTTTGAGAGGAGGAGTTGAATCTTGGTGACAAGTCAGCAGGGCAGGTTAAATATGAACTTAACATCTGGCTTCCAATCTGGAATGAAATAGCTTATTAGCTTCTCAGAAGCCCTTCAACCCTTTTTCCTTTTACCATCAGTCTTCTTAAAATGCAGAAATTATGCAGGCAATAAATACAGAATGTACATCAGGATTTAAAGGAAAAATTACTAAGTATTTAACCAAAATTATCAGTTGTTCCTCATCTCACTGACAAGTTTCATTCTGAGTTGGTTCTGCTGACTTGTTAGCCTGGATCATTGTTAGCTGACATGAGGAGAGAGTTAGGTTTCCTCCCTTAGTGAAATCGTCAAAGACTTCTGAGCTAATAGATGCTAATAGGCTTGCAGCATCCAATAGATATTAAAAGGAGGAAAAAATCATGAAGCTTAGAAGGTTTGACAAATTTCTTTTTAAGTTTTCATGTTCTGATCTGGAATGCTTGAAAAATCAACCACTATCTAATAGTCTTTTAACTGTACTGCCTAGGTAAACAAGCTGTTAAAAAAGCTTCATCACCCAACAGCACCACTGTGACAAAAAGACCCTCCAACAGCAGTTGTTGGTTTTATTACTATGGAATTAATTTGAAAAAAATTTAAATTATGCTTAATTGCATCTGATGTTAAGCGCCACTGAACTGTGGATTGCTCTGAAATGTGATGCGTAATTTTGCATTTGCACTGGCTGAGACTTAGTGGAAAGCAGACCCTTATCTTACTGTACAATCTCCTCTTGTTAGTAAAATTCCAGTTTTATATTGGGCTTCAGTAGTTCTTGCAGTTTTTTCCCAGGGCAAATGCTTTACAGACTGACTTCACATAGAGAACATTTTTATTAAAAATGGTCAGCTTGGCTTTGATTCCACCCCCGTCGCTCCCTTTTCATATGTTTTATGAGTCTGCTGAACTAATATGAGGAGTTCTGTTGGTTATGGAAATCTGTGCTCCTCTTTCAAAAGTGCTTAGAGGCTCTGGAGTGTTTGGAATTTTGTGACTGTTTCTGTAGCACTCCTGATATTTGTGCTGTAATTATCACCTCTTTCACCCCTGCAAGTCCAGATTGTTTCCCTGAAATCAACCTTGCTATCCAAGAATGACAACTGGGCAGCTAAAGTGAGGTGACTTCTGGTTCTGGAGAGATATGCAGGACTTGAGGGATGGTTCCCCATATCTCAAATGGAACAGGAAAGTGTATTTGCAGTGCTTCCAATTCAGCTCCTCCTTTGAGCTTGCTTTTTGATAATCTCCTCTCTGTCTCTGTCAGCCATAGAGGGAACTTAAGACTATGCACTTCACCCACTGCTCACTTCACCTAGGTGCTTTAACTTTGTGGTGTAAATGCCTTTGCCTGGGATCTGACTAATCCTGGTATCCTGAATAAACTCCATTTTGAGAATGCACTAAAATCCATTCAGAAGCTGATGTATAAACATGAAAATGTCCATCAGGGAAGGACCTGTGGAGGTACTCTATTAAATTTTCTGTTGTTGTTTTCTTTCTCTGCCTCTGTCTTTTGGTTCTTTTACTCAGAGTTTGGATTGAAACACAGGAGATGCAGAGTTGTTCTTTGGACTCAGGTGTTTATTATTTCTTATTTATGGTACAGCTGCACAGAATGTGCCTCTAAATTAACAAGGTGGAAATGGCCCCTGAATTCTACCTTCCAAGGTCTTTTAAAGCCCAAACTACCCAATTATGGAATGCCAACTAATTTTTTTTTACTTATAATCCAATAACTAACCATTCATGTTCTGCACTGTGGGTTTTTTGAACCAATACCAGATCACCCAGGCTTGTGAAGAAAGAAGAGCTAACCTACACCCAAAATCCTCCATCTTGTTACATGTATATTACTATATCCCAGAAACCTAAATTTTCTACATCTCTACATATTCCACCCAGTGTTATAACAAACTTCTTTTTTAATTACACAGCAACAATCTCAGTGCTATCACATAAAAAGGGAAGCCTTTCCCAAGGCCTCAGGTCAAATGCAGTGTGGTTTTGAGGATCACTGCCTGTCAGCACTGAAAGACTGAAATTCTCTGAACCCAAGGTTCCAACAGTACTCCTCCATCTATTCCTAAAGCACTCCTAGCACTGATACACTTGAAAGAAAAAAAGGAAGCAGTTTTGCCAGTATGAGACTGTTCATGTATTGTCCAGTTTTTTGAGGGAGTTGAGCAACACAGCTGTGTTTCATCATGGCTTACTCAAACAGCTTTCCTCTGCTTCAGTGCTGCCTGCAGCCTTCACCGTTGAGGCAAAGTTATGTGCCACTGATGAGTGAAACCCATTGCAACAGTGAAACTGCCCTGGCATATCGACTGTATTCTGGCTCTGGAGTTAGGGTTGGTCTGCCTGCTTTTATACTTTCAGGAGATGAGATTTTTTTCTTTATTGTGGAGCATGGAAGTTTTGCCCCCCAAAAAATGGCTTAGGTTGTAAAACTGATAGGATCTCATTAGAAGTGACAGACAGTATCTAAACTTCTAGAGAAGAGCCATAACAGATTATTCCCTAACATCTCTTAGTAGTTCATCACAAGGGAGAATATAAAAACAAGCAAAAAAACCTGACACAAATCATGCTAACTTCTGGTTTTGAACGTGCCGAAGTGCAAGAAAAAATCCATCTTGATTTGTAAATGGACTTGAAAAACAAACCACTTCTGAAGCCATTTAAGTGCTCTGTTACAGGGTAGTGTATTTTTTATTTAAAAATAATTCAATATTTGTGGCCAAAAAAAAAAAAAAGTGGTGTTGTGCTTACTCTCTCAATTTAGCTGTTTATATGACTGCCATAGAAGAACTTATTCTTGTACATTAGCAGGGCACTTTTCATAGCCATTTGTCAGCAAGTGAGGATACCTAATAGAAAAGCATGTATTTGTCAAAATACGTGGTTTCATATTATTTAACAAGGCTGTGGTGCCCCTGTGAGAGGAGTAGCTTGCTGTGGTTGCCATGTTTCTGGGATGTTTCTCTTCAACTGTGTTACAACCTCTGTTCCCCATCAGTAGCTTGCTGTGGTTGCCATGTTTCTGGGATGACTATCCTCTTCAACTGTGTTACAACCTCTGTTCCCCATTAGGGAATTTCTAGAGAGCACCACTGGCCACTGAAGCAGAAGGAAAGACTCATGTTCTTTGTACTTCAAGATTATTGAATTAATTACTTCAAGACAATATACAAAAGGCTGATAATAGCATATGTGCATATATGCCGTGAAAAGTACATTTCATCCCCAGGTGATGGATTTACTTTACAGTGGAATTCTATAAATGAAGTTCTCCAGTTATTTATTGTGTCATGTAGAGCTAAGACTAGTGCCAGGTGAATATTGGTTTTGTTGATGTATGCTATAGTTTTCTTGCATGTAACTGTATCTAACTCTATAGGTTTCCTTAGAAAGCAAAAAAAACAAGCAACAAGAAACATAGCAATAATAAGAAAAGCAAAATAGATGAAAGAGCCATTCTCTTAGATCCTCAGATACTGCTTTGCAGAGGGGCCATTTATCATTTTTAATTAAATATCCTCACTAAATCATAAAATATGACATATTCTGGTATAAAAATGTGTAAGGTATAAATTCTTTGAAAGTTTGTTCTTTTACTATCATGTGAGCACAGGTTTATTAACTGTCAACAGTTATTTTATAGCTTTCATAACTGTGCTTTCTAAGAGACTGCTGATTGTTTTTTCCCCCTCAGTTTTTATGTGGTAGACTGGCATCCCAAAATAATTCAGTAAATCAAGCTTCCTTTATAACACTGACTGTTAACTAGGGATGAAAATCAGATGCATTGGCAGCTGAGCTTGTTGAAACATCATTAATGATGTTTTGGTGAAAACTAAATAAAGTGGGCCCAGCAAAAATCAACCTGTGAACCACTCTGAGTTGCTTAAATTAGATGTGCTTCTCTCAGTGGCAGATAATTCATTAGACTATCAATTTTTTTTTTTTTTAAAAACACTGGAGCAAAGTTGCAGACAATATTGCTACCCTCAGTCATGTGACAGTCAGCTTGTCTAATGTATTTGATACAGATTCTTGAATTCTCACATAAGTGTGTACGTTCCAGCTTGTAGCTGTGTTGATGAAATTAGGGTGTCCCATCATTTCAGACTTTTTGTGCTTATTTGGGCTTGATTTTCTTCTAAGTCTCTGAAGAATTAAAGGGGAGTTTCAGTTTTCATCCCACAAATGTGCCACGCTTTTAAACTGAGTGAGGTGGAAATTGCAATGATAATTACTACATGGCTAGATGCATATCTGGGTGATTTCTAAAATATGCAGTACTATTTCATTTCTCTTCAGACATTAATGCCTGCTTGTTCCACTCCTTATAATATCTTGCTTTATTTTTTTCCTTCTTGATAATGTATGTGTAAGCAAAAGCGTTTATAAAAAGCTTTTAAAAACAGCAAAACCACCAGTGATAACTAATAAACGGAGAGATTTGTGTGTGCTGGGACCTTCCTAACAGCAAGTAACCTCATGAACATGGGTGTGTGTGCACCTGCAGGCTTGAGTTCCTGACCTGTCCTTTTTTCTTCTTCTGCTCTCTGGCATGCTGTGCAGTGCTTCCTCTTAATCACTATGAAGGAAAGAAACACCTACTAGATTTCAAGAAAATTGAGGTGATTAAAGTTACAAGGTAAAATCCAAAATTCAGTAGTTTTGCCTTCTGTAAGTTAGCATTTTTGGTAGTTGTTCCATCAGAATTGTTTGTAGATAATTTCTCACTTTTTCATCATGAAAGAGATAGAGAACAGGGATGAGAGTAAGGCCTGCTGTCTTTTCCTCTCCTCTACATACTTCAGTCTGGCCATCTGGGATTATGTTTTGGGGTCAGCTGAAGATCACTCTGGTGTTGGAAAAACGTTCTATAATTGTAAGCCTTCATGTGTTTAAGTTTTAAAAAGGTACCAAGGTCTAAGTAATACCAAATGGACCATCATGAAAAAATATTTAATGTGGTGTCTGCCATTAAAAAGAAGTTATCACAGAACATGATACAACATTTTTCAGAATTCAGTGGTGGCAAGCATCAAGAAAACCTTTGTGAGCAGACTGTAACTCATTACTGTGCATTGGGATGGCCTGTGGTCCAGGAGGCAAACGTGTAATGTGTAAAGGACAAAGCCTTTTGAAAGCTAAATAAACTGTGCATTCATCTGAGCTTTAATTAAATGGTGTATTTGTGGAGCTTAGAAAATAATTTGGAAATTTAAAATTTAATCTTAGTTTTAAATGTCAGCATTAAGCATTAGTGAAAGTCAGCGTTTGCGTGTTTCTTGCATTGATCCAAGCTGGAAAGGATGGCAGTGGCAAGAGGCAGCTGGCTTGTACACAATGGTCAGATCCTCACTGGGCAGCCACATGTGGAGCTCTGCAGCACGGTGCCCCTCTGCTGCATCTGAGACTGGGGTGGAGTGTCCACTGGTAAAAATGCCAGCTCTTTAGGTAGGGGTTGCATCTCAGTAAGCTTAATGCTTACATGTAATTTAGCAGTAAAAATACCATCAGAAAATTAATATTACAGGCAAGACAAATTTAAACCTCTTTTCAGATTGATTGCTGAAAATAGTATCCAATAACAATTGTGATTTTATGGCAAATTAATGATTTTGGACTTTTATGGTGTGTGTGTGTGTGCATACCAAAGCAATATCCCTATCTCAGTTTATTGTCAATAACACTCTTACGTGTGATAAGTATTAATGATTTCCCAATGACATCAAACATCGGGAACATCAAATTTCTTTGCTCCTCAGCCAGTCAATGAAACATTCGCTAATTTCTTATAGACTTCACAAATGAAGGAAGTTTTGAAGGAGGAACTGACTATAGTTAGTATTTGTTACCAATAGGAAACATTGATGGGGTCTCTCATTTCTCCTGCCCAAAACAATTTACAGGGTTCGTACCAAAAAAAAAAGTCTGTAGACTCTTGAATGGTGTACAGATCTGCAAGAGCTTGATAGAAAAGTTTGTTTCAATCTATAGTTAGTCCTTCAGTTTTAGAGGCAGTATTCCTTGTGGGTTTTAAGTGGGAAGCCAAAGCAGGCTTTAATAAAATGTATTCAAATATAGTTTTAAATATTGGGTGGCTGCCACTGCTCCATTACAGATGCAATTTAAATCTTTCATGCATGTGAAGAAAATTGATGCAATTGTTCAGCTTACATAACTTTTTATTGTGCTATATGGTTTTTATAAGTTCCATTAAAATCATACTGTTTATATAGCATGTATCTACTATATACTTAATAATTTATCTCTAACAGGTTATGGAAGACATTTCATTTGGAGCAGAGGGTCATTTATCTGAGGTAAGTGTTTCCTAGGCAGTATAAAGTGGTGATATTGTACAGACTATTCTTTGTCTCAATTAGAACAAATGACTCTTGTTTTTATAGTGTTACCTTTGCTTAAAAATTGCTAGAATGTGTGAGCACTTGGGAAAGCAACACAATTACAACTAGAGTGGGCTCATTCCTTTTTTCCTTTTTTTCCCATTGAAAATAATGGCATAATTGCTGAGTATTTCAGGGAGTTTATAGTTAAATCCTGTGCTAATTTTTTTAACACATAGCAACTACAGGATGAACACACTGGGGTGAAGGAGTAATATTTAGCCAGGCCCACAGTAGCACTGTCATGATGCTTAAGAGTGGAACAAAATCTTTATGCTTAGGTTGTTTTCTTGTGTGCCACTAAAAATACCTTTGAATTTATTTTTGAAGTATAAAAGCAGACAACATACTGCAGCAGAATACCCAGTAACAGGAATTTCGTCTGAATGAAAATACTGGATGTTTGTAATTTTACACCATTTTCATAAATAAAAATGTGCCAGAACCTAGTTCATGCATTTAAGAAAGCTAGGATAATTGAGTAACATGAGATGCGTGGCCTGTGAGAAAAATCCACTCACAAAAAAATACAAAACTCTGTCTACCTACACACTAAGAGTTAAGGTAATACATGTGTAAGGAGAGTTACCCTGGTTCTAAGAGTACTGGTTCAGTCTGGTCCATTTTTATATCGGTATGCCTTGGGTTGCAACTTACATATTAAGGAAATTTAGTATCCAAGCATTGTGTCCAGCCAGCAAATAAATTACATGGACAAGTAACCCCCAGTTCACCTTCCCTAACAGCATCCATGCCTCCTGTCAAGTACAAGTGACAAGTGTTCCGAGCCAAACAACTATTAAATAAATAAATATTAAGGTTTAGGATAACTATTCAGATGAGGCATTTCTTTAGATTCCCACCAGTGAATCCAAAGACTGTGGAGCAGCTGGAATGCTCCAGGAAAGATAATCTAGCTGCAACACCAAGCTCAGATTGTGCTCAAGGAGACTGTGAAATGAGGTCACACCTAGGATAGACTGCTTAGCTTTGTGTGAGTTCAGCATAAATAAAAACAGGAAGCCTTGAGAATGAAGGTGTACTTTGCAGGAAGTGCAAATGGCCTTTCTGATCAGTGAACTTTGCTGTGAATTATAGTTAAACTGTGCAGCTGCTTGTGTCCGTAGATGACATGAAATAGGAGCAGGTAATCCCATGGGATAAAGGGCAGCAAAAAGCCCTACTGCCATCAGGGCAAAATACTGAGGGCACCAGAGTTCACAATATACAGGGCTGCCACTATAGAAGTGTGCACAAAAAGCTTAATATCTTACAGTCCTCAGAAGCAGAGAGACTTTTGAATTTTTAAGGGGGGGCGGGGGACAAAAGTGCATAAAGAGAATATAAAGCAACGATAGAAATAAAAGAAATGGAAATACGCGAGAAAGCCAGGCTCTACCACACTGCCACGGCTGGATTGATGGTGACTTGTAGAGAGCTCTCCTTGAAGTGACGTGAAAGTGTCAGCAGCCTGTACAATGTCAGGTTTTGCCTAAATGTACCTTTGATGCTCTGGTCCCCTAAATTCACGCTGGTCAGTCTCCCTGCTGCCTGCAGGAGAGCACCCAGTTAGTCATTCCAGATTGTTACATCTTAGTGACTTGGGAGCAGAGATGGGAATGAACAATGCTAGGAACCACCTATAAATGCAACCCAGCTATGCTGACTCCTTGCACAGCAGGGTGTGGACACGGGAAAACAGTTTGGTACTTCGGTTTCTTTTTCCAAGTCCTGACCCACTGTGCATTTTTATTGGTAAGTTAGTAAATAGCCTCATCCTCCCACAGCAGGAGCTGGAATTGTCCCAGTGTAATTAAATGAGCCAGTGCAGTAGTGTGCTCTCATTTTAGGAAGTCTGCAATTAGGGAAGGTCTTCAATCTACTATGGATGAGAATAGGAAGACTGCTGTCAGGCCACAGCAGGGTGCTGGAAGGCAGTGAAAAGCTCTATTCCTGCATAGATGCTTTTCCAGGGACACTCCTCTGTAGCTGTAATGGAAGATACATGAAGGGAAGAATTGCCAACATTGGACTGTAATTCTGATGAGTCATTTAACACTCGCATGTGGAGAAGGGAAGGGGATCAGTGCTAGCAAAGGGAGTGTGGGAAAAGCTGTGATGGTGGGAAAGAGGTAGGTCACAGCTGGCTGGAAGGCTTTATGCCTAAATTGTTGCATATGAGAAAGTGGGGGAGTGTGTTGTAGTGTTTAAGTTTCCTAAATATATATAACCACGCTGATGGAACAAGCAAGCAGTCTGTAAGTGGAAGGTGATAAGAGCAAAAGTAATTGGGAAACAACCTTGATCCCTCTTCTGATGAAAGTTAGCTAGCTACCTCCACAAAAGAAAAGCTCATCTAAACAAAACCAGGGAGACAATAGGGGGGTTTCTGTGGGACAAACTCTCTAGGAGAAGGAATGAGCAGATGTTCTTTGGTGCTATCCAGATGACATCAGGTTTATAGTACAGCACCATCTTCTTTTGGTGCAGAGAAGTGCAAACACAGTCACAGACTACATACCTATGTCAGCAGTTTTTCAGTGGCTCAGAAGTTTTGAAAAGGACAGGACAAAAGTGTTTCTAAGAATGAGCTTAAAATGGTACTGCACAGCATAAGTGTGAAGCAGCAAGACCCCCTAGCACACTAAGCTGCATTAAACAAAAGACATGTGAAATGGCAAGGGAGTTCAGGGATAAGATGGATGTAAGGGAAAGGTGAAAGATACCATGTGTGTTTTCTAATAGCGAAGGTGAATGAGAAAATAAATGGGATCAGAATTTTTTTCCTCCTTACTCTCTGTGCTTTTGGTCTTTCTAAAGATTATAAGCTATGTCCAGTTATGTAATGCTCCTAGTATTCACTACAAGCTAGCAAGAGACAAATGCAGTAAAAGATCCAAAGGCAAATGAGATGTACTCAAGTCAGGCTAGACTGATGAAATTTCTTCTGAGCGCATAGGAGCCAAGAAAAACAATCTCCAAACCATTAACAAGCTCCTTTGAAAACTCCTAGAGGGAGCTGGAAGTCCCAAGGGATCAGTAAAAGGCAGATTTTGTGTTTGTCTTTAAAAAGGAGGTAGGCCAGGAGTTTATGTGCCAGTCAACATAATTTCAATTAGGATTAGAGTTCCAAATGGTCTTGATAGATTGAAAGAATAGTCTGAAATCAATAAGAAGGGATATGTTGAAAGACAGGTGCAAATTACGTTTGAGGCAGAAAAAGAGTCGGATTTACGTATACAGATGGTAAATAGCAGCTAAGTTGACAATACTGCAGAAGAAGAATCTAGGTTTATAGTGGACTACAAATATAGTGGGATTCATTACCTTCATTGTGTTGGAAGAAAGGGCAAATGCCATTTGCAGCTCATTACTGGGAATGTCAGTTGTAAGACAGAAATAATTACTGTGCTTAGCTGAGAATGCCAGAGCCTCCAGAGGACTATGGCTCTGGTCTGGACACCTCCCTCTGTAGAAGACAGGAACACAGTGAGGAAAAGAAGGAAAGGAATAGAAATAAAATGTTTAGAAATCCTAGTCTGGTTGAAAAGCAAAGTCTTCAACCACATAAAACATGTAGTTGAAGGAGCATAAATAAATAGGAGGACTGTTAGTTATTGTTGTGTGCTATGTAAGGGTAAAATGAAATACAACCATCTTGATTTGGAGCAGGAGGAAAACCTGCTCAGTGCAAGGGTGGTTTAGCCCTGGAGCAGCCTGTACCCTGCAACCAGAACCACCAGATCTCATGTCAGCTGCAAGGAGCCGTGTGTGCAGACACCAGCTGAGGACAGTCACAGCAGGCTTGGTCACACTGCAAGTGACAGAGCAGGCTCTGGTGGTCCCTGGCTGCTTCCTGGGCAGCCTTGCCATAATGGTGCTGAGTAACATGCATTGTTCTCAGTGGCCTTCCTCATCTACAACAGCTGCCTGGGACAATGCACATGGGGCAGGAAATCTGGGATGCAGAGCAGACACAAATTGTTGTTTGTTCCTCCCCTGCACCTTGGGTACCTCATGGCCGTGCAGCTCATTTATCTGAGGGCATGTGTGCTTAGCCTGCGTGTGACTGAAGCATCTGCTCGAGCAGGACAAACACGGATGGTTGCATTTTGTTTCTAGTAATTATTTAAGATATGCCTTGGCCTAACATTCTGGAGTTTCTAGTGCTGACAATTGCCATTAACTTCTGCAAAGATCAAGGGTAAACATGCAGCACTTCTGCCAACTGTAGATCACTGTTCTAAAGCTTGTACCATAATATGAAGTATCTGCCTGTAAGGGCAACTTTTTGTAGTTGTTATTTATGTTATTTTATTTTAACTATTATGGGAGAGAGAATGTTTAGTGCAGTGAAAGAAATCTGGCTTTGGCTCTGCAGAGGGTCTCCTAAAGCTTCTATTTTATTGGGATTATGATATTGCTGCTTGGAAGTAAGGCAATGCCCTTTTACAAAAGTTCCTCTGTAGGAAGAATGAATTTTAAGGATATATCTGGGAATCCTCCTTCTCAGCACAACCACCAAAGACTCTAATCCCTAATAGAATTAAAATAATCTAGCTACTACAATACCGGTTCTTCTGTATAAAATTGTTGAACTAGATTGAAGAGCACAGAAGGTGTTTGCACTGGCAAAGCTGATCAAACATTTTCCTCAAGTAATGCTGTCAAGGAGCTGTTGCTCATAAGTGACTATAATTACTGGTAAAAAGGTAAAACAAAATGCATAAGACTGAAGTGAAAACCATTACCTCTGCTCTTGATGCAATATGCTGATGCTACAGCAGTGGATCAGCTGGAACCTTGTCTGTTCTTATCATTTCTTGCATTGGAATTTCACATCTTTGGGAGAGAATGAGAATTTCTACTTTTTCTGAGAAGGCAGAAGAATTGCACCTTAAAAAGTAAATCATACCCATATTTGTGCTGTTTTCACCTCCTTAAGGGTTTAGAGGTAAAAAAAAAATACCAGCCAGCTACATTCCTTGTTCACGGAAAAATCCATAAAGCAATATTGCATTTCAGCTCTCTCCTGACTCCTGCAATCTCTCCCAGCTGCTTCCTAAAAATGCCATTAGAGCAAAAATCACCAAAGTCTTAAGACCTACAGCATCTTGTAGCATTGACATAACCTACAAGCTTGGATGAGTTGTATTTTATTAATAAGTTGAGCTTGAGGCAGAGTCCACTTTCCTCTCAGAGATATTGTTGATCAGTGTAAAGTGCCAGTTTCCAACCAGGAGCTGTTCTGAATAGTTTGTGTATCACTGACAGGGGTTTTCCTGCCTACATAGACAAATGTGAAATAAAAATGCTACCAGTGATGTTACCAGGCATGAAAGGCCCTAATAGAAATCTTTTCTATCTACTTCTCTGGGCTATCAAACATTTTTTAAACAAGAGTCTGGAGGCAGAAGCTGTGGAATTGATTGAATATTTGGAATTATTCTTATGTATTTTTGAGAGCACTGTATGTTTCTTCCATTTCCATTTTCATATTTATTTATTTAATCATATAAGTTCTGGATAATCATAATTTATATGATGGTTCTCCTGCGTTTTTCACGTGACACCTGCAAGTAAGTTCCTGAGAGTTGATGCTTGTCTAAGGTATTGGAGGAGCTTCGCATTTCAGCTACAAAGGCAGCTGGGTTATGTAGGTGCAGAAATAGTTTATCCATACACTATTATGGCTGCAATAAAGAGAAATTAAGCTGCATTACTAGGAGTTAAAGACTAATTAAATATAACCCTGATCTTACAGAGTTATTTTCGTTACTCTGCAGTGCAACTGTAGCCATTTAGTTATGATTAAATTGGTTTCAATACCTAAACAAGTTTGATCTGACTTTTACTCTTTTAGATTTCCCTGTCTTCCTTCCTATGTTGTTGTTACAACTGGTTACATTTTTGTGGTATTTATTGTTCCTTTGTCTTAATTTCCAAAGTAAACAGGATTTTTGTTACATTTTTGGACGATTCATTATGTACCATTATGTACTTCATTCAGGAAGAATACTCTGCACTTTTTCATATGCGGTAGAACGGACATATTACTTTAACTGAGAATCTAAGTATACAGTTGACAAGGGAATTAAAGCCAGTGGGTTAAAAATTTTAGTCTCTTATTTCTGAGCATGTTTAGTGCAAGACCAATGCATCAATAAAGGCCTTTACTGGAACTGCAGTGGGGTGGAAGCTACTCCCCAAGGCTGAGTACTCAAAATACAGATTAGTACTGATGCAAAGCACTGTACTCCCACAGTGAGATGCCTTTGCTGCAGAACAAGCATTCACCTGAAACCCTACAGTCTTGGGGGCTTGTTTGCTGGGTTCCTTCCTTTTGTCTTTCCTGGAACCTTTCTTTACTTGGCTGTAAAGTTTTATTTTAAAAGGGAAAATAAAATGTCAAACGTGACATCAGATTATGTAGCAGTGCACCAATAAGTGTAATCATCCAGCTTCATTCACTATGGCTTTCAGGCTGTAGTGAAATTTTATTCTGGGTTTTAAGGATCTGTGCACATTAGACTGAGGCCATGCTCGCAACACGGAGCTTGTTTTATCACCCAGGTATCTAAATGCTGCCTCCAGGATCTTTTGACTCACCCGAAGTTCAGTGAGGGGTTAAGTCTAAAAGGCCCATTTTGTCCTGTACATTCACTGACACTGTGAATAGGGAAAAGTCTTCCACTGTGGATTTTCACAGCAGAGCTAGGCAAATCCAGCCAGTGTACTTTTTATAGCTGCTCAGTTAATTAATTGTATTTGCATGTATGAGGTAGGAAATGTGGGGGCAGTTTTAAAGTGGAGAAAATGGATCTTCTCATACAGCAACTAATGATAGAGCTAATTGTGTGACCAATTACCTGCATAAATGTTCCTGCCATAATGGTACCATCAAAGAGAAAGGGGTACCTTACTGTAATGCATACCTTTGGACATTTGTTTATATTTAAATATACTTAATGGCACAGGTATTCAGGAGTGTACTGTAACATGTACTTCTAAAAATTTGTCTGTCTGTAGTAACTGGTGATTTCAAATCAGGGTTAGAAGTGTCATCCTGCTTGGCAAGCATGAATGTGATCCAAAATCTCATGAAGTAATAATTTTTGATAAAGGCAGTACCTGGATCAGACTAAAGTATTCAATATCTTGGTGTTATAAGAGCAAGAATGTGCTTTTTATGTGTCTGTAAGATCTGTACAGGACTAATTCATTTTGTTGAAGTACACAGTCTGTAGAAAGCATCTGGTTTGAATACTTCACTTGCAGCTTTTGTTTGTCAGAGTGCTACTTAAGAGTTTGTGCAGGAATTAAAAGCTGTTCTTCCTAAATTAACTGTCCACTGATTGTGCAGCACTGAGCGTTCTTTGCTTGTTGTTCTTCTGTTTGAAATGAGGGCTATGGGAAGACTGATTTTCTTATGTGTAATTAACTGTTAGAGAAAAATCAGTGTTCAAAGGTGGAGCTTTCTCTACATGGTCATAATTTTAGATGTGCTTTCAGAGTACTTGGGGTTTTTTTCAGTTTACTGACTTGTTTAGCCTAAGACCCAAGTTCTTTTGGATGACTCTCGTCTGTTATTGCATGTGTGTCACAGAATGATTCCCTAAGAGCTTTCTATTGATACAAATGGCCTGGGTTATCCCACCCATAACAGCATATGGAGTCCTGCTGGTATGCTGAATGATAATTTAGTAGCTGGATGGAAGACTTTTCCTCATCTTCTGTCCCTGATCTTGAGAAAAAGACATTCCTAGTTTCTGCAAGGAGAATGTTTGCTTTCTCCTCCCATATTCTCGCTTTAAAAACAGTGGGTCTTTTTCACAGCCATACATTCTGTGGAGTGCTGCTGTCGATTCTCAGGTTTGGTAATGCCTGGAAGTGGCAGCTCTGGTTCTGTGTGCAGAGCCAGGGACTTGGACGTTGTGTTCCTCTGTGTCTAAGCTGCAGGGGTTTGTAACATAACCTCTTAACCAATCCACCCATCCAGGGGCTGAGCTGCAGCTGGTCCTAGTGGGATCTGATGGATAGCCATGTCTGGGAAGGGCCCAAGGAAAGCAGAAAGGTAAAGCTCTGTGCCATAACAGAGGATGTGCCAGCACACAGAGCTCTTCTGGCATTCAACTCCATGTATGCACTGTGTGATGCAAAGTGAAAGGATAGCACACAATGCAGATCTGGTAAATGTGTTCACCAAAACTCAGATTGTTTCACAATGGGCAGCATTCCAAAAAGTGTTAGCATGATTTCTCTGAAAGGCCTTTGATTGAAGGTTTGATTTCTCTTGAACAACCACTGATGTCTGGTCTTACAGCAACAGATAAGTGCAAACACCCCCAAGTATTTTTCTCCTTTGAGGAGAAAAACTTTCTGCACATAATATATGGCCACATTAGAAGCTAGCTTTATTGATGAGTGCACAGACTAGGTCTAGAGATGATCCAGTTTTCTGGATTCCAGCTGATGAATTACTAATTTTTTTTTTTAACATGGTTCCAGCAGAAGTTCATCTTGGCACCATAACCTTTTCTTACAAATAACCCCTGTCATTACTGTAGACGTATGGTGCTGTGGGAGCGAGAGGAAAGGCTTGTCCCAGAGCTGCACAAATTGATTTTTTTCTTTTCCTCTTCTCATATTTGCTGCCTATTTGGGTCAATTCTCAAAGTACTACTCAATGCAAAATATATAATATAGCAATTACCCTTGTGGAGTGTATCTGAAAAAACTTATGAGAAGGACTTTGAAACTGGTTTAAAATACTCAGTTTAAAATAGAAAAAGTATTTGCCTGTGTAAATTCTAAATAGAGAAGCATTATTTTTGAAAATTTAATCTTGCTTAATGATAACTGAGTAAAAAAAGCATAATTTCATCTTGTAATGTCAAAGACTTTGATGCATTTTCTTTGATTGCTTGAGCAAAGTCCCCAAGTACTCTAGACAGATTTTTCTTCAAAAATAAAAATATATTTTATGTGTGTAAGAGTTACCAAAATGATGCTGCTTGAAATATTTACATGACCTAAAAGTGTAAATCATATTTATATGACCAACTTGAAATTTGGGTACCTTAATGGGGTGGTTAGCAGGAGATTTCCCTCCCCTGCTGTGGTGAGACAACAGGGAAGAAGGAGAGCAGTTCAGTCTTTATACCCCTTTAATCATCTGCTGAAAGTGAGATCATGACTTTTTTCTGCTGGGAAGAAGACTGAGACCACAAACTCATCCATTTCATATTAATCACCAATTTATTATACAGAAACAGCTTTTTGTCTCTCTAATGGGAATTTGCTTTTAGGCAATGTCTTTGCACTGCAAAGTATCATATCCCCTTACTAATATTTTATTTTCCCTTTAATTTGATGCAAATTTGATGTAGAAAAGTGCAGTCAGCAGCAAACGTGCTTTCTTTTCTTTTTCAACTTTCTGTAGGAGTTCTTCATATTTTCTGCAGAGTTGGGAGAAAAATGTGAAGCAATAAGTGAGAAATTGGTGCATCTGGAAGATCAATTGCAAAGTTCCGCCTGCAGAGTTGATGAAGGAGTTATTCATATCCTTTTCGCTATAACTATAGATACATATCAATCTGTGTAAGTATGCACATGAAATACTTGCCTTTCAGATTCACATGGAATGCTAGTTCTTAGTGTAGATTAGATACATTAAGAATGGGAGTATTGATTGTCTTGCTGAAATGGGCATTTTTGTGTAGTAAGTTTTCCTATAGTGCATTTTCACTGTGGTCTGATCCACCTTTAATTGCTTTAAACAGAGTTAGTTCTTTGTAAATTAAGACTGGGCACTGAAAAGCCCTTATTTTACTGTTAAAATCCTTTTGTTTGTAATGCTCATATAATTAAATACGTAGCACACCAACAGCTGCATGGATACAAGTGTCCATGCACCTGCATTTCCCAACATGATTTGGCTGAATTAAGTGCTACATTATTGACTCAGACTGTGCATATTGTCACCTGTAGTTTGGGGTCTTTTCTTTTTAAAGAAAATGGGCAACAGATGCATCATGTGGCATCCTACACATTTTAATCTGCCTCTAACACTCCAATGCAAGTAACCAGACAAGATACTGTCTTATGCACCCTTATCTCTTTCTGTTCTTAATCTGTCAGTTTTTCTGAAGATTGCTTAACCTTTATGAGGCATTCCTTGGCCATTTTTCAAAATTTAAGAGCACAAAGTTTTGTTTCATTTGTAACTTTCATAGGAAGAACTTTTCATAAAATAGATTTTGTTCTTGTAAGAAAGGGTAAAGAAAGTAAGAACCAGTGAAGCTGATGAAGATGAGAGTACTGAGCTGCTTAGGTTTTAGTAGAGAAGAGGTGGCACTTGAGAGGATCATGAAGAAAGACAAATATGTTCAAGGGACAGAGATCAGCAGAGGAGCCCTTGGAGATATCTGAAGGTGAGTTGAGGTAATGATGGTGCTAGAAAGGATTCAGTTCCTATTAAGTCAAGGTGGACAGCCCTGCAGGGGATAGTTTAGAGAAAGAAGGATAAATAGTGTGTGGAAATACCACTGTGTTCTAAGTAATTGGGCATCTATTGCAAGTCGTTGCAAGTTTCCTGTTCTAGGAACTTGGTTTATTTAAAGGTAACAGAAGAATGAAGGGTGAGGGGCAGAGGGAGGGGAGAATGGTGCTGGGGGAAGGGGATTTGCATCAGAGGAGAGAAATCTAGTCAGTAATTGGTCACTACTTCAAATCTTTCTTTTCTAAGCATTTCAATATACACACAATATACAGAAAGATTATTCAACTTTCTTTTCATTATATTTGCAGTGTTCGTGCTTGGTTGCAGTTGTTTCCCCAGTGCATTCTTTTCAGAGCTGTATGGATGTGTCTTGGGGGTGTGTGTGCGCAGAGCATCCAACTCCTTTCTCCCTCGCATATATTTACTCTCAAATGAGCTTTTCTCAGTGGCCCTTATAGAAGAACACTGAGGGTTGGAGTTACAGGTTCTTTGCAGGGGACTTAAGTTAATATTCAAACACATCAGTCAGATCTGATCATAGTTATAGTTTATTAGGTAAGGTAAAATAAGCCAGAAAATTGCATATTTGGTTCCAGAAGATAATACACTAGACGTATGTGAAATAGTAGTGTTTGTATGTTCTGTGGAGCGTGCCTATTTCTTCATAGCTGTTGAAACCGCGAGAGTTAGTTAAAAAACTAAAACTAATACTTGGAAATTTCAGAAGAGTTGTAGATTAGTCTCGTTTTAAGCCACAGTTTTCTGATAGAGATCAGACTTCCTCTATCAGTGAACTTCAGCTCGTGTTACCTAAATACAGAAATGCACACTGTGTGATATCCTGGTCCATCAGTCACAAAATAAGAAGCCATGTTTAAAACATAGGGACATACAAAGAAGCAGTTCAGCAATTCAGCTACCCCTCATTAACATTCAGTTGCTATTTCAGAGGTAGTCCAGATCAATGTGCATAAAATGTTACCATCTGGTACGTGTAATCACTGTGCTATACTTCAAAAAGGAATGAGAAAAATAGCTACCACAGTGCTACAGACCTGTAGATTGTTTTTTTTCTATATAAAGACTGCTCAGTGCCTATAAAATTAGCTTTCACTCATTGGTAACTTGCCTGTATTGCAGGAACTAGCACTAAGATAGGAGACAACAATTAGCCTCGGTTGAAGAATTTATTTAATAGATGGATCTGTTGTTTGCATGATAAGTTATTTGATTTTAGATAAAACAATTTCCTATCACAGGTACTGGACAATCATGCAGTCTTTGTTAAAAATCTGTAGAACTCTAAGAGCAGGAGCTCAAAGACCTGAAATAGTAATGAAAACAGGATAAAGTTTTCCAAGTCCATTCACTGCTTACTTTCATCCTTCTCATCTTCTTCGCAAAAAAACTGCCTTATTCATAAATGTTACAAAATGTATTAGGTCAAAAATCTAACTGTGGGCTGCACAGATGTAAATTAGTCCTGTGGTCTGATTATTAAAAGACTTCTAAAGACACCACTGAGAAAAATAAATTCCTGATGCTCTCGAGCCATTTGCCAATGTTTAGTGTGTGTCATAGCTTTGATTAATAATTAAGTTTGTATTAGAAGAAAAAACCCAGATGTCATTGTTTTTCATTCTATGTTTTGATGGCATAGCACACTTAAATCAACCATGCTGCTCGTCATAAGTGCCAGCACGACCTGAACAAAGGAGAAATCCAGTGATACTTCTTGGCCCTGAATATAGGCACAGACCCACTTGCAATTCTAATTTATTGTAGAAATCTTTCACAAAAACCATTAAACTGCACTTCTATATAAAAAGCATCAAACAATAGGGGCATGTTAAGAGTTCTCTGTAGCACTATGACATATTTGCTAAATTCTATGGAGTATAAACAAATAAACCCACAAAATACTCAATTATGGTTGATCATTAATGAGTGTATGAAAACAGTCCACATCATTAATTGGAAAAACCAAAGGATGAGAAGTAACTCGTTCTGGTGTCTGCAGAGCTGATGAGAGGTGTTACTTTCCTGATAGTAAAGGCCTGGAATTCCCACTAAAATTAAATGGAGCCTATATTGCAATTTCACAGTCATTTTTGTTCTTAATTAGTAGTTACATTTTGATAGACAATTTGAATGCATGTAATAGTTCCTCGTGGTGGAAATGCTTTGTTGGAAGAAAACCTGGCTGGAGTATTATGATAAAAACAATCTTCTTTTCTTGCCCTAAAATGGGCATTTTAATCAGTTATTTCAAAAGCAGAATTTTGTGCCTAAACAATTATTAAACATTGCAGATCATGTTGCTAACCCTTCACCTTTATCCTGCTGCAGGCTCCCATACAAGTCTTGCTTTACACCAGAGTAGGTTTTCAACAGAATAATGTAAAATTTAGCCCTGGCTGTAGCTCAGTGAGGAATCTCACTTTGGGTGAACCTGTAGAAGATTTTGGGATCCTCCAAGTTCAGAGGTGGCAATGGCACCCTCTTTGATTTTATTTTAGATGACAGGAGGGTGAGCCCTTCCTACTGCATGTCACACAGAGAACATGGTTCCACTTGTATAGTTTTATGCTGTGATGGAGATAGGTCAGTGTATTTCCTTCCAGGTGCTGCAGCTTCTTTGCCTTCCATTTTCTGCTGGAACAAGTGATATTCAGGCCACTGAAGTATTCAATTTTTCAATATGTAGCAGTCATTCTGTTGCAGTTTTTTGTTTAGTAGTTTTTGGGGGAGTATTTTGGGTTTTGCACGGGAGGGGTATTATATTAGTTTATAGAAATATTCACGGATGTGAAGGAGGGAGACAGTAATCAAGGGGGTAAATGGGAAAATTCTAATTGGTTGCACTACTGCAAATACCTCTGTATTTTGTAAGAAGTGATGGATTGATGGATTTCCAAAGGCCATTTTGCTCTCTTGCTGTGGCACCACACAGGCTTCATACAGAAATAGTAGGGACTTGCTTAGTGTCTTTCCCTTGCTCCAAAGAGTGCTCTTCAAAAAGGCCAAAACCCAGGTCATTCAAAATACTTACTGAATTGTCTTGGCTCTTCACTGGTCCTTTGGCATGTAGCACACACAATCACAGCATGGTTTCATTGGAAGTGACCTTTTCGAGATCATCTGGTCCGACTCCCTGCCTCAAGCAGGGTCACCTAGAGGAGGTTGTCCAGGATGTTGTCAAGTTTTGAATATCCCCAAGGATGGAGTCTCCACAACTTTTTGTGCAACATAGTCCAGTGTTTGACCACCTTCAAACTATAAAAAATGTTTTCATGTATTCAGATTCAATTTCCTATTTTGGAATTTCTCCCTGTTACTCCTTGTTCTGTCAGTGGACAAAAAAAGTCAGAAGAGTCTGGCTCCCTCTTCTTCATTCCTGCCTTTCAGCTATTTATACACAGTGGTAGTATCCTATGAGCCTTCTTTTCTTCAGGTTGAAGAGTCCCAGGTCTCTCAGCATCTCCTTGTGTGATGGATACCGAAGTCCATTAAACTGGTCCTGTGCTGGAGTCATTCCAGTAAGTCCTCCTCTTTTACTGTGGAGCCCACAACATCCAGATGGTACCTCACCAGTGCTGATTAGGGTGGAAGGATTGTCTCCGTCCACCTGCTGGCAGTGTTTTTGTTAATCCAGCCTGGGAGGCTGTTGGGCACCTTTGCCCCAAGATGCAGTGCTTGTGTATATTCAGTTTATTGCCCACCATGACCTCAAGGTCCTTTTCTGCAGAGCTGCTTTCCAGCTGGCTTAGCCCCTACATGGGTGCTGGTGCCTGGGATTAGGAGTGACACTTGCAGTTAGGTGGTGGGACATCGAGCTGAGCTTGTCTGCGAGCACTGTGGAGTTTAGCTTTTGGAAACAAGCAGAATAGTTAGTTAACCAGGTTAGAAACAAAACAAAACAAAAAAACACACCAAACAACCAAAACCAGCCACTTCTTTCTGATTATTTCTGTTTTTCAAGAACTAATTTCTTCTTCAGATGTCCAAAAAATGCAGTTACTTTCCAATATCCTGTTGCCTCTTATCTCAGAGTAATAGTAGTCCTTCACTGCCCTTCCAATGTCCTTTTATCTTACAATATGTACTTCTGGTTTCTAACCTTTCTTATAGGTAGGCAACTGATTCATAATATCTACTTTTTGTCTCTTTTCCCTAAACATCCATGCTGAGAGATCAGAAGCTGTAATTGAGCAAAATGACCCCATTTTTTCCAAAAATTAAGTCTCTACAGTAACTAGACCTGCTTTTTATCTGCTTGCAAATCATGGCTTCTGTCATGATGCTCATGTTTTTCAAAGAGACAAAGTCAAACAGGTGAAAAGCTTCAAGCAAGAAAATGTTAGAGCTGCAGCATTATTGAATATGGGTTGCATTTGTGTGAAGCTGTTCCCAAGTACCTTAATTTACAGCTTATTTGACATTGGGGAGATTTTCTCAGTTTTCAGAGGAAGACAGCAGGACCAGAAAATATTCCCAGTTGGAACTTGTTTTCACTACTGCCTTGGATACTGGCTCCATATTGGCAGCACTAGATAGAGAGTTAAAGCATGAAGGACACATTTTCATGTGGACCCATGCAGAACTGTTTATTTGCATTTTTAAAATGGGTGAAGCTATTTATCCAGATATAACCTCTGTGCATGGATAGAGATGCCATGCTCAGCCATATACCATATATTTTTCTTAGCCATAAAGGCTCGTTTGACAGTTACTTGTCTACATATGCTTGTGGTGTTAATTATGAGGTTATTGGAACTTGCTGATGTTAGACTATGCAGTCATCTTTTTTGTTGCTCCGTCTTTCTGTTGGTTAACAGTTTTTTTCCTGTCTTCCTCATTTTCTTCCATCCTATAAGATTCCTCATCCACTGTCACTGAAACATTTCAGTTTTGCTTTTTCTCTCTACCTGAAAAGAATTTTGTAATTGCTTGGAATATTACAAGTAACAGCATGTAGTCAGAGACTACGCATCAGAATTAATAAAACTTCAGAAGTTTCATGGTGCTCATGGACTGCAGAATTTATGTTTACCACTTAGGTTTTCAGCAGAGCCTCATGATTAAGTTGCAGAGGGGTGGAGAATCCAGGACTTAGAAGAGGATAATAATATTTCTTACTTCAGAGAAGATGCAAAGCATAATTAATTTGTCCTTGTACAGTGCATTGTGATCCTGGGATAGGAGAAGCTTTGTGTGTGCTGCTACTACTCGTAATCAGAGACAGAAGCCCTTTAGATTAACAGAGCTGTCCAGAAATTAGAAGTAAGCATGAAGATATTAAGGGCAAAACATCGTAGTAGATGCATCTAAATACACAAAGATGATGTTTTGAGGAATTGATCACAGAATCAAAAGCAGCCAAGACTTTTCAAAGGCATAATAATGGCTGCCTGAAAGAGCTGTGGTTTGTATAGCTTTACCATGGTCCAGTCACAATTTTTCAAAAGTAGCAGTTTATTTTTTACAGTCACATAACCTGAGGCTGTCTTTTTTTCTTGACATTGTGTTGACATTGGGGTTAAGTAAAACAATATTTCCTAGTGTATGAGCTCTGCAAAGGACAAAGCCTGGCCTTGTGTGTTATCCTTTCTGTGTGTTGTACTTTTGAAACTGAGTTGTTTCAATGTCATCCTGTTTCACTTTCCTTGAAGTGAGGTTCTGGCATAATTTGATGACATACTTTTAGAAATGAACCAACTTCTGTCTTTTGGGGTCTTTGCCCTTTACCATACCTGTCCAGGAGGCCTCAGTGGGGATGGGATGGGCCCTAGGGCTTGTGCACGGACTTGGTCATTGGTTTAGCATTTCAGAGGCTCTGACTTGCCTCTGCTTGCTTTCTTCTTCACATAGTGTAAGCTATAGAAGAGAGGATAAAATTGGTTGTCTCACTGAGCTACACCCAGTCCTTGCACTTCTTCCAAGAATGGATGGTGTTGATTTAAGATTATCAGCAGAAAGGCCAATATATTGATAGTACAAACTTGTTGCCATGAGAGGCCAGTCGTAGCACAAAAAGCTGTACTGCCAAGGAAGCCCAGCCACTTAACAGGCTTGTGCACGTCAGCAGCCGCCACTTATTC
>NW_008236217.1:2352396-2357276 GCF_000691975.1 Corvus brachyrhynchos | reverse complement strand
GCTTGTGCACACCAGCAGCTGCTACTATCTCCGTGAATGCCCTGCCTTCATCTGCCAGTCTGCTCCCTGCTGCACCCCTTGTCACCACCTGACACCCTCCCTCTTGTTATTGGGCAGCTGCAGAAAGAGGGAAATGGAAGGTCTCTTTCAGAGGCTGAATCATTAGCCATCAGTTTCTTCCTGAATTCATTGCAGGAACCCTGAACTAGACAGAGGAAAATAAAATGTGGAAAACTCTTTCTTAACCAAATGAAGCATTTTATTCTAATTATTGGATACTTTTCAGGTGGCCTTCTTCCTTTTAATACACAAAAGTACAACCTTGTTACTGCCCTCTTTGCTTTTCAATCTGTTCAAAGCATTCCCTGTGGAGTCTCATATAGCTTAATATTTGTGTGTTCTGCACTGTAATTATAATGATAATTCAGCTAACATGAAAGCTTTCTGGAGGTAAGTGTAGCAGAAACACTTTCTCTGCTATAAGCTAATTTTGCTCCTTACCTTGATTCCCACCCCACCTTGCATAGCACACGTTGAGCTCACTAATGCCACACAAGCTGTGGTCACTTGGCGTTGTGTGTCAGACTCCTCCTGCTGCCTTCACCTGGGATCTGATCCACCCAGGTCTGTGTCTCTGGTGCAAAAGTCCACCCTCCATCCATCAGGGAACTCACAGGGAACATTGCTGCTGCTCAATGGTACAAGTATTTTTTATCTCCTTCCTTCCCATGAGAACAGTATCCAAGCAGTATCCCCCATCCCCTCCCTTTTTTAAACTGCTAAATAATGCTGCTTGAGAACTTGAGTTTGCCTGCATTTTTCTTTTGCTAGCAAGTGTGAGAAATGTATTAATATTTAATCCAAACAATTTGGAAGAAGTTGAAGCTACAATTAGATAGCCATGGCCATCTGTTGTGAACAGCAGAACAAGAATGTACTTAATAACTTGGAAAGAGAAAAGGGACTGCCAATCACCTATAGATTATTCCTTAATAAAGCTTGCACAGTCTCTGCAGAGGGAGATCCAGGTGGTGAAGGAGACACTCCAGACCGTGCTGGTGCAGCTTCAGTCAGCCAAGGAGGCAGGAGAAGAAAAGGCTGGAGACTTCCTCTGTGACAGCTGGTGTCCAGGAAAACAAGACTTGAAGGAATAATGAGCAGAAAGAGCTGGTAGGATGACATTAATTCACAAAGGGCTGCTTTTAGTAACTGAATACTGTTTTACTAAGCCTCAGGGATCTCTTCTCTCCCCTGCATAACTAATAACTAAATCAATTATGGGGAAACAGAGCCTGGAGGTCTATCATCAGAAGTATGCTACACAGCCTCACATGTTTTGGCACAGATTGGGAAACAGCTTTCAGAGCAGAGCAGCTCCTGTAAATGTGTAGATTACAAATTGATACATTTCAAGTGAGTCTGCAAAGTTGCCTTTAATGTCAGTGAAGTGTTCTCCTTGAAGGCTCATAAACACTGTCTTCCTCTACTCATGGATTTTTTTGTCCTGATTTTAAAATGCAGCATTAAAGCTGAAACATCTAGTATTTCTTGGAAAATAGCTCTAAGAATAATAAGATTTTTTTTCTTTGGCTTTAACAGCTTTCTTACACTGAATGTATTTTCACATTCCTGCAAATAATTAAATCAATAGGGCGAAATTGAAGCTAACCATGTTCTTTCAACTGAAATTTGGACCTCATTTGCTCTGTGGTATTAAGTACAGTGGAGGTAACTAACAGCAGCCCCTATAGCAGTAGTTTAACTGAATTTATTTAGGTATTAATATAAACTTTCTTTAGTATTACAGGGGTTGTAAGGCAAAAAAAAAAAAAATCCTATGCTGGTGACTTGTGTTGCATATATTGAAATATAGTATGAACAATAACTCATTTAAGTCTCCTTGTAAAGATTACTACCATTACTTTGATCTTCCTTGCAAGCTTCAGAAGGAATGTAGGTTTTTTTGCAAGACACATATGTCGATATATACACACACACCTACTTAAACCTGTATTTTTATAGGAAATAAAAGCAATACTCAACTGAAGCCAACTGGATAATTGTTCAAGAGAGTTAATGTCTTCAAAAATCCATGTGTACTTTGATACCAGTATATCTCTGATACCATTAAAAATTCTGTTCCTGCCATTTTTTGCAGAGGGTGACTTTAAAAAAAAAAACAACCAAACCTCTGAATTTTAAAAAATACAATAGAAAATGTCTTGCAACTCAGTACTGTACTTTTTTGATACTGTTTTTCTGACATTTTTAGAATTACTCTTCTACTTAAGTTACTCATTTATAGCCACATTGTGTTTTTGCAAATTTTGAAGGTCATTGGACTACTTTCCCACTCAGATTCTGTTCATTTTTTGTGTGTTTTAATGCTAGTTGAAACTTCTACCTCAGTGTTAAGTACAGAAGGAGGGAGGGAAGAAGGGCCAGGCAACTGAGACATACAACAGGATTAAAATTGCCTCCAGGGGCATACAGTTGTCAAACCAGGGCAGCAGAACTCAGGTGGTTTCTGTAGTCATCAGATCCTCAGGGTTGAATTACAGCCCTGTAATTCAGAACATGGTTGACTTCTCTCATTGAGTAATATATGGGCCAGCATTCACATTGTGGTAAAGACTCCTGGAGCTCCAGCTTGCAGAGATTCTGGTGCTTGGTTCCCTAATGGAGAACTCTCGCTGTTCTGCTTGACAAGTTTATCTCTCCGTGTCCCTGTTCAATACCTACCTCCCCACCATAGCTCTGGCACTTTCTGAAGCTCCCCTGAACAGATGAACAAGGTGTTTGCCTCCAGCTCAAGGCAGGAGACAAGTGCAGGTGGCACCCTGACATTCAGCCCACACACAGGACCAGCTCCATGGGAAAACCTGCCTGCCAGAAAGAACTCATGGAAACCCACATGAGTTCAGGTAAACAGGAGAGAGCACACTGACAAGACACATCTCTTAAAACTGTTTCTTTTGGTTCAATACCACAGAGAGCCCAGGGTACTGCATTGCCAGCAATGAGCATTTATATAGGACTATGAGGACAGGCCCAGGCCAGTACACTAAACTAAGGTTGCATGACACCCCACTCTCCCACCCTGTGGAGTTTTGTCCTTTGAATACTTAGTGCCTGCAATGTAAACAGTTGTTAGGCCCTAGAAGTGCCTTAGAGCCAGCATCAGCTACAGCTGAAGCATCAAGTCTGCCTCCTTGCAGCAGCAAGGGCTCAGCAATAGGAATAGGATCCAACCATCACATGGGCAGGAGAACAGCACCCTCATTCCCACTAGTGAGGTTTCTTGAAGACATTCCCATTCAATTTAAAAAATTATGTGGCTTTTGTGTTTCAAAGCTTCAGAGCACCACGGCATTTTAATAAAAACCTCAACTTAGGCAACCACTCTAATAAGACACTGAATTTCTAAGGAGAAGGGAAACTGAATCAGTCATCATTCATGTTCCATTTGTATCTGTTAACATCTCTTTTATATGTAACATGGGCTACTACTACTCCTTTAATTTATTACTCCATTAACTTCACTGTTTGTTGTGGGGAGTTAGAGCCAGTAACCATCCCTTTTCTCAGACACATTTGATAATAAACATACTTTAAACAAAAGGTATACTATGCAATGTATCGACTACCTTTTATCTGTGAATAGAAAACTTTCAAATAAAGAGAAATATGTTTTTAACTAACCCAATGTCTGTTTGCATTCTGTGCAGTGTACAACATTTTAGAAATTTCATCATGGAGAGTGGAGGACAGAAAAGGAGAAAGAAACCATGTGTGTGACTATTATTGTGCTGTTGACAGCAGCAATTCGTCTGCTTGGGGGAGTCTGTTGTGCCTTTTGGAAGCAGTCTAAAGACATACTCAAGACTGGAGTCTGACCTGTAGCTGTTTTCAGTATGAGAGGGAGAAATAAGTATCACACAGTGAGCTGTACGGACAGGTAAAACCTGCACTTGGGTCTGAGCTTGACTCAGTCTTGCTGTGCAACTGAATCCTGCCTGCCTTCCCTCGGTTCCTCACCCATGGATAAGGGCTGAAGGGAGGTTAGTATGACTGTGCATTGACTACAGCAGTATCTGAGGTCAAAGTTATGTTCTTACACATGTTCATTGCCATGATGAGAGGTAGGAGAGTGTGTATGGTGTCCCAAGCACCAGTTTCATACATCCTTGCTAGAATTCTCACTTCTGGGTGGACTGTCTCCCACCACCTGCAAACAATGAACATCTCCAGAAAGAAGTTCCTTTTCTGCCCAGGTCATGTGCTGTCCCTAGCCAAGAGCCCAGACCCAAAAGGTTTAAGACTGCACAGGCAAATAAGGCTTTGTGTGTTTGTCTTCTGCCACAGCAATAGAATAATAAAATAATTTAGATTAAGACCTTGAGACGGAGCCCAACCAGTAACCCAACGCTGCCAAGCAAGTCCACCACTAAACCACATCCCTAAGTGCCACATCTACACATCTCTTAAATACCTCCAGCACTGGTGATGCAACCACCTCCCTGGGCAGCCTGATCCAATGTTTGACAGCCCTTTCAGTGAAGAATTTTTTCCTAGTATCCAACATTAACCTCCCCTGGCACTTAGAGTGCATTTGTTGTCCTGTCACTCATTACCTGTGAGAAGAGACCAACTCCCACCTGGCTGCACCCTCCTTTGAGGCAGTTTTAAAGAGTGATGAGGTACCCCGAGCCTCCTTTTCTCCAGGTTAAACATCCCCAGCTCCCTTGCTCTTCCAGAGCACACACAATGGACTGCTCCAGGAGAGCTGCAAGATGAGGAAAAGCAGCTCACCTCCACCAGTCTATTGCATGTGGTTTGTAGGGGGAGTAGTTGATTGTGTTGAACACGCCGCCACCGCA
>NW_008236217.1:2348866-2352366 GCF_000691975.1 Corvus brachyrhynchos | reverse complement strand
ACTAAAGATGGAAGCAAGGAAAGGAGAGCACTCCAAAGGGTGTTCAGCTCCAGCCTAATATTTCTTTTCACAATCAATTAGCTAATCCATTATTTTTAAAGCATGACGGCTCAGGCTTTTGCTATCATTAGTTGTTAAATCAAGATAAGTGCCTGTTTTCTGGAGCACTGGAGAAGGCAGTTCAATAATGGGTCCCAGATAGGCAGTAGTGCTGGAAAGAGCTCCAGGGTGAGATTAGAATAATCCTCCTGTATCCTCTTAGTTTACTATCCTATTGAAAATGAGACTGGGACCAAGAGATTTTTTTTTTAGTCTCAGAGATTAACATGCTACAAAGAAGCTCTAAAATATTGGATATTTTTCTGCACTGCTAAAGATGATAATACAAGTTTCTGGAGAAATATTAAAAAAAAAAAGAAGAAAAGAGGGCCTGTAAATAAAGGAGATTCTGCCTGAACCTGAAAAGCAGCCAAGCCAGCAGCCACAGCAAAGCATTTCTCTCAAATTTCTAATGAAGACTTGAATATGAGAGCTGGGAAAAGAACATCTGGGGTTGAGTGAGTAAGGAAGTCTTTGAGTTCTGCACATTCAGTATTCAGTCACACTTTCCCTATTGCCTTATCTGGAAGAACAGTATCTTTGGGAAGGGGTTGTTGGAGCATTGTCAAGGACACACGATGTCAATACAACACTAGACTATTTGTTCTTGTAATCACCTGCAAAGTTGAACAAATAGTTTATAATAGTATTCCTGTATGGCTGCTTATTAAGTGGCAAGAGAGAGAGAATATTAAAGACACAGGTAGGAGACACATGATAGATCTCACTGGAGAAATGGAAAATTAAGAAACCATTCCACACTGATGACCCAATTTACCAGGAGAAAATGACCGTGAATTTATTACTTCTCTGACAATGAGACTTTGAAACACCAAAGGAAAGACCTCTCTGTTTTCTTGTCAAGTAGGCTTAAGATTTTGTCTATCAGCTCAATCACAAAAAAAGTTCTGTGCCCGCTCTCAGGATTCCCTGTAGTAGCAGCTCCAGGGCAAGGCTCAGGAGCAACAGCAGAGACCCAGGCACAGCTCTACAGGTAGAACATCTTCAGGACTGCATCACAGTTTACTCCTTTAGTTTCAACAACATGAGCTCCTGGAGCAGCAGCTGAATAGTTGACCAGGCTATTTTCCTCCCTGAGATGAGAAACTCTGAAGAGCAAGAACATGGCATTACATCTGTACACAGCACTGACAAGACTTTATGAGCACTGATAACTCAGCTGTGGCCCCACAAATTAAAAACAAGCAAGATTTCAGGAAAAGAGGAACAAGAAGCCCTTTGGAGATTAGGACAAACTAAATTAAGTTGTAAGGAAGACCAGCAAAGTTCAGCACAGATAGCCTGCCAACTAAAGCCCAAAGTGTGACCCACTCATGTCCTTTAGTATTTACATGGAGAAAGATTTGCAATGCCTACTAGTAGTTGTTTCATTTTGCAGAAATCACAAAAAAAAACCCCAAAAAAACCCAACCCCCCCCCCCAAAAAAAAAAAAAAAAAAAAAACAGAAAAGAGGAAAAAAAAGAAAAAAGAAAATTTTTAGCAGGGAGCATAATTATCCATTGAGATTTTTTCCCCCAGAAATTGTGACTAAAGCCCTTCTGCATCCCAGATGTAATGCACTTGACTCAGAAAACACCACAATTCAATTTTATACAGCCTGCATGCTACCTGCAGAACTGAGGAATAGCCACAGTGCTTTACCTTAAATATATGCATTTTCCTTACTAGCTTAAGAAAAAAAAATAGAGGCACAGAAAGAAGAAATGCTTTCATGAACTGTTGTTTAGCTCAGAGGCAGAGTTGGAGGACAGAACAGCTGGGTGTCAGCAAGTTGGGAAAGCCTATTTTACCTACTCTCTGATCTTGACCTTAGCTCAAAAGGGCAAGTGAAAGCAAATGCTAGGGAAGGCCTTCTTGTAAATCTTTGCCAGGAAGCAAAGAGTGAAGCTATTGCAAAATGCTTCACAGCCTGACCAGGGAGAAGCCTAGGGTTATGAGCCAAATATCTTCCCTCCCAGGTGCAGGCAGATTAAATGGGCTAGGGAGTTAGGGCCACATGTCATGGTGCAGTAGCAAGGAGGACAGGCCACCAGACTTGGTGGCCGGGAAGCAGAGGCACTGCCACCGCACTTGGACAGCACTCCAGCCTGAGAGACGGCGCAGACGCTTACAGCACTGCTCATCATCCTCTGCAAGAAAGGAAAACCCAAAGAAACCCAACCAGCACCAAGCCATCAGGCACTGCTTGTCTTGGCTCATGATGCTGATCCATGTAGTGCTGCTTGATTTTGTTAAGTGAGAGAGAAGAGGTGAAAAGAACACCCTGCCTCTCACAGACGTGTGTGATTTGCCATTGCTGATTTTCTATAATGAACTGTAGCAAGTGAAGCCAGTCTCTCTCCATTAATCCTGATGGGAAGTGTTTCTTCTCTGTCTTCTCATGAAGTACCCCAAATTCCTTGAATGAATACATGCTACAGCTGTACCAAACACCCAGTTGTCCATAGAACTTTTCTCTAGTCTTGTGAACTGAAGGCAGCAACACAGAGCAGCTCTTCTAGCACAGTAATACTCCCTGGTTATGACGTGGGAACAAAAGGCATCACCAGCTTTATTTCCTTCTGTAGGTGGGGGTTTTTATTATCCTGAATTAGAAATGTAGTACTGATTGGGTCTACACTTGTGGGGGAATAAAAAGAAAAAAAGAAAAAAAAACCCAACCAAACAAAAAAACCAATGAGCAATACTGTGTTCTGAAAGAGAAATAAATCACATGGTTAATGTCTCCTGTTCTGCAGCCTTAGTTCTTGGGCTTTAGGAAGTTCTTCCCAGAAGATATATTGAGGTCAGCAGAACAATCTTTTAGGGATTTCTTTATTCACTTTCCCCATAAATTGGTAACAGAGCCTGCTTCTCTTTTGCAAGAGATATTAGTAAACTTTCAGTTTCACCTCGAACTATTAATGGTCACTGGGTTGTGGGAACCCAGTGTTATTTAGCTCTAGATGTTGAATCAGTAGAAGAAAATATTGCCAATTCCTGTGCACAGACAGTCCTCTACAGACACCTAAGCAGTGTTTGATGTCTCATGGTCAGGAGCTCCCAGGGTGCTTATCTTTTTCTCCAGTCAGTCCACTCCGAGGTAAAGGCTCAGGCAAACACATGTGCTCCACATTCATCCCTCTAACACCTTTAACATATGGTTTGTGCATGTCCTGAGTGGTGCACTGATTTGAAAGAAAGGAGCAAAATTCATGCTAGAGTTCAAGGCTTTTTCCCCACTGCTGGTACTCATCTTTTCATTTCAGCTTTCCTCTTTGATCTCCCTGCACAGCATCCTGCCTCTGCCATGGGCTGGCACATCAGCTCTGGGACATGAGTGGTGGTGGCAGTGCTCACCCCTGCACTCTGCACATGTGCACAGGCACATCCCACCCCC
>NW_008236217.1:2347114-2348721 GCF_000691975.1 Corvus brachyrhynchos | reverse complement strand
CCCCCCGTACGCATCCTCCATCCGAGGGAATAAACAGAGCCCAGATGCTTTACCCTCACTGCTTTGGGTCACAGCCTGCCCAAAGCCCGATGCTCAGGGGAGGCAGGCATGCTTGTCAGGGATTGAGGATCCCCAGGGCTCAGGTCAAAGAAAGCTCTTTTAAACCTAGTCTTGTACACCTCTGCTTCTTGAGAGGTTGAGGCCAGCCAGGCAGAGAGCAGAGCCGTTTGTCTCTAACCCCACACCCAAAGTATCTACTAATCTTCTCCCCACCACTGCAAAAAGCACTGGCAGAACACCACCAGAGAGGCAAGAAAGTTTAGTTAAATTGGTTGAAGTAGGAGGCAAAAGGTACGTTTTGGGCAGGCAGGGGCTTGCCCCAGCAGCTCTCCCAGAGGAGTTAATCTCATCACAGAATCACAGGATGAGCTACAGGACCCTGTCAGCACCACACAGCCTGAACTAGGAAGCTCAGGATCCCACAGGGGATCATCAGCTACGGTGGTACATTCGCACACCTTCCTTCCCATCTTTGCAGGGGCAAAGCAAACTCATCCGCCTGGACATAAAACAAAAGCTGATTCAAAAGTCAAGGGTAGCCTGGATCTCCATCTGACCCTACCAAAGCTGGGCTGTGTGAGCACGGGCTTTCAGCACTACCAGCCTCAGCTGGAGTTAACACATCAGTCCTGGGTGATTACCGTGCAGCTCAGTTAGTGATTGTTAAAGGCTTTAGAGAAACAGGAGAGCTGAACCTCTCATGCCTGATAGGTGACTCCAAACTATCCCCAAATTAGCAATTAGCAGTGCTGCCCAGTGCTGAAGGTACATGAAAGAGCAGAGGTCCTGGTCCTTCAGGGTTTTTAAGCAGATCAGTGATTTGAGAATGTAAACCTAAGTCTCCAGTAAATTTCACCAATGCCCTTATAATTAAAACATTGCATGCTGTCAAGTCTGTCCAAGATGAGCTTTCTGGTGATTCTTGCTTCGCTAATGCTAGGACGAAACCCACGTGCCTCTCTGGTTTTGGTGAACCCACCACTCACCAGCAAACAGTCAGATCTCCTGGCCTGTCTGTGGGAACCCCCTAGGCAAGGATGCACTGTGCATCTGGCACAGGATGTTCAGACCCTTTTTTCATGTATGTCTCTGCCTTTGGGCACCAGGTTGATCTTGAAAACGCCTACGGTGCTTCAGTGAGGCTTGGGGTAATTGAAAAGGCAACATGGTCCTCTGCAGTTAGTCAGGGCTTTGCATAATCCTGGATTGATGCAGAGGAAATAAAGCTTGTGAGACATCCTCCATGAAGCATTTGGCATAGGAAAAGGCAGAATGTGGGTGACTACATAGCCTGCAACAGTCAGCACCCACTAGAGATCAAGCCTTTCCTTATGACTTGGTGACAGGATTTCAACCGTATGCTCTTGTAAATATCAGTGGGGCACTAAATGCAGCTTAATTCTCACACAGATTGAATAAACTGCCCCAGCAACTCCCAGCCAGTGGCCAAGAAGTTACATAAAGAGTCACAAAGAGGTGGAACAATTTCTCTCGTGCAGTTTGGGGGATAAAAGTAAGACTTCACAACTTTAACTACCCCCACATAG
>NW_008236217.1:2296742-2347096 GCF_000691975.1 Corvus brachyrhynchos | reverse complement strand
CACAGCGAGCAGCTCCCCTTCCTCCAGCCTCAACTACTCCCCCAAGGGTCTGATACTGATTTTCAGCTGCTCTTTCCACCTCCTGATGCCCTCTGAAGACCTTGCCTCCTTCTTCAGCTTTCCCCTTGCAGATAGAGACCTTCTCTAGCAAAGGACACAGTACAGAATTTATATGGACAGTTGTCAACAGGAGAGCTTATCCTGCACTTTACTATAAGCATTCCTACCATCTCCTAGGCTAAATACTGGGTCTTGAACCAAACCCCACCTGCCCTTCCTGGCATCATTTGCAATCTGACAACTTTAAAACATAAGCGATAGTTGAATCTGAGAAAGGGTGGGGAGGGGGATGACTAGAAGATCTCCAGAGGTCCCTTCCAACCCCAATCATTCTGTGATAAGAGGGGACAAAAAAATAATCCCAGAAAGCCAACTGCACTACTTTGTCGAGTTTCAGATCTGCCAAGTGTTCCCTGCCACTTCTAATCACAAGTCAAAGTAATCCTTTAAGAGGTTTTGCTGGAGGGAGCATTAAACTGTGCAGGATCATGTGGAGTTCCCCAAGGAGAGTCACAAAGTGATACCAGGAAAAAAATGCAGGCAAGAGGCACACCACTGACACGGCTCCAGTGTTCTGCTATTAAAATGCTAGAGAAACCTGAGGTTAGACAGACACTGACACTGGATTCTTGTAATAGCAACCAGTAAGTGCATTTCACTTCTGAATTGCACCTTTACGAGCAGCTCTGACCCAAACATAAGGTTTAAGCCCAAGAAGCAGTTTACAAATTACTTTTGGAGTATCATCCGAGCTGCTTGAGGGAAGCTTGGCCTAAGGTGACAAGAAGATAGAGTTTCAGTGTTTGCAACCACAGCATCTGAACTCTGCTTAGGATCCTCATGTGCCTTTACCCTTTGAAACTGGTATAAAATGGTCCTCTCTTAGTTCATCTCTTTTGTGCCCATAAAGTAACAGGAGCGATGACATTTGACACAGAAACTCTGCACCAGAAGGTAGGCATTGAAGCAGTAAAGTAAAAGTCTGGATCCTTCAGCTCAGGGACTTCAGCATTTCAAGGTAGCAGCAATGACGTAATTGGATTCACTAGGAAAAATTCTACCTTAGTTTTTTTTTTATTTCATCTTTCATCCAAAACAATGTCATGAATGTTTTGCCCCCAGCTGAAACCTTCTCCCAGGTTCATTAACCAAGATAAAAACCTGTGTCCAAGGGTGGAGAGAATCCAAAAAACAGTGGTTCCCCACCATTTGCCTGCTCTGCACAGGGACCTCCTGCTCAAAGGGTTTCCTCCACCTACTGCTGGTTTCTATTCTGCACCCCACATTGGAGGCACCTTTTTCAGTTCCTTCTTATTCTCTCTCCTAGTTGATAAAATGAGTAGCATACTCTTTCCAAGAAGCAGCCCAGTCCAAGGCAGAGGAGGCACCCTCCATGCCACCCACTCAGGGGCAGGAGTAAGGAGTTTGCCATTCCACCACTGTGTCTCATCAACTTCACACTGAGAGGGGGAAAGAGGGACTGTCTCACCCCTGACTCACCAAAACCAAGAGAAGTGACTGAAGTGATTAGTAAACCTCAGTTCATAGACAGATGTACCACATTTCATGCAGCAGTCAGGGAAGACATTGTCTAGATAAGGGCAAGATAATCAGGACTGGTTGGCAGACTGCAGTTCCCTCTTTGGAGGGCACAATATCCAATCCACAGGGCCACTTCCTCCTTCCCTACCTCACAGCCCTTTGATACTACTAATTCCTATCTGCACATAAAAAGACCCTGTTTTCATCATGACATGGGCTAATTAACTGATTCTGACACAGTAATTAGCTGGTATAAGTAGGTCTACATTTTCTTACTTAACATAAATGCTGTCATTTTTGTGCCAGGGAAGCTTCTGAGTGTGGCTGGGCATCCTCACTGCGCTGCACTTCCCCACGATGCCAAAGAGTGGCTGTGCACAAAGTGACAGGATGCTCTGCAGCAGCAGATGCAAAGGGTTACAGTAGGACCAGGGAGAAGTCCACATCAGCCTCAGAATTCACTCCACCAGTGAATCTCTAATATTCTGTGGACCCAAGTCATACTTTAACACATCAGACGTGTTTTGTATGAAAGCTCTGGCACATCCGTATCTGTGCCAGATAATGCTTAGCCAGTTTTAAAATAGCTCTGTGATTCTAGGAGCCCGTTTTGACCATAGCCACATCACAGCTGGTGGTGCCAAATAGTCTGCAGACAAGGAATAACAGCTCTATTGAGCCCCACTGAACCAGGGAACAGGTTGCACATCCCCAGGAGTGCTGGCAAAGCAGCATCTCACGTGCCATTTGGAATCACAGATATCAGCTTACTCTGCAAATGTGACTGTGTTTTAAATCTCAAATGCTCTACACAACATGATATTTCTCCTCACCTTCCCCCACTCCCCACCCTCAGGGCCATATTGCCCTCTTCTCTATTTCCAGCTTGGAGACTTCTAATGAAGTTTTAGAACCTCTCTTGACTCTCTGGTGAGCAGCAGGCAAATAATATTGAGGAACAAACAGTACCTTCTGCCCAGAGCAGATGCACTACGTGACTAAGACAGAGAGCAAGTTCTATTTTTTAAAATTTATTTTATTCTTAGTTCTAAATTTTGTCAGGACAAGGAATACTGACTATCTTGGAGCAAGCCAAAGGCTGCTATTCCTCTCTAACACCCATTAGTCCACACGCTTTGAACTAGGTCCAGCCATGGTTGTTTTAAATCCAGCAGGTCAGGGCTGTCTCTGCACACCTGTGCTGGGTGTCTGACATGTGAACCAGTCTAGGTACATCTGTCTCTTCCATCCTCCCATATCTCTTGCCAGAAGTACTGAATCCCAGTGCCCCCCAACTTAATGGCAATTTACAGCCACCAATGTCTGGGGCTAAGGCTGGCCATGCTCTGGATCAGCCCCTGGACACTTTGGTCTGAAATAAGAGTCTGGGCAGGGTACTGAAACCATCCATGTTTTACAGAGGAACACATGAAGTCTGCTGAGAGAAACCCTCTTGTTATAAGCCACCATGAAGATGCCACCATCTCATAGCAGATGGCAGCATCGCATGCTGAAGCATGTTTTAAAGTGCTTTATGTGCCAGGAAGCAGTCACATCAGGTTAGCAGTTCACAAGCACACTGAAGTTCAGAAATTCATTTACTGCTGCTTTAACACTTTCCAAATGGCATTTGTGAGCCCTGCTGCCCCTCCATTACTATATTGCTATTTCCCTGCCCCCAGTAAATGGAAGATGCACTTTATGTGGTTTTTCCCCCAGTGTGAATTCCTAGAAACACGTGATTTCTCAGAAAGACTCTTCAGGGTTACTCCCTGGCACAACTCATCAGCCTTTCCTGTTTTTGTACATCTTTAAAGAAAACACTTTGACTAGATCCAAGGTCCAACAAATAACGGTTGCAGAACCCACAGAAAAGTGACCAAGGGTCAGAGCAGACCCTACTAGCTCAGCAGAAGGGGTCCAAAGAGTAGTTTTTAGAAGTTAAGATGTAACACTCTATGGTAATATAAGAACTCTTATAGGCTGTATGTAAATGCTATAGGATTTGTATCTTGTATTAGACTGGTTAGTGACAATTAGAATATTCAGTACAGAAGATGATTTATTGCATTGTAACCAGGACTTTGCACACTTCCACTTCTACTCTTGCTCTTACTCTTGTTCTTACACTCTCTCTCTCTCACCCGCTTACTCTCTTGCTCTCTTGGGCCTGCTCAGAGCTGAGTCTGGCAGCTCTGAGCAGTGCCCCTATACCCAAGCCTTTTGCAATAAACCGCCTGTGTCCCAAGACCTGCCTATAGAGATCTCCCATCACCGACCGTCCCGACCGAACCCGCCCGTAACCTACAGTCTGGCGCCCACCGTGATTGCCGAACCCACACCCAGAACCTACACTTCACTAGTGGGCTGCAGACAACATTAGCAACACAAACTCTAACACAAAACATAGTCCAGTCAAACACTGAGCTGAGGTTGTCCCATTGCTGTTCTCCATTAAGCCTGAAGTGTTCAGTACCAGATATGTTAGATGTTCACCTCACAACCCCCTCCAGCATCCTCAGTTTCAGGAGGCATGAAGGATGCTCAACAGCTTAGTGAAAGGGTCAGTTACTTTAACCCATGCCCTGATCCCTTGATGCTGATGATTTTAAAATTTATCTTTCAGTCCATTTAATAATGTGTTAGGTGTTACAAGTGAGCCACAACCTCCTTGCTGCAGGTGGGTATGTAAGTAGCCACACTCCTCACCAGCCTCTTTAGAGAATATTACTCTTCAATGAGCTTATGAAAGTGTTCCCTCTGTCCCAGCAGAGACATTAGCAAGTTAAAAAAATTCTCAAATAAATTGTTACTGTCAGAGATATTGGAGCAATTACCAAAGCCAAGAGGGAGAGCTGGGATTCAGTGAAATGCCAGCGAGCAGCCTGAGCTGAGCCATCCCCTGTGGGGGCTGGGACCCTGAAATCTCAGTGTTAAGACAGAGAATGAGGAACATTAGAAGCCGAACAGATGAAGCTGGGGTGAGTTTAATCCCAAAGGTGAGCAATGTAAAGGTGATCAGTGATTTTAAGATTGCTTGCATCTGCATGACCAACACCATAGTAAGAAAATAAGAACACATAAGCAAATTCCTGGACTACATTTAAATAAATCCCTGATTACGCTGTGCCTTAAAGCAAGTTCAAAGGGTGGTAAAGCTTTCCTGCCTCCTAAATGTACAATTGAAGCTACACTCCCAAAAAGACAAATTATCACTGTCAACCAGAACCCAGACTGGGGGAGGGCAGCAACACCTTACTAGAAAAGTCCTCCTGGGGTTAAGAAAAAAAGCCACAAGACATGTACTAGCACATCATGAAGCACTACCTGATAATTCTGTATTTCTCTAGCCCAGGTCCCATGGGCTACAAATTCGTGGATTAGTATAATCCATACAAATGTAATTACAGATCTCTATGGCTCTTAGCAGGCTCCGCATACTGGCCGCGTGCAGAACTATGAGTACTTCTCTAATCTCATTTTCTGATTTTCTTTTCTCCCCAAAACCACATCACCACATCTTCCTTTTTCCAGACTGGAGTTTGATGCTTTTGATCTCTCAGGATTGAAGACTGTGTTGCCTACCACAGAAGCTTATTTTTTTTATCTCTTCTTCCACATCCCTTTTAGTCTGTATGGGCACAAGAAAACATTCAGGACAGGCATCAGGCAATGAGATCTGTGACATCAGTCAGATTTTAACTGCAGGTCTGTCCCAGACTTAGCACAGATACTGTGCTGGTCTCAGACTGAGTGCCGTGTGTGGACATACCTGGCAAGACCCAGACATTGAGACTATTGCTGTAACACAGGTGTTTGTAGCTGGCCCATGCCAGAAGGACCAACTCTTTGCCATGCCCTCCCATCTCAAATGCCTTGTGCCAGGGCTAGCCCAAGGCACTGCAAACATGAGAGAGCAAGCACAGAGGAATGAGCATCACCCTTCTCTTCTACAGTCACTGATCAAAGGGGCTGCTTTTCAAGAAGGAAGGGATCTCTCTGGAAGGCACCATGACCTGAGACACATTCCAGTGGCCAGTCCAAGACCTGGACAAGCCTGTTCTACACCTGCCTCTGGCCTTACATGCATCTACTTTAGGTAGCTAAAACTTAGGCAGGGTTTTAGGTAGGGTTTTTGGGTGCCACAGCTAATCCAGCATCCTTCTTGTCGGACTTGTGACCTGCCCCAAGAACACTCATGGGACTCCACTATCCCTGTATTTTTTTCCACAAAATCTGCTTCCAGTTCCTCCACTTGAGGCCTGGCCTTATATGTGGATATTCCCAGTGCTGGAGAGAAAGATCACAGTACTCTGTGACGCTACTGCAGGAGGAAGAGCACTGATTAAATTGGCAGCTCACCCTAGCTCTGGTGCCTAGTTACTCTGGGAATGGAGAGGAATAAGGCAAGCTCCAAGGTCAATTCAGCACCTCTCTTACCTAGCAGCTCTGCAGGAAGCCTATGGAGGCCACACAGGTAACAAGCTACTGAGTGCTGGTTCAGCCCAGAGGCTGCTTCAGGAACAGGCAATTAAAAAGCAGCTGTCAGGGCAGCTTGTCACCCGTATCACTCTCCCAGACGTTGTGTGGGGGTGAAAATGCTGGCAAACGCCCTTTCTGACAGCCCCAGGTCTCAGCACTCCACAGTGGATGGGGAGCTAGAGCAGCTCCCTCTCACACAGACAGCGCTCTCCATCCCCACTCTGGGGACACTTTTGAGGGGCAGAGGCAGAGCTCACTTTCTCTGACCTATTACATTAATGGCTCCTGTGATGGAGACAGACAAGAACTATGACAGTTAATAGCAGTCGTAATGAGGGAGAGAAACAATCCTTTTTCCAGTTGAGGTCAATAGCAAGCTTCCCATGGGTACCTACGGGAAGCAGATTAGGACTGTTACAGGAAATTAAGAGGCACACAGAAGAGTGTAGAAGGAACCCCAGAGAGGAGTTTCAAAATTCTTGTAGCCTGATGAGAAACGAGTCACTTGTTTTCCCAGGTGTCTTTTAGGAGAAGAGGCACTGTTGCCCATGCAGAAGAAATGCCATGCATTCACTGGTAATAGGTAAGCTCCTCAGCTGTAAAGCTCTTCCCATACTCCAACAGATGGAAATGCAGGTATCATTCCCACCTTCCTCTCCAGGTAATGGAGGCCTCACTTCCAGTGCACTTCACCCAAAAAATAAGTAGGCAGCCAGGAACAACTGGCTTTATTATCTACCAGGGTATCAGATGCAGTGTGTTCCTTCAGCACAGATTCACAGCTCAGATGTGCACAGGTGCTGTGCTGGCACCTGAACCAGAGCAGCAGCCCTGTTGCTCAGATGCCGGTAGCCCTAAAACCTTAGCTCAGAACAGGGCTCAAGACATGCTGGACAAGAACAAAACTTTTTCTGAACAGATGACACTTTCTGCAGGCAGAAAGGTCTTAACTTCAACAACCATGTCATGGTTGTCCTGTGCAGGGCCAAGAGTTGGATATGTGGGTCCCTTCCAATTCAGGACATTTCATGATTCTATGATATGCTCCCAGCTGGTGAGAGTTTATCCCTTCTCAGTCTCTACTAGCATCCCCAGTCTGGAGCAAGAGCTTCACCTCTCACATGATGAATCATCTCTCCCAGCAAGCCTCAATGGCCATTAAAGCAAAATCAGTACCAGACTGACTTGTCCTCTGTGTTCAGCCCAGTCAGCAGCACAGACAGCATTCCCTGCTTGGGGCCAGTCCTCTCCCAGCCCATGTGCTCAGGGCCTGCTCACCCTCCCCTTGCATGCAGGTGGCCTCTGCCGTGGCAATTAGTATCAGCTCTGATTTTTCTTCCTGTTGAGAACACGTGTATTTGGGACAGAAACCAAACAGCCTGCCCAACTTCACTGAGCAGCGGGGTCCCAGACAGCTGATGCTGCATTATCAGCAAGGACCACATCTGAGTACTGGCTCATCAGTTATCTGTCCTCTGGCCATTCAGAGCAAACCAAACAGAAAATGCTCATGGTCTCTGATGAGTTGCTCCTTTCCAAGTTCAAGGCTCACCTCCATTTGGTGTCTTCCAGCACCTGAAAAATATTTGCTTTCTCCATGTAGTTAGGTTAGGACTCCCATATAGCTCAGTTTAAGCCAAAAGACCGTAGTTTCCCATGGTAATGAACTTAACATTTCTGTCTGACAGCCCAGTGAAGCAGGCGGCATTTACAGACCCGTAAGACCAGAGTGTACACTGATACTCTGGGCTGCTATCACCTCCCACATTGTGCAAGGACAACAACAGAAACCCACAGATCAGAAATAGTATTTCAAGTGAAAAAGTGGGACTGTCCTTGTCCTCCATGGCAGTTCCTTACTGTCTGCACCCCTGGCTGCCAAACTTAACAGCATAACCAGGGCACTGGAGTAAAGACTTTGCTTATCTCTTATTTGTGGGACTCCACAGATAGAATAGAAAAAGCACTGTGCCCCTCCCAAACAGCAGTAAAAACCTGTGATTAGACTTCCCTGAAGAGCTGCATCTCACTAGCATTTGAGATTCTATCCCAGTAGGGATCTAATAGCTGTGTTTTTCCTGTATTTTCTCCTTCTGTTTGTCTTACAGGAGCCAAAGAGGCTCTACTGTCTTTCCAAGGAGAGGAGTGCTCATGCTTTCCACTGGTTTCTAAGGAAGCTGCAGGTACAATGACTGGTGAAGGTGGGGATCCTTCAGGTCAGGTGCTTACATACATACTTTGAGTCAAGTTTGTTCCATTCAGCAACAGCTTGGATTGAGGCTCAGGAGGTTGGCTGTGAAGGGTTGAACAAAATGACTGCAAAGCAGAAAAAGTCTTGGCAGGCCCAGGAAGAGCCATCCCCTGGAAGGCCTGGGAACAAGCAGAGTCAAGAAGAGTGCAAGGTCCTGCTTTTGACCTTCCAGTGTTACACTGGAAACATCTTCATTTGAAAGAACTATTTCATAGAAGATACTCAATGAATTAGAGAAGGCAAAATCCTGCAACTGCCTTCAACCTTTTAATCTGAGTCCTTTCAGTTTGATTTCCCAGGTATTGTTGCACCTCCTTGAGGCACCTGGAGAAGAACTTCAATTACAGGCTTTTGTTCCATCTCAAAAGTTGGCTCAAGAGTCATCCCCTATATTTTCTCTTATTGTAGTTATGGTGAAAAGGGATCTTTCAGAGCTCTTTTTGAAATGCTGGCAGAAAAGCCCATCTAAGATTAGCAAAGTACATGCTTGCTATACAGCTTTAAGGACTCCAGCAAGCTTCTCCCTTATTTAGCTGCTATATTCAGCTCTCAAACATGGCACAGTCTGTCTTACTCTTACTGACATCGGGGCAGATAGAGAAGGGAGAGCAGAAAGGATGCAGGGGATACCCAATTCTTTACCATACAGAACAGTAAAAGGTTTCAAGTGAGAGCTCTCATCCGTCACATACACTGAAAATGCAGCTGGTGAGGGGGGGAAAAAATGAGCATCTGTAGCACACAGGTCAGAGGCAATATGGCCCTCTTGGCCATCCTTCATTGGCTCACTCACAGAGCATCTGCAACAAATTAATTTCCCTTGGTGTGTTGCAGCCCCCTTGCTGCACGCAGACCGTGTGCTCAGCATCTGCTGCCTCGCCTCACAAGTTCACGGTGTACTTTCAGCCAGTTGTCACAGCACCTATGGCTGCAGGCTTTCAAAGTCTTTCACAACTGGGTACAAGATGGATCTTCAATCCCAAAGCTGACACAAGACCTCTATGCTAAATTCCATACACTGTCCAGATGAGAAATTGAACTTGGCTCTTCCTACAAGGAAAGCTAGGTACAGAACTTCAAAGGACCCATGTCCCTTCAAAAGCCACGGCTTTACATCTTCCTAAGGAGATTGGGTGGTTAAGTCCTTACTTTGGCATGCTGTTATTTTGAACTTTTATACTTTTCTCTACCATTTCAAACCCAAGGTAGCATATGAACAATTTTATTGTACTACACAGTTTTACTGCCACAGAGCAGCACTTGTAAGTCATGAAGGAACAATGGTTTTAAAATTGCTCACCAGAAACCCCTCAAGAATAGAGTTGTGTGAAGATTTTTTTCTCTTAAAAGAGTTCATAGCTTAAAGCATCTATTTCAGAAAGGGTGTCCACTTTTGAAGATTCTTTCACATACATGGTGCAAAGCTCAGAAGAATGTGATGTAAACAGGAAGAGGATGCAAGATCTATAAACACAGGATTGCCAGAGATTGACGTGAGCTACAGCAAGTCAACAACTTTTCATCCCTTAAATTCTTACTTCTCAAAGCTTCCTACTGCAGACAGGCCCTTCCTCCTTTGTTAGCACCTCCTGTTTGGTTTCCTTTGCCACCAGCTGAAAGGATCACCCAAGCCCACCCTGCAAACATACTTCAGCTGGGTAATAATTCATCCAGAATTGTGTGCCAGAGAGATGAGATTTCCCTTTCCACAACGGGGACACTGTTTTGTGCATCAATGTGCCATCATCACTGGGAGGTGGCTGTGGAGCCTTGAAGGCAGGAAAGTAACTAGTGAAGGGCAAGGGAAAAGGAGCAAAAACCTCAGACTGGAGTGCTCACTTGCCAAAAGGCTGTGGTGGCATGCAGCAGCCCTCTGGAGACAGGGGCTATGAGGCTAAACCCATGGGCAGGAAGAGCTGCCTCCAAAACCTGACCTCACACCAAACAGGCTGGTTATCACCTTGATAACCCACCTGCTAGGATCCCTTTGTTGTGATCCCATTGTCAGCTGGGTTTGGGCCCAGAGCTCAGCATGCCTGGCTGCTGAGGCAGGACATGCCCTTCCCTCTGCTTTTGTCCAAGGTTCTGTTTTCACCAATAGGAATTGCTGCTCTGGAGCACCACAATTTGCTCAAGGCTGTGGTTACAGGACCCCAATAGAGCTTATGTTTTTTTCATTTACTTAAGCCTGAAATAAATGAACAGTTCTGGGCAGGAAATCCCAAACATTAAGCAAAGGGTCTGGGATAGCTCTCATGGGTTTTCCTCTATTATATACAGAGAATTCCTCTATTATATAGAGAGAATTATACTGCCCCTTTAGCACGTGAAAAATCTCAGATCCCACAGTTAAAAACCTCTGCTCTTTAAATGCTTCCTCCACACACTTGCTTTTCCTGGCTGTTTCCCCAGCACAACCTTGCACAACTTGGGGTTTCGTTCTCACCCAGTATTTCACAGTAGAAAAAGGTAGAAAACTCTGAAAGGTATGGAGGAGAGAGGTTTCATCCTCCTTTGACAGAACTAGCAGGCCAAGAGGTGACCCTGTGCATATGTCTGTGCTCTTATGACTGCAGAGCAGCTCATTGTGAGCAAGAATAAATACACAACCAAAAATCAAGACTAAAATGTACATAGTACTGCCATTTGCAAGGTGTGTGCATCTGACAATTTGTACAGAGAGGCAGCAGATAGCATTTCAAATTTCACTGTTAATACAGATGTGAATTGGCCTAGCTTTAAAGACTTTAATCTGTCATCTAATGCTTCAGCTTGGTTCAGTAAAGGCTACAATTTCTCTTTTTACTGACAAATGCTGTGTTCTGTACCCATCTTTGCTATGCACTAGGAATTGCTATGTTGGAGGGAAGCTAGCAAGGCTAAACTCCAAGTGAGGGGAAAAACCAAACCCAGCAACAACCCCACCATTTCCTTCAAGTAATACTGTAAGCAACAGGGCTTTCTATGAAGTAGGAACGCCAGCAGCTAAGCACTGAGGCACAGGGTTTGTTTGCAGGTTTACTGAATGCCAGTGCCTGCTGGAACCAATCTGTATGCACAGACTTCTCCAGGACTGTTCCCTTCCTGACTGGAGGAATTCAGCAGGAGCCAGAGCATACCCTGCCCCGGCCTGTGCTGCAGCTGGCTGCCCCCAGGAAGTGCAGGAGCAGCAAGCAGCACAACAGCACGTTGAGAAGCTACAGAGGAGGCTGGGACAGTGGCAGGGACATGTTCCAAGTGCCAAGTCATCCCTGCTGCTGCCTGTTACTCACTGCCCTTCCACAAAGCTTTCTGCCCTGCTGGTACTTGCTGCTCTCACCCAGCAGAGAGAGCAAAATTCTTATGTTTGAGGGAGCTGATGGCTTTCCCTTCCCCACTGACAAGAGCACCCAGGTGTGAGCTCCTACAAACTGCTTTGATGAACTTGGATGGGGGAATTGGTGCTGACAGAATAAGAGCCGTCAGCCAAAACAAAGTTCAGCTCAGATTGAGGCTGAGCCGCCTTTCAAGCCTGACTAACCACAAATATGAACGACAAAGCCTTCCCTTCCTGTGCACCTTCTGCCTCCCCTTGGATCGTGCAAGAGCAGAGGGTGGATGTAAATGTGGGGCCATCTTTGGCTAATTCTGAGCTTGAACAGGAGCCAGAAAACACTGGAAGCAGATGTTTTTAGGGGGATATTTTTCTTCCTGGAAGTTTCCCATCCTCCCAGAGACACTCCTTACCTGAAATACTGTCAGTACTTACAGAATATTACCATTAGAGCTGTGCAGGAAATATTTTTCCTATCCTATTAAAAGAAACTTTCCTTTTGCACCCCTAGTGAGGAAATCATGCTTTGTTAGTCTTCTTACACAAGGAAAGGAAAGCAAAACAAAGTAACAAAAGCTGCATAATTAAGAAACCACCTGTGTTTTTCACCATAGGCAGTAGACAAGCAATTACACAGAATATGCAGAGTTGGAAGGGGTCCGCAAAGATTTCTGAGTTCAACTCCTGGCCCTGCACAGGACCATCCCAAGTGTCACACCTTCCTTGGAGATCAGGTTCAAATTCTTGATCTCCCCAGATCATTTAGTCTTGCTTTAGGTCCCTAATAATCTCATGGGTATCCAGGCTGCTGATAACTCACTAACGATATTTTTAGGAGTTTTGGAAGACATGAAATTCTTTGCAGGATGGCAAACCTGTCTGGAGCCTGATCTCTGCTATGGAGTTGGGATAGGGAAGTTCACAGAGTAATTCTTGTAAGTAAATCAGAACCACGGAAACTGCCAAAACAAAAACCAAAGAGCTTTCCATGGTGTTGACAGACAACTCCAGATTGTTATCCAGGACACCATTTACAAGCAAAGCGTGAGAGATCACCAGACATATGCAAAATACCTTGCACCTTCTGCGGAAATAACTTATCAAAGCCAGGTAAGAAAAGTGCCCTGGCCTGTTATTCCCACTGTATTTCAGTCCAAATGCATTCATCTTGCTTATGAAACTAGAGAGGGAATTTCACACCATACAAATTCAGGGATTCTTCCAGCTCATTCCTGGCCTCCTAAGCTGGGATAGGTGAACTCTGCAGGCAGGACAAAACCAGTTTGGCAGCTTTGCATAGGGAAATGGTTGTACTGATAGGCAAGAGCCTTTGAACCAGCAAAGGCAGACACCCAAGTTGTACAGCTACTATTACAGCCAAGGTGCTTTGGAAAGACTTCCAAAATTGCTGACCTAGAAGATCTCTGGAAACTATTTGTCATACTGCTTTGTAGTTGTACAGGAAGTCTGATAAGGCAGAACTTTACTTCCCTGTGGGCTCTCTCCATCCCCCTTCTTGACTCACCTGAGGGGAATGTCAGGAATATCCTGGTGCAAGCAATTCTGTACATGGTCCCATACAGTTACTCCAGTAATTGCCACTTTTTCCTTAGACTTTTGTCTTTTTTCTTGGGAATAGCACTGAAGACAACAGTGCATATTTCAAAGCATACAATGTTCCAGTACAAACAGGTTAACTTCGGGCAGAGAAAGAAATACCTTCATGTTATGGATAGCCAGATCCTAAGAACAGATTTAATTCCTTAGCTCGTGAATGGGGGGGGGGGGAAATCTATTTTCAGTGTCTTTAACCAGGCTGTGAAGCACGAAGGCCTTTTACACTGAAGTTGTCATACAGGCAGCTATAAGTGGCAACAGATTTGTCCTAAGGATCAGAAACAATAGATTCATTTTGCCTGATCTAGATTGAATCAGATTAGTGCCAACATACCACAGCAAGATCTCAAACCACAGGCTATACTTTCCATCACAAAACTGAAATAAATTTGCACATGCTGACACATAAAGTTTCTTTTATACTGATGCCATGAAGATTTTTTGCCTTTTCTTTTATACCCCTGTTATACCTTTTACAACTTCTGTATTCCTAGTGCTTTTCCCCTACATTTTTGGACTTGTTTGTCAAGCTAAGAGACTAAACATTTCGGAAGTTTCGTAGCTAGGGATCAGTGTGCCCCAGAACCCAAGGTCCTCTCCAGAACACATTTTGTAAACTAAGATAGAACCATCCAGGGGAAGGTTCCTTGGGGAGGGGGGCCCACTTGAGCCTCTCATTGGGGAATCTTTGATAGATATGCTAATTAGTAAAACCTACAATGTTATGCCCGATCTTTTGGGGCATATATTCGGCGGGGTGCATTTTGGGGCATATGACCTGGATGTGTGCACCTAAGGATCCTTAAAATAAATACCAAGGTAAAATCCCTTTTCCCTTTCTAACCATGTTTGACTCTTGATTTTAAGACCAGGAAAAGGCATCAGTACGACTTCCATAGATGCAACTAAGAAACCACTAAAAATTAAAATAAGTGTTAGTTCATCCATGTCTGTTAATGAATGTATAAATCAAGTTCTCAGATATCTATTATCTCTACCTTAAAACAATAAAAAAGTGGCACTGTATGATTTTTGAGGGGGCATATCTAGCCAGAGACGTTATTTTTGACCAACTATGCTAATGTGACTTTAGAGAAGTTAAAGGCAGTTCTGCATAAAACTAGAATAACTCTTGACAGAATCTGCAAAATCCTAATTAGCCTACGCCCAGCAGAGAAAAAACATTTTCAAATGGGCAAGCTGAGGTTTGTTTTTTCTGCCATCTTGAAAGAAGCTGAAAAAACCAAATTGTATTTTTGTTATTTATTCACAGGGCTATTTACTAGAGTTCACTAAAATATGAGTGTCCACAATACCATGACTGAGCCTTGACTTCTTTCACTCTGCCAGTTCATGCTACATGGAAAGTCTCTGTGCCCAAAAGAAAGAGAGCAAGAAGAGAGAAAAAAAAAAATTTATGGGTTTAGCAAAGGGAGGGGGGAAAAAAAGTCACAGATCCATGGCCTTATAGAGAAAGTTTCCAGAGGTTCCAAAACCTGACAAATCCAATTACATTAATATCACAGACACTCAGCTTGCCTGAAAAACTAGTGTTTTAAACAGAATACCTAGAAGACAACCTGGTATTTAAAACCAAATTCAGGTACCCCTCTAATTAAGCTTCCTGGTCACCATTTGCATGTCTAGGGTAGTTTGAAGCCAGAAATTTTGCTATGCAGTCCCTTGAGGATCAGAATCAGCAAATGTTCACCTGTTGCCCATTGTCACTTCTAGAAGCCAGGAGAGCCAGCATCCCCTCCCTGCCCACCTCAACCTGACACACCTGGAGTACACATTTCCCTCACAAGCCAACCAGAAACAACAACCTCTTGAGGGGTTTTTATTTTTAAAATAGACCAATCTTTTTTTCTCTTAGCCCCTCTCTGGTAGAGAGGAGTAGGCTAATTCTTTTGTTCAAGGCTTGTAGAGCATGGTCTGGTTAAAGGCTGCAGCAGATGGTGAAGATATGTTATGGGAACAACAGCAAAGACAGTGGGATGCACCTGAGATCAACACAGAGGAGACATCAATAGCAGCAATACTGATTTGGGCTTAATTTATCATTGTAGAAGACAAGATATGGTTATCTTGAGGGACTATTTTAATCCCACTGCATCCTTCCAATTATCACCCAGAGTTCTGGCCGTGGAGCAATTCCATTTCCTGTCCTTTAACATGGCTAGTTTGGCATTGAGTAGTGCAAGGTACTTTACTGCCCATATAGCTCTTTTTACAGTGAAATGAGCAGTCTCACACAGAACTAAGAGCTAAAGTAATAAGTGTTCTTAAAGCTAGAAAAAAAATGGTATGAAGCACAACTATCTCGATAAAGACTACAGGGTGAAAATCAGGGGCAGAGCAGGAACGAGGAGTTACCCTGGCCATCAGGCTCTGCTAATTCTTCTGGATGGTGCTTACCCCCCACTTGCAGAAAGAGTGAACAAAAGCAGTTTTCCTTTGAATGCCAATCAGGTTCTTTACCAGATACTCTTAAATCTAACTTTATGCCCTGATTGCTGCAATTCTGCCACATTAAAGCAATTCTGTGAAGTAACACTGATTTATTCACAATGCTGCTATTCAGCAGCCAGAGCATCAGAGCAATAGAGTTATGTTTTGATTTCAATTCAATTGCCAACAGAGTAGAGGCCACAGCACAAAGCTGAGATATGCATAGCACAGCTGTGATAGTGGTCACACCCCAGCAGCTCTATGCCTCCCCTTCCCCAGTTTACAGTCTTTTTGGAAATACCCCTCTGCCTCATGGCCCTGGGCCAATACACAGGGGCTCGATTTACACAGGCAGACTCCCAAGAATGAGGGGGCATTTTCACTTTCTTAGAAACAGGTTGAGACCCCTCTTCAACCACAGAGACGAAGATGGTTTCTGGAAGCAGCACCAGCTGGAGAGGCTGTAGGAGCTAGGGTTTGAGGAAAGGGAAATGCCATGTCCCAAGAGGACACAGCCTCTTCACATGAAAGAGATCTAAAAGCCAAGATTAAAAAACTGTTCAAAAGGAGCAATTCTCTTTTCAGAGGGGAAATGAGAAGTCACCTCAGGCCAAAGCAAGAACATCTCTTCCAACAGACTTATTTCAGCATAGCTGGGATCAGTCCCTCCAAGCAAAAAGGATGGGCGCCCAGACCTCAATAATCAAGAAAAGTCTGACCAGAAAAAGACTACTATCACATTTAACTCTGCTGCAAACTTAAATATCAGCACACCAGAGCTTCAACATGTAAAAATACAACTGCCTCATCTGAAAATAACACTTTTCAAAGGACCTTACCAATCAGACAGCTAAAGGAATTCTCAGATACAATTAGAGAGGACACAAACACTTTCAGCAGCTAGCTTTTACCATGCTCTGTTCTGCCAGTTGTAGCCAAGCTGCTGCACAAGGGTATAGCAGGTAGAAACAAACACTCACCAGTAATTTCGTGCAGAGATCTGTGAAGCTCAATCCAGAAAACTGCATTTGCTCCTCTCAGCATCTACAGCAGGCACCCAAAGTCAATCAGAACCCACCACACTTCCCAGCAAGACTGACCTTATCCCTTAGCTCCATGCAGAAGCACCGTATCACTAGAGACAGCTGATGAGCACTCACCACATTTGCAAGTCAGAGGATTAATTGCAGCTTTGACTACCACACTGGTAAATTAAATTACCTCCTTCAGGTGGCCTGGATAAGCAGAAATATCCCATCCCTACACACAGCGACAACAGTAGCAGCCCAGGTTAATAGCTTAGTCTACCACACTACTAAAAGTCTTGGTACTTGTCCTAATCACTTTTTTTCAATGTCTCTGCATGACAAAGAATTCAATTTTGCATGTTCTAGACACTGCTTTTTACCCAGAGTGAAGGAGCTCAATGTTTTGGGAGGTGTGTATTTTACCTGGAGGGATAAGCTGCTGTTAAACAAAGCTTGCTAATGTGGTAAAGCTGTGGCACAGAGGACTTCACCAGTGATCCTTGGGGAAGTGACTGTATTTCTTTAGCCTCCCTGGGAGCTGTCTTGACTCTGATGGGCTGCCCCGGAACTGCTTCTGCAGTGCTGGAAGGGTGCCATGGGCTCCAGAGAGCACTTCTCCTTCTCCTCCTTTTCTTCTCTGTGCCTTTTTACTGTAATGCCAAAGATTCCAGCTCTAGCTAGTGTGATACTACAGGTTTTGTCACCCTCAATTCAAAAATAGTGATGCTGTTGAAATAAAAGCATCCTGCCCTGCTCCTCCTAATTCTTGGAGACAGAAATGAAGACAAAACATTAGTTATTTTCTGTTCTTGGGTCCCTGGGAACCCCTGCTCTTGTGGGCCATTGCCAGCCAGCTTCCTGCTGGGTCACAGCCTTTGAGCAGTTGAAATCTCAAATAGTAAACACAATTGTTTTATTTCACATTTATTTTACATGGTCTCATGCTCCATGTAACAAAATGGAGTGATTTTTAATGGGGTAAAGGGTGTTTTCTCAGGGCAGGATTTTATAAACCAGTTGATTGTTTGAAACAGATTCAACTACGAAGCCACAGAAATTCCCCTTACTAAATGTTTTGAGTTCTGAATCACCATCTGGAGGAGCTGCCTGGCTGCGGGGGAGGCCAAGGGATCAAATTCACATTGGAGGCCTCACTTGGGAAGACTAAAGTTAGGTGAGAGGAATCCCAACCAAGATGCTGCAACAGCTGCTGAGAGTATTTCTGGAGCAGCAACCAAATGAAATATAACACGAGTTTTTTGACAGGGTACACTGCTGCTTTTAGAAATTAAGCTTTACAGCCCTGTTCCTGTTTTGGAATTCTTTGAACTGTGGGAGATGTAGGATGTACTTTGGTTCATCACCTCCAAGAAGAAACAGGTGCCTAAATCCCAGTGATTTCAGTAGGAGCTGAGATCTTCCAAATCTAGGGCTTTGGAATCTGTTTAGTTTCCCTCTCCAGTGACAAGTTTGTCTGTAGATGTAACTAATCAGAACACATTGGTAGACTCCATGATTTTTTTTTCAAGCAGGATTAACTGAAATTTGGGGGAAAAAGGTCCTCTCCTGTGAGGTGTGGATTTGCCAGTGGATGGAAGGAGATGTTGCTCCCTGCATGGTCACCCCTGGCTGAGGTGAGTGGCTGTGTGCTGGGCAGCCCCTTCTGCTGCCTGACCTGACTGTGGCCTGCTCTGCTGGGTCCCTTTGGTCAGCTGACACTGCCAAACTTCATGTAAACTTTTCAAATTTTTTTTCTTTTATACCCATTTCTATCCATCTGCACTTACCACTATTGCTGGGTAGTAGCCATATGTAAATTAAGAGATTGTACTATCTGTGAGCTCTGAAATTACCTACAGTTAGCAGTCATCCTACACATCCTCTTACTGCATCAGTGTCTAAGTTGTTTGTATGCCGATTTTCTTTTTCAGTTTTATTCCGCTTTGTGAATACAGCCAAACAGGGCAATAGTAGATCAATGACTGAATAGCTTTTTGCAAGCTATGTCTGCATGCAGTGAAAATGGGCTGTGCACAGTCCCCCAAAACTAGATTGTCTGTTGGCAATGCTACATTAAATTTTGGGATGTACCTGGGCTTTCCTGTCTACTTTCACTTGATCTGAACACTCTAAAGCCAGCCTGGGAAGAACTGTCGTTTCCTAGGCAGAAAGAACTGACATTTCCTAGACAGCATTTATTGTAAGCATCAATGAAAATTTACTTCTATGCTTGATACCCACTGGGTAAGGGGAAGGGGTTTTTAAAATTATTTAGAAGTTAGGAAGAAAAAAAAGATCATTTAAACTATCACTGAAAGATTCTTAACCTTTACTAGGCAGATTTTTCCCATTGAATTTTCTTGTTTTAAGTGACAAAGGAAAAAAACCCCAAAAAACCAACAAAAATTAAACCTACATAAAACCCAGAAAAAAAGATTAGGCCTGTCACACTCATGACAGTAGATTAAGAGAGATCCTGGACTGGTCATTTAGCTTGCAAAATCAGACAATGTAGAGCTGTGAATTTGAAATCTCAAAAATTGTAATTCCCGGAAATGTTAACTTGATTTATTACTGGCATTTAACCAGTGAATGGGGGTAGGAAACAGTGGTTAGACAGTAACTAGTCCTAGCAGACTGTCAAGTATTCGCCAGATATTTGGGCAAGCCAGTTGTCTATCATGCATGGCATCGTACAGTTTCTGGCTGTAGCTGTGCACAGATGGCTGCAGCGTTCTGCTTGTAACATAATGTAACATAACACAGCATAGCACAGCATAACACAACACAATGGAATGTAACGTAGCATCCCAATGTATTTTTTGTACTGCAACAAACCAAGCATGGCGTGGTCGTGGCCCCCATTTCCCAGCACTTCCTACCAGGAGGTGATGTGGGCACAGAATGGCAGGAGTTCAGTCAGCTTCAAATGCGAACGGTAAAACAAGAGCTACAGAAAGAGACGTGTTGTAGACCATGACAAGTTGCACTCAGAAAGGAGCCCAGCTGGAGTTCAAATAAGACATGACTGCAGATTTGAAAAGACCTTTTTGCTGGAAAACAGCTTGATCTTGCCTGAAAACACATACCAGACTGCAGAAGTTTCTATAAGCAAAAGGAGGAATCTGGCTGTGCGTAAAGTGATTAAACAACAGCTTTAACATTCGGTGACAAATGTTTCAGCAGCATCTGAAGTCATTTGAGGGGCCCGATACTCCTTGTTTTACAGAATGCCACGGAGACAAGAAACGCCTTTAGAAAAGCAGTGGAAAGCCACTGTGTGTAAAAGCAAAACCAGGCTCATTCTGATGTTCTTGCTCATTCTCAGCCGCTGCCTTTGCTTCTGAGGGAAGGTCCTATTTTAAGCTCCTTGAAGTGGTGTGGCAGCTAAGCAGCTTGCTATGTGCCAGAGCACGCGGGAGTCTGTGGCATGGAAAAATGGGTGGAGGCCTAGCTGACCCCTCTCAAGCCACAAGACCTGTTGTCTTCAGGCCTGTCTTGTAAACTTTTGAGGATTCCGTGAATTCAGTGAAAATTTTACGGCCTTCAGGCACTGGAGCGGGGAATGGCAGTGGGAGCAGGAAGGTAGACACTGGAATACGAAGGAACAAGATTATTTTTTTCCCATTAAAGGATTGGCTGACTTTGGCTAAACTCAGACACACACATGCACTCATAGTTGTCACTGGCAGAAGACAAAATACAGGAAAAGTTCTCTCAAAAGTAGGTTAGCTTTTTGTTGTGGTTTAACTCCAGCCAGCCACCAAGCCCCACGCAGCTGCTCTCTCACTCCTCCACCAGTGAGATAAGGGAGAGAACAGAAAGGGTAAAAGCTAAAAAACTCATGGGTTGAAATAAAAACTGCTTAATTGGAAAAGAAAAAGCCATGCACACAAGAAAAGCAAAACAAGGAATTAAGTCACTGCTTCCCATAAGCAGGCAGGTGTTCAGCCATCTCCAGGAGAACTGGGCCCCATCACATGTAATGGTTATTTGAGGAAACAAACACCATTAATCCAAATGTCCCCCCCTTCTCAGTATTTCCCCACTTTATATACTGAGCGTGATGCCATATGGTCTGGACCATCCCTTTTGTCAGCTGGGGTCACCTGTCCAAGCTGTGCCTCCTCCCAGACTCACACACATCCCTAACTTCCTCCCCAGCATGGCAGTATGAAAAGCAGAGAAGGCCTTGATCCTGTGTAAGCCCTGTTCTGCAATAACAAAACCAGCTCTATATTATCAACCCTGTGTTCAGCACAAATCCAAAACACAGCCCCATACCAGTCACTGTGAAGAAAATTGACTCCACCCCAGCCAAAACCAGCACATTTGTGTAAGTAGATAAATTAAGTGCATTGAATTGGATTTAATTTTAAAGTGAATACTAGATAGACATAATATTATACTTTTAGATACTGAAAAACCAGTCAAACCTTCTAAGACAGGAATTCCTCAAAAAATGTCTTGCCCTTCTTGGGCACAAACATTGAGAAAATGAATTCTCCCAATGCATCTCTCCAGTTAAGGGCAGCATTTGGTGGCCAAGAATCTGTCCTAGCTTTTCTGAGTACTGGGAGCACTTCAACTAACCAGCTAAACCATCTCCCTCTTGGCATCACAACTCAGGAAGGCTCAGCTGACATAAGAGTAGAGTCCAAGATTGGCAGATGTGATTCAGGACAAAACTTATACTGTTCTGGGGGATGCGAATTAGAAAAACTTGTTCCCTAACCACCATCCTCAAAGGCCAGAGAAGGACCTGTGAGTTGCTGTGGTGTGAGGAAGTGTTGCTGGCATTGGCTTCTCAGGACAGAGGAGAGCAGTCTTCTCCATGGGGGTTGGTATCATGGAACTGGCAGAAGGGAGAGGAGATTTCTGATCGTCCCTTACAAGCCCCAGCTACTGGGGCAGGCAGGGCATTGCTCAGCCTTCAGTGCAGCCTGCAAAGTAGTCCATCTGTCCACGTGGGATTCAGTCACAACTGCCCATTTTGAAACACTGGAGAATGCATGCTTAGAGTAAACCTGCTTTGAAACCCCCACCCTCCGGGCACCCTGGGCAGAGGTATCCCTTTGGTTTTCAACAGAGCAAAGCTGATGGTGGTGGTGTGGTGGGATGTAAGGCTGGGCTTGTGTTGCCCACCATGTCCAAGATAGACCACATTTGGAAGGAAGTATCTGTAAGGCTGCTTCTTCCCTGGGGCTCTGACAGAAGAGAAGTACCAAGGACTGGCCATTGCTGAAAGCCCCTTTTATAAACCATGCTGAATGCTCTTATTTGCTATTTGTAATTATGCCACTTGTTCAGATGTGCTTACAGTGGGAGCTCCCTGGTCCATGCTCTTCCCCATGAACCTCTCGCTGGCGTGGGTATCCGGTACCCTGTGGGTATCCGGCCAGGGCTGGGGCCACAGGCACTGGAGCAGTATGGGCTGTAGCACCTGTACAACTTACCAGCGTGACAAGCAGCTGCCTGTTTACAATACATTCCTTTGTATCTGGATGGTGCTGAATCAACTCGATAAGCTCAAAGAGTGGCGGGGATATCCCTGTTTATAGTCGCTTAAGTGTTTTGCATGGCTTAGAACAGCAACTGCAACAAGCACAAACAAGCAAACCATGACAGGAAATGCTTCCCACCAGCTCCAGGCAGCATCTGTGATCTTTCTGCAGCATGTGTTTGATTTTTGGGGGGGAAATGAAGCAACTAGGTCAGGATACTCTTTTAATAGGCAGGACTATTGCAGAAAAGCCTTGTAATATGCTGCTAGTGACATGCTAGGCAGAAATGACAGCAAGCTCATGGAAATATATGGAAATTTGACATCCCGCCTCTCTGTCCCCCTCCCCACCCTCTGGTATGTATGACTTTGAATCTGCTTTCAAGAGTCCCCGCTGTGCAGGGGCTGTCCATCCATCTGGCAAGGTTACAAACACATTTCAGTGCTGTCTACAACATGCCTGATGTAACCTCCTTTCTATAGCCTCTGCTCTCCTCCTCGCAATCTTTGTTTGATGTGGAGGAATGAAGCCTTGCAAAGCAAACCCAATGAACCGTGAAGAATCACAGGGCCCAAACTGCCGGCTCCCAAGAGGGAGAGGGGGATGGGGGGAAAGCACAAAAGGAAGAAAGGGGAAAGGAGGTGGAAGAAAAAGCTAAAAACCACAAAGAAGATCTTACAAAGGCAGGGTGGGGGAGAGAGGATAAGGAGAATGCCAGCAGAGATGGGCTGTGCCCTCTCTACGGGGGTTTAACACTCAGTTATTACTGGCTTTGCAGCTGTATTACATCTGTCAAAATCTCAGATTCTGCCTGTCAAGGTATTTACATTATGCTCACTCATGACAGCAGCAAGCCTGTCACCAGCTTCCCTTCTCCTCTCCAAGGCTGTTAAGGAGGGAGAAAGCCTTTGTTTATTTGTCTGTTGTGAGTTCTTTTCTGCTGTGAATCTTGCCCCAGCCAGGTCACAGATGGTCACTGCAGAAGCAAGGCACAGCAGCATTGCCGGTGTTGGTGGTTGTTATGGCCATTGGGGAAAGATGTTGAAGTTCCTGTGTTAATCAAGAATTGCATTTACATATTTATCTATGAGCTAAAGTGTTAATTTAGTTGCTCAGTAATTGATTTTGGTTTCTTTAGGGCACTGAGGCAGCCTATTCTGTACACATTAATCATAAGTTCTATGGCCTGTGACTTTAGGGCATTTTATTAGAAGTTAGCTGAGAAAAAAAATGGAAACATTCAAATCTCTCTCTGATATGACTCTGTGGAATAGCTATTTGCAAGTCCAGAGCCAGTGCACTGAATGCAGGTATGAGAGTGAGAAGCATTTAAGATTGAAACAGACTCTTGGCCTTGTTTTTCTAAGAAAGAAATTTAAATTGTGCTGATAATTTATGGAGGAAGCCTAGGTCTTTCTGGCTTGATGTCTTTGAATGACAGCATAAGCAGGAGAAGTTTTCCTGAAGAATCTGCAGAGGGAAAATTTACGCTCAGGACACACAGAGCTTTGCTGGCAGGTTATTGAAAGGCGGTGGGAGACTGGGACACTGATGATGGCCTGATCTCCAGAAGGCTAACTTCGGCTCCTGGATGTACCTTGCAAGTACCGCTCATATGCAAGTGCCAGTCTGGGCAGTCATACATCTTTAACAGGGGAAACAAATGCGTTAGTAACTAATACAGGAACTTCTTGCCACTTTTCCATCTAGTGTTTTTTTTGAGACAGGTCACATTCTGACTCAGCTTCATTAAAAATACTCCCCTCAGAAAGAAAACAATCTCCTGTGCCCCAGCTTTGGATTTGGTAAAACTTCCTGACATGAGACCTCACACAGGCTACCAGCAGATTTCCACTGACTTGAAAAACTAAATTAATTTCTTTGATTTCCACTATTTGTACTTTGCCCATACTAATAGAGGAGCACATGCAAAGGCAGGGAAGGCCCTGTACGGCTGCTGCTTTTGCTTTTATTTGGAGCTTCAAGGACAGTTTGAAAGGAATGCATGGGCTGCAAACCTCCCAGCCAGATCTGCAACCTTTAGAAAGCTGAGAGTTCAGCTGGAGACAGTGGAATCATCTTCTTTGGTAACAGCTCAAACTTTTCTGTTTCAAAGGGGGCTAATAAGGAAAACATTTCCCCTGGAAAATGAGAAATACAACCCTTTTAAGAAAGAAAATAAGGAGGACCCAGGGAACTACCCATAAGTCAGTCTCACCTCCGTGTGTGGCAAGATCATGGAGCAGATAGGATAGAGTGCTCCCTCAGCAGTTAGCTGATGACACCAGGCTGTGTGGTGGGGTCAACATGGTGGAGGGAGGGGATCCATCCAGAGGGACCACAACAGGCTTGAGATGTGGGCCCATGAAAACCTCATGAAAGTTCAACAAGGCCAAGTACAATGTTCTGCACCTGGACCAGGGCGATCCCAAGCACAAATACAGGCTGGATGGAGAATGCATTGAGAGCAGCCCTGACGAGAAGAACTTGGGGGTGTTGATAGATGAGAAGCTCAACATAACCCAACAAAATCACACTTGCGGCCTGGAAGGCTGCATCAAAAGCAGCGTGACCAGCAGATCGAGGGAGGTGATTCTCCCTCTCTTCTCTGCTCTTGTGGGATACCACTTGGAGTACTTGTGTCCAGCTCTGATACCCCCAAAAAGAAGGACATTGACCTGTTGGAGTGACTCCAGAGGAGGGCCAGGAAGAGGATCGGAGGGCTGGAGCACCTCTCCAATTGAGGGTTTGGGGTTGTTCAACTTGAAGAAGAGAAACATCTTGGGTGACCTTATTGTGGCCTCATAGTACCTCAAATAGGCTTAGAAGAAGAATGGAGAGGGACTTTTTACAAAGGCATGTAGTGACAGGACAAGAGGAATGGCTTTAAACGGGAAGAGAGTAAGTTTGGATTGTATATGAGGAAGAAATCCTTTTCTATGAGGTTGAAGAGGCCCAGGAACAGGCTGCCCAGAAAAAGCTGTGGATGCCCCATCCCTGGAAATGTCCAAGGCCAGGTTGGACAGGTCTCTGAGCAACCTGGTCTAGTGGAAGGTGTCGCTGCCTATGGCAGTGGGGTTGGAACTAGATACCTTTAAGTCCTTTCCAACCCAGACCATTCTATTATTCCTCATTAAATTTGCATTTTTTCCCTTTCTTTGCAACTGGAATCAGAGCTAAGTTTTGCTTACTCTCTGCTGAAGTGCATAGGTTACTGCAAAATCAAAATCTGTTTACATAACCATAGAGGAAGATCATGTATCTGCTTGCAGCCTTTCGTATCTATTAAACTTAATTCAGTTTGCCAGGAAACAAGTTAAGAGATGGGATCACTCGTGCTGTATCACTCCATTTAAAGGCCTTTTAACAATTTGCTGTTGTTTGAAAAAAATTGCACGCCATCTCTATTAGTCACACTCTTCCTCCTAGGAACATAACCTCAATTAGTGTTACTAGGTTTGTGTGCCTGATGTGTTTGGTCCCGCCCATTTCCCTTGTGAACTGGTTATTTTCAATCACTGCCTTCAAAAAGTCCCTTCATTTACGACTGTGCTGCCTCTTCACTAAATGCCATGATATTAATTTCTTTTCCCAAGGTTGGAAGGATGAGCAGAGTGTTTTGACTGCTTTGTTTTACATGGTAGCATCCCTGGTTTTCCCTGTTATTCACAAATTCTAGGTATAAAGGGTTGTGTGGTTTCACCCCAGCTGGCAACCAAGTACCATGCAGCTGTCTGCTCACTCCCCTACCCCCAGACTGGTGGGATGGGGAGAAGAGTCAGAAAGAAAAGGAGATATGAGATAAGAACAGTTTAGTAATTGAAATCAAATCAAATTAAATTAGATTAATAAAAATAATAGTAGCAATTTAAAGGTAGACAACAAAAAGAGAGGAATAAAACCCAAGACAGGCAAGTGATGCACGATACAATTGCTCACTACCCACAGACTGATGGGTCCAAGCAGTGATGGGCCCCTCCTGGCCAACTCCTGCAGAGCTTATTTACTGAGCACGATTTTCTGTGGTGTGGAGTATCCCTTTGGCCAGTTTGGGTCAGCTGTCCTGGCTGTGCTTCCTCCCAGCTTCTTGTGCACCTGCTGGCTGGCAGAGCATGGGAAACTGAAAAGTTCTTGACTTTTCAGTAAGCACTACTGACTTTCAGGGGTAAGCACTACTGAGCTACAGCTAAATCATCCGTGCGTTATTAACACTATTCTCATACTGAATATAAAACACAGCACTGTACCAGCTACTGGGAAGAAAATTATCCCAGCTGAACCCAGCACAATGGTCCAAAAAAATAAAAGAGTGATGCTGGATTGTTCTCATTTTATGACTGGCTGGAACTGAAGCCCTTAGAACAGAAGGAAAGGAACCCACGTGGTGGGAAATACCCAACTGCAACAGCTACATGTTCCAGAGAAGCAATTAGAAATAACTCCACTCACCTACAAATCTGGGGGCTTCTTATGCATGCCTTGCCATGGTCCTTCTTGGCTCCTGGGAAGCTACTTGATAGAGGGGTGGCACCCCTGTTGCAGGATGTACAGTGGCAGACTGTTTTTCTCTCCCTGTCCACATACCAGGTTAAGATGAGTGCCTTCTTTACCTCACTGCCGGGCTTTGTTTTGTTTGCTTTGTGATTGTAATATCATCACTTTAGTGTGTGGCCTGAGCACACAGGGCAATTTTTCTTCAACCTGACTTTTTTTTTTATGGTGGGTTTTCAGTTTTTGTTGCCTATAAGAAATATGTTGAAAGATAGTCATAGTGCTGCTACATTGACTGGTCTTCTCATCTCCTTTTTCTGCACTTAGTAGGAACCATACATACAGATACCACAAAGACAAGTTAGCTGGCCATCCTATGCTGTGCAGAGACAAAAAGTCTGAAGAACATCCCAAATTCTTTGACCTAACCACTGTCTTTTTTTCTGAAATTATCCTGATTTATAGTGTTACCTTAGTTGCACAGGTTTCCCACTTACTAGTCCCTTTCTTTCTACTGTGAGACAGTTGCAACTTTCTGAAGAATTTTCATCTCTAATACCAGATACCAAAGGTCACAGGAGAAAAGGATCTGGAGAGAAATGTCTGCTTTTCCATAAGACAATGCTTTGGTTTTTGCTTTGTCCCCAAAGATGTCAGCTTTAGACTCCATTTTCCATCAGCACTCTTTTCACCTTAGAGCCTGTTGCAGTGTCATTCGTAAGAAGAATTTCTTTAGGAGATTAGATCATTTAACATGGAATTCAGCAATACTGGTACTTTTAATCTCGTTCCATCCTAAAGGTGATAAGTGACTAATTGAGTTCAATTCAGGCATTGTTTGTCTGAACTCTTTGTATTTTCAAGAGTCCTGCAGAGTGAGGCTGAATATTCTGCTTTTGTCCTAGTCAGGTGCTAAAAATTTCCCAGATGCCAGTCATTACAGGGAAAAGCAGCACTGAAAAGTGTTATTAAGGTTATCAAATGATATGCTCAAAACTTAGGTAATTGGGAATGCATCATGTCTGAGATCACCTTGCCCACATCTCTTTTCTTATCTTAGAGCCTATTGCAGTGGCTGTGCATGGTGGATTGTGCTCCCTTGATGGGCAGATATTCAATAGTCTCTGTTTCCAGTGCAGCCTTCTGCAAATGAAATCTACTTTTCTGCTCATGATACAAAACCTTCTCAGAGAGCTGTGTGTTTCTGGTCTGACTGGCTGCCAGATAAGCACTACAGTCTTTGAACCCTTCGTGAATGTTGGTCCAACAATCCCAAGCTGCTTTTCCCATTACAGCCTTCCTGGTGAGCCCCATAACACCCCTCTTCCTTCGCTCCGTGGCCAAGACAATGCAGCATCCTCTGACACTGCTTCCAGCTGGCCCTGTGGTATGTCCCGCGGGCCACTGGGCTCCCTGTAGGCTCATTCACACCTGTGTTTGTGCGTGACTCTGCACCACAGCAGCGCTACGAAGGGTGGAAGCTGTCTGATCCTGTTTCACAGCTGAGGCATAGAAAGGGTAAGGTCAGAAGGTAGCACTGATTGCAGTACCTTGTAGAAGTGAAGAGGGTGGGATGATGTGGGCATATCTGACAATTTAGAGCATGAAACACACACTAACATTGTCCATTGTCAGCCTCTGCAGCTGGGAGAGCTACAGCATCTCAAGTCAGGCAGCAAAAATAGGAAAAGAAATACAGGATCAGTGATCACTAATACTAGGTTTGGTTTAAGTAGCACGTCAAACATGACACAGGATCACTTCGATGATTGTAAGGACAGAATTAGATCTTTTAGAAAAATGATCACTTGCTTTAACCTTGTTATAAGCTTTCAATTTCCTGTTCAACACCTAGTTCATCCTGCAACTGCTGATTTCTGCAGCACGTGAGGCTTCTGTCTCTTCCCCAGTCTTCCCACCTCTACCATATCCACTTTCCCTTCCCTCCCATCCCATTCATCCCAATTCCTTCTCCCTGGGTTTCTGCTTATGCAGGTGCCTTTGCCCAGGCCTCTCCCTTTCTACAGTCCCAGTCTCCCCTCTCCCCAGGTCCTGACAGACCTCAGTCCTTTCCAGTGCCCTCACCTCTTCTCTGGGGCCGTTCCTCTCCTTTCCAGCTGTGCTCCAGTTCTCCTGGGCAACCCCCTCTCTGCTTGGTGCTAGCCTTCCCTTCCTCCTCCTCCCCATCCCAGCTTGCCTGCTCCATCTCCCTTCTCCTCACCTCAGATGGGATCCTGCAGGGAGATGGTGGCAGCAGGTATCACACTGGCCACTTCCCATGACAAAGGCAGTGTGGGATGAGCCTGTTTGTGGCACACTGGGCTGGGATGACACCCTCTGCTTAGCACAGACCAATGGCTTCCTCACCTGAAAGACCGCAGTGGGCCCAGGGCAGACAGAGGCTGCTCCTCACTGCCATTAACACCTTAATAGTCAAATTAAACACCTTAATAGTCAAATTAAACTAGCTAACAAACTAAAATGGTTACACACACACACACACACAGATAAAAGCTGTTTCCTGCTCAAAACTGTGAGAACTCAAAGGCTACTTCAATAATAATAAACACGGTCAGAAATTTTACAAAATAGTAATAATGTGCTGCAAACTGAGAACCTATCAGAAGCACAAGGGAAGGTGCAAATATATAAAAGTGTTCATTTTTAAGATATGTCAATGTATTGCTTTTTTTCTTTTAGTTGTTTTCCTAGTCAGAGATATTTTAACAATGACAGAACAAGAGCAGAATGCAGAAAAACTGTGTAAGGTGATAAAACCATCAATGCACAGGACTTAGTATCTTCAAATACTTGAAAAACCTACTCAAAATTATGACACAACTACAAGAATAAAGACCATTTTCATCCTCCCCAGACTATCATCACCTATTCTTTTAATATCCTTACATTTTGTATTGTGAATTATTCTCTTCTGATGAAGGAATTATCTCTAAAAAAGGATCACTAATCAAATGATGGGAAATTGTAAGGTGTTAACCCACTTCAACTGTTTACTGTAAGAATAATAATCAGTGCCCAAAATCTTAAAAAGGCCTCTTGAAACACTTTGAATACGTAAAGCATGCACTGAATTACTGCACCAGGCTAGACCAGAACCTAATCTGCTCTCTGAAAGAAGCTGTGTCTGGCCTGGGAACCAGGGAACGGCCTGAGATGAAGATGCATACTTTGATTCTTGAGTACCCCTCCAGTGATTAGACCTGATCAAGGATAGAGCAAAGCTCCACAAATCTTGGTAGTCCTTTTTCAACACAGAACCCGGCCAGTTTGTCACAACACCACCACTGCCTTTGCAACTCTGAAGTCATACCTCTTGCTCAAAGCAGCACAAGTGTGAGCAATAACTTGCCCTCATCTCTTTGGGCTGTAACATCAAAGACAGGTGGGTCTTATTGGCAAAAATTAGAGCTGCAGGGATACCACCTTCACAAGTGCATTCAGGATAGTGAAAACAAGTCAGTTAATGGTACAAAGTTAATAAGCAGAAGTTCAGGTGCACTCAGCTCTTATGCAGATGCCCTCCTCTGGCAATAAAGTCATTCTCTAAATAGAATGTGCTCTGAAAACATAACACACCTGAGGATTTAACACACTCTACACCCCATAGTTTAGGTGTGTTAACATCACAGCTTGAGTTGAATCGCTTTGTAGTAATTGACTATATCCCATGTATACATGTTCGTGATATGCTCTGTGTTCGTATCTGTGTGCTCTCTCCCTTCCTCCACTTCTGTTTCTTTTGAAGGAAAGTCTTCAGGGTCGGCGTCAGAACCCTCTTTCAGCATGTGCATCTACACTGCCTACCAGTGACTCTACATACCCCCATGACACTACAGTACAGCCAGTACGTGTGGTGATCCTGTTTCATATCGGTGATTTTAGGAAATAGCTCAGAAAGTGCCTCATGTAGTATCCAGCACACATTTTGCATATAGCACACCCAAGCCTAAGGGCTGGATTTAAGGCTGAGTTTGGTGCGTGAGATAGCACGAGTGCTGCAGAATGGCAGGCGGATCACAGACACCCATCCACGCCAGCTCCAAAGTCAGAAGCCCTATTGTCATTATGCTATCACCATTGCTGTAGCTGACTAGTTCTGCTGACAGGCAAGACTAATTACCTCATGTAATTACCCTGTTATCTTCCACCTGTATATCCTTAGGGAGTCAAACTAACATTTGTTATCACTAATAACCTGCAGCCTGCGTCATAAGGTGGCCCAAGATCCATCAATGGCAGCCTGGGATTCCTGGGATTCCTGGGATTCCTGGCACCATGCTCTTGTGTGAAATAGAGGTAACACCAAGATCCCCCTGAGCATTCCCTAATGGTCAGCAGCAATGCTTTCCCTTCAGCACAGCCTGCATGCCACCTTTTGTAGTATTCCCAGTGACATGATTTCAACCTGCTGGACAAAACCAAGTTTCCTATTCCTCCTTTTTGTTCTGGCAGTTCCCTTAGCCATGATCAGATTTATATTTTTCTCCCCCAATAATCTATTGATCTAATGTACTGCAGTTTCATTGATATTCCCATGTTAATCTGACTCTTGTCTGGCATCACAGAAACTTCTGCTTGCTCATGCAGTGTAAATCAGCTTCAGCTCAATTAACCTCTTGACATATGTTGTTTTTTCCAATTTCTCTCCAGACTTGCTAGTTTTCCTTCAGAGCTTCAGTGCTCAGCTCCTTTGGTGAGCACTTCTCCGATTCCCATACTGCGCTGTTTCAGCAGTGGTTGTTGTGACCCAAGGGCACAAAGTCATGTCACAGCCCAGCTTTCCGAGGAAGGCAGCAGTGTACCCTGGAGCATGAAAGCCCTGAACTCTTGGTCCAGAAACTGTGCACTACCTCAGTGAAAAAGGGAATTAAGAATGGAAGAGCACAAGAGCTAGGTGCCCTGAAAGGAAGCTTGGGAACTTGCATTTCCATTTAAGGCCTCTGCCTATATAAGAATTTGCCCCACTAGTGTCAGGGTTAGGTGTGTACAAGATGCAGTATTCTGAAGCAGTTTACCCTATTCATCTTCATTAGCTCCTTTCCTTTAAATTCCCTCTAGTTCAACATGGGGAGCTCCACTCATTACGGTCAAGAGGGCCATTTTACTGGATGTGAAGAATACACCGATTTCTAATAGTGTGCTCTGGCTTAATTGAATTCAGTGAATGACAACACCATGACATTGCTAAGATTAATGACTCAATAATTTTTGAGACAAGGCAAAACGTGAAGCAAATTGATTGCATTAATTTTTTTTCCCTTGGAAATAGTGCTGCATACCAGCTCAGCACTGTCCTAGAGAGGACGCTTTGCTGATACAGAGTGAAGCCCAGCTACCCCCTCTCCATTCAGCTCTTGCACTCTGACATCACTTTGAAGTAACTTTTAATGTAATTTCCTAGTTGCAGAGATACAGACTGACAATAATTGAGCTGAGATCTTGACAGACCAAATGATTAATGCAGAGGGCTTTTTGGAGTGGAAATTTCAGTTATTATTAGATTATTCAAGAGAAAGAGAGAAGGTGTCAGAGCACAGAATGGAGGAGTGCAGTGCCTACACATCTCACTCTTTCAAAAGTATGAATAGATTTTAATTTCTGCCGTCTTGTTAGTAACTCTTATTCACATACTAATCAGTTCTTGCATTAATGCAATGTCAGATGCAACATCTTGTTCAAAAATCCATTTGCAGACAGTGAGATGGCTGCTTGTTTCCTGCATGCAGCATGAGTTGAGATGGTTTTTCACGTAGTACCTGTGATAACATCTATCAAAAGCGTCTGTGAAAAACGTAGAGTAGTGTTTGGTATTGCTCAACATGATCTGCATTTTTTTTAATAAGATAGTCACCAAAAAACCGATGGTTATAAGTTAGTGAGAAGAATTACACAGGCACAGTGGTTTGTTTGTCTGCATAAGATGGTGACAAAGACAAGCATTCCAGAGCTAGGATTAAAGTGTAGATCAAAAATCTTAACTAAAAGATCTTGAGAAAAAGAGGGAAAATGAGGTAAGGTAACTCATTTTATATGATGCCATGTGGAGTCCAGAAACTAATCACAGATGTTTAGAAGACAGTTTTCTTAAGTAAGCTGTGTGAAAACTGGGGTATCCAAGCTTAGGATGGGATAGAAAACAGTTTTAGCTTTTGTTCTCTACCCTTCCCTCCCTTGGGTAAGTGGGGAGTGACAGGAGAGACAGAGGTGGTGACAGCTCTCTCTGACAAAGAAACTCCGCTTTATGTCAGTAAAAGGAGATTCTGGCGCCTAACATAAGAAAAAAATAAATATGAAAAATGGCTGAGATCCACAAAGGATTTTTAGCAATAAATACTATTTAAACAGCAGGATTTTTATTACTTTATCTGTCTGTGTCCTATTGCATTGTTGCAAATACTTTTCCCTTAAATTTCATCTAATAGTTGAATTTACCCAGAATCAAGTGACATATGTCATATGTTCCTCAGCCAAAGTTTTGTCACCTAAAGAGCAAGGGGCCTGGTATGGGTATTCTGCTTCCCAGCACAGTCTTTTCTGGAAGACAAGGCAGATCAGGACCACAGAAGCTGTGCTGACCCCCTCCAGGAGTTGCTTTCTTGGGGTTTACCAGGAAAGAAAGAAAGACCTCATGGGAGACAGGCACAAGAGAAAACCTACAGGCATGTCTGAAGGAGAGCACACCTGAACCCTGCGAGTTCCAGAGAAGGTGATAACAATGCCATAACACCTGTCATTTTCACAATCATTCTCTGGGCTGCTCTGATTTTAATCTTAGAGCAGATCCACCTGCGGTCCAGTGGTGCAGAACAGGCACTATCGAACCAGAGCCTGAGAAGATAAGGACTGGTGGCCACAACAGAGCTCCCAGGTCCTCTGGCAAAAATTGGGAAGTCCATGGCTCCTGTAAGAACTGCAAAAGAGTGGATACCCCTGAGAAATTGGATCCTTAGAGAATACCTACATCCTTCTGACTGGCAGCTGTCTTACACAAAAGGGCTCTAGATGTAGGCATCTGGGTGATACTTCAGGAGGAATAATAATGAGGAAAGAGATCTGAATTCAGGCCTCCTGCAATGTGATAGGCCTTTGAAATTAAGTGCAAACCAGTTGTTCATTCAACTTATATTTGGGGCACCTGCAACCAAGGATTTAATCCTTCTTTGCTGTCTGGCTGAAGGAAATTTCATCACTATAATGAGACATTTATATGAGCTGCAGTTATGGTATCTCCCACAGCATACCTTGTTTTGTAACAGTCAATACTGAAAAAAAAAAAAAGCATTGTCAGTCTGAAAACAGATCATTTTCTACCTCAATGGCTAAATGTGATCTCCTTGTTTTAGTGCTGTATCATTTACCTAGCTGTCCAAGTAAGAGCCACCTCACCCAGACCTGAGTGAAAAAGAGGTCACATGAGCAAGGAAAACTGCTTCTTTCAATAATGTTGCAACAGCACAGGGAGTTTATGACCCTGAAAAGATGAAAGTTCACAGTCACAGAACACTTAATCGTTATAAGTTTTGAAGGAAAAAGGGCGAGGACAAGGTTTCCCTGAGCAATAAATAATCTCAGGAGGTTCAAATATCTTTTAGTATGAGCTGATGATCAGCTCCTACTCCTACTCCTCAGTGTCTGAGGCTCCATTGCAGAGACAGAACTCGTGGATTCAAGGATTTCTGCAGCAGTGCTCTCACATGCCTGGAGTAAGGCTCACTGCACACTTACAGTCACATTTCCATGGACACCTACTCCTTCCTTTGGGGTGCTGTCAGCTGTTCAGTCCCAATTTCAGGCATGATGGCCTGTCTCTGAGTAGTGTCAGAGGCTCACAAGTCTGCATGAAGTTCACGAGAACTGAAATTAAAAGACTGTCCCTGCAAATCAGAGGATGAGTGCCGCATTCCAGACAGAAAAAAACATTTTGAAAAGGATGACTTTTGGGGAGATCGTGTCATGTACAGACTGCCATGACTTTATCAATATTTGACCAGGAATTCCAGCCATCTGAAGGGACTGTTAGCAAAGGAATATGCTAAAGATCTGCCCTGCTCTTAACCAGAGGAAAAAGCACTTAGTTACAGCCCACAGTCAGCAGAAATGGCTCTGGAAATGTTCACCAGTCAGCTAAGGAGCAGCTTTAAGGCATGAGGGAAGCAGGGAACTTAGGGAGGGAGCAGAGTCAACACTGGCCAAAGGTTTCCCAGGCAAGTGGGGATCTACAAAAAGTCTTATTATTCTTTCTGCCGCTGAAGAAATAGGCAGGATGAGGGCAATGACTGCCCCAACAACAGTCACTGCCTCATATACTCTTACCTTCTCTACACAGCAGGAGCACCAGCAGCAGCCTGGTTTCTCAGGGTGGTGGCACAGGTAGGGCAGGCAGAAGGGAAACCAGGAAAGACCTGAACTAGTGGGGTGTGAATCACTTAGAGATGTTATTCCCTCCTGCCTCCATCACAGCTTGTTCTATGACTTTCCTACTCCATCCTCCTCCTTCTTTCCCATCTGTTGTAGTTAAGAATGTTGGTAAGTGCTTGGTTGCCAAAGATGACCATCACTAACACATTCCTCACTGAAGTGGCACCAGTGGGCAGCAATTCAGGGAATCCACACATGATATATGGAACTCTGGGCTTTATTGGGAGATGAAAGGCAGGGACCTCATCAGGGTTTCATTTCCCCTCATTAATCAGCAGAAGAAAAAAGTCTTCAGCAGTGCTGACACTTCCAGTTTTGGTTTCCTACTAGATTTAGACCAGATGAGACTCAAGTAGCGAGACATCTGTGGAAAAAATAGTAGTAGTTCCTTCTTATTTTGTAAGTGAGAAACCTGCAGAGGGTCAGCCCCTACTTAAATAACAGTGGTAGTGAAGTGTGCAGGTGAAAGAAATATCCAGATGGATTGCTAGTTTTTGGTTTTATGCTGCCACATGCCTTCACTAACTTCAGCTACTTTAGATATGTTTCCCTTTGCTCTTCTCCTTGTGCCAGAGGTGGCTCAGCTTTCTCCCTAGGGGCAGAATATGGACTACTTTTGTCCTCCAAAGAGAGGGAAGACTGAAGGACTTCCATCACAGGAGGTGGGGGGGGGGAAGGGGGGTGGGCTTACAAAGGTAACTGAGTAACCCTTCTCTTTTCAGTGCTGTCAACTCCTTTCCCTCCTTCTCCACAGAAGCAGCAGCAGGAGACTCTGCCAGGGACCAAGGCTGTCTTGTTGCTGCATGCTCACAGAGACCTACCACAGATAAACACTTACTGTGATGTATTGAAGCTTGGTTGGGGGTCACATGTGCCTGATTTTGTAGTGCCATGGCTCAGGATGATAGACAAGCTAGTGCCAGAAGCTTGCCATACTCCTATGGTACAAAACAACTGCAAATGCATCTTAATCTGCTGCCTAAATTGGGCTGGCCTTTGATTTGCATCGCCATATAAAACAGCAGTATCAGGAAGTCTTGGTGAACCTTGCTATTTCGTTTATCCAATGGGCAAAAACAGCACTTGTAGCATCCCTGGGTTGTAAGCACCATGAAACCAGTGTGAATCTGTGAGGTAAACACTGACTTATTACTTATTACTTATTATTACAAACTTATTTGAAGTCAGACATTATTTTTAAAAGTGCTGGTCTTAGAATGATTGCACTAAGTGTTGGTCTAGGCTTACCAGTAAGAAAAGAAGTGGATTTCAAGATGGTTTTACCATCTTTACAATTTCTGGCATTAACTTTCTTCTTGACAATGTCTGCAGGACTTAGGCTCATGAAGAGCATTTGCACAGCCACAAAAATTCTATTTTTATTTGAGATACTTCACATAAATTTTTCCAAGTCCTTGAAACAATAGGCGCAGTATAATTGGCCTTCAAGGAGTCTTTGGATACATTACAACTAACAAATGATGGGAACATTGGTGGTAAATGGTGTCTTTCATCCAAATAAGACTATGTTCTCAAAATGTTGGGCAAGTCCAATACAACCATATGTAGTCATGGATTGCCTGACTACAGAAAAAGTGTCTGTCGTGCAACCTCAAGGAAGTGCGGAGGGAAAGGTAGGAGGAGATGCGTTCAAGAGCCATGGTGGGTCTGGGCTGTGCCCAGCAGCATTATGGACACACCCAGCAGGATGGGAGCAATGGCTCATGCCAAGACACATCTTTCAGCTTTGAAGTGAACAGCAAAGGGCCAGCTCAGGATACAAGATCTGAAGCACGCACTGGAGTGGGTGTTTCTCTCCTCTTCTGTACTCAGTGAGACTGCAGGTGAAGAGCAATGTGTGTTGGTGTGCGGTGTGTGTACGGGTACAGCTCGCTCACCATCGCTAAACCACAGTCTGCTCTGAAGTGGTGGAGGGAGGCCTCTAAGCTGGATGCATGTCTGCACAGAAAGTTTGTGATCAGTGCTTCATGCAAGTAACTTATGAGGAAACTGAGACATGTAAACTGTAATAATATAACTGGAACTCACCCAGGACACTCAAGGCAACAACCTTTCATTACTGCTGTGAAGATTGACGTGGGACCTAGATGTTTATAGCTTGTTCAAAAGACTGCACCTTTGACAGCCAGCTGTCCCCTGGCACTATTTTATTGCACTGAGTAAAAAAGGGAAAAAAAAGGCCAATTGCTGACCTACTTTTTGTGGCACCAACATTTGTGTGTCATTTCAGGGACTGAAATGACTGAAAATTCCCAAACTCGCCTCATTTATATTATTTAGCTGTGTTACAATGCATGGTTGTAAAACTAGGCTGTGGAAGAGTAAATGTCCAACTATGAAATAAAAGGTGCTATGAATAAAATCAAATAACGGACCCTAGAGAATAATGGTAAATGGCCAGGTAGCAGAGAAATAATCATTTTACCACATTGAATTACAGCATATCAAGGGAATTGTCATTGAGTCCAGTTTTATTAATGTAATACATAACTGATTCAGAGGCGGCAAAACGGGAACTCCCTCCTGAATCAGTTTAACCAGTGTGAATTTGTGGGTAGACCAGGCCTCAGTCAGAACAAAAGAGAAAATAATCCCCTTGTAATGCAGCATTTAACACCTAGCAGTCAGGTGATAATTGCTTCAGTCCAAGGGGATTAGCACATTGCAACCTCATTATAATGTAAAATGTAACTTCCCTATATGGGGTTGTCTACATGGAAAACTTACGGTGGCATAACCAAAGGCATGAATTCAAACTGATTTAGTTTTGCTGGAGTTAATTCCTAGTGTGAATTTATTTCTTTGGAGAGAAGAAAGTGTTTTGTTTGTGGTACCTTTTTTTTCCTTTTTTTTTTTTTTCTTCTGCAGATCAGTCAACTTCAGTTTATATAGTGTGTTTTATAAAAGTTCACCCAAAATGAGAGACCCTGGGTGTCAGCAAGCCCCCCACCCCCTAAAGACACCAGAGCATTCCTAAATTAAGGAAGTATAAGGTTTGGGGGAGTCAGTTTTTATTAACTAGCAAGCTTGATTGTATGAAGCCAAGTCAGAATGCATTTAAGGAATATTTATACATAGAAATATTAAACAAACGTATTCATGCTGAAGCAAAATGATTTCTGATCTCATTGCTGAGTTTGGTTTAATTGCTGGTACAGGATCAGATGCACAGGATACTTGTGACATGAAAATATATAAAAAAAGCAATTCCCACGGTTTCATGTGGAGTGAAGTCCCACCACAAGAGCTGGCACCGGAACTGGCTGCCAGGGTCCTCTTAGCAAGCCTGGGTTATACAGAGAATGGCTGGAGCTGAGAGAGGGGCAAAATTCTCTGAGAGATGCATGGCAGTAAGAGCCTTAGTAAATGCAGATGCTGAGGAATAAGTATACTAATAATTCCATGCCACCCTAGCTGTCCTTGTACTTTGGGCCTGCTTTGCTTTACCCTGATTTCTTCAGGTCAACAGCTCCATGAAGGACTGTGGATCAATCTCCTGGGACTGAAATGCTAATGGTCTCAGGTAGACAAGTCCTGAGGAGAGTTTCAAGACTATACCTCACTCTTTGATAACGTCCTGTTATTTATTGCATCAAGCCAGTTCAGTAGCAAATAGCAAAACCTCACTTTATCAAGGACCCTGAACCAACATTGACTAAGGCTCAAGCCCAGTCTGAAAATGCCTTGCACTATGTCAATTTTAAAAGTGATCCAAGGAAGAGAAGAGGTTAAGAGAGCTTTGGCCCACAGCCACAATGCGCAGGAATGAGGGATTGCGGGTTGTGAGGGTCTTCTCCCACATAATGGTGGAATCAAGAGTTTTATCACACACTTCCTTTCATTTCTGCCTAAGGAGCAAGCCCCAATGAGTTCTCACCTGCTGACATTTTATGCATAGCCGAGGTCACAACAAAGAGTAAAATATGAAAATCTGATCTGCTTTGCTGATGCAAAATAACTTCTTTTTGTATGTAACCTCACACAGGGTTCAGCCACTTAGATATAACAGGCTAAAGATTGCTTTCAGAGGTTTAATTCAATTTTGGTGAGCTTGCTGTGCACTCCCAGAGAATAATGCGGGTTCTTCCCTGCCTTCCCTGAAAGGAATACATGGCAAAGCTCTCCAGGATGAGCTCTTTCATTTCAGATGCACTCTTACACGCATCAGTCAGCTCAGTTGTATCCTTCAAATTTGAATCACCTGGGGATTTGGCCGCCTTAGAAACAGTGTATATTTCCACTAAGCAGGCATCTACATATCAGAGAAACCTAAGGAAAATTCTTCTTCCATATGCTGTATGCTTTCTCTTAGCAAATGGTCATATACACAAAGCACGTTCTTCCAAATAGGATTTCCATTATAGATAAAATAGTGTGTAATAGTCCACCCATGTTTTACTCTAAACAAGTACTCTAAGGATTTTTGGCTCTTGTTATACATGGGTGATGAAAAGCATTTGTTAATTGGGCTGTTAACTTCTCATCACTTGCTGCAGTCAGTAAAAATCCAAGCTAGAGGCCTCTCTTCAGCTACTGTGAATATACTGTTTTAAACATGCACTGTACAGTCCTTTGCACCTTCCTCTGAAGAATGTGTCATTGCTGGTACAAAATACTGGCTACACAGACTAACTTTTCATTGTGTCCTGTGTTCATCCCCCCCCAGCCTGTCCCCACCCTGTATATGCTTCTGATGTCAATGGAAGGTTTTCATTTGGGATACATGGGATCACACATGGGTACATCATCGAGTCCTGCATTATTCCGCAAGAATCTGGGGTGACAAGGTAGAAATGACTGTAAAGATAGAAAAGTGGTGGTATAAATTGATCAAAGTGCACTTACTTGCATTGGAGGTGTAGTTCCAAATGTCTCCAGATACTTCTGTTCAAGACCTTACCAGGCTTTATAGAGAAATACCTTTCTTTATAGCAGCACTACTTTCAAGTACTTAGGATTGACAATTCCTTCCATAGAAATTGTTAGCATCAGTAACAAGTAGTAAAAAATCTGTAAAAACAAATGTGTTGTTCAATTTAATTGGAAGTATCTAATGGATAGGGCTATCTATAAAAGGGTTTTTTGCCAAGAAATAAATACTTATCTCCCTACATCAGTTAGCGATTTGCTAGCTCTTTATAGGAGGCATTAATCATTCTGTGCTTGTTCCCCCAAACAACTAGAAGAAACTCTTTCTTTTTAATTGCTCTGCAGCATCCTTACTACATTATTCAACTCAGATTTAATGCTACCACTACTACTACCACTACTTAGCACAGACATAGCATTTTATACCTTCATAGTGGCCTACAGCATTAACTAATGCATTCCAAAACATCCTGCACTTGAATTAAGCAGGTGCACTACTGCAGGTAAATATTTATTTCATTAGCATAATTTGTGGCGTAATTAAAGATTACACAAACATAACAGAGATCACATTCTTATTCTATGTCTAGGACCAGACCCAGGTCCTAGGATTTCTCCCTATTACCTGCAACTGTTGTTTGATGTAACTTTCCTGTCATATACACATGTCAAAGAAAAGAGTTCTTTGGGATAAAGTATGTGCAGCGCTCTTTTAGGAAACTATAAACTGGAGGCATTTTCCAGCCTGGGAAAGGAGATAGTTATTTTTACTCTTAAATTCCTTTGAGGGAGAGGCATTTAGATATGAGTGTGACAAGAGCCATACAAGTACATAGAATGAGAGAGAGCAAGAGAAAGGAAGAAGTGATTAATGTGGATTGGCTACACTACTGGCTAGAAGATGAAACTGAACCAGGAAACATGAGATTTTGGAGAAAGATTTCTTTCCAACTATGGTCAGTTTCAATTTAAAGATACCAGTGACTCTATTGACTCTGATTTCAAACATCTCTGACAATACCCATCACCACCAGCTAGGAATGACTCCTCTAAAGCAAATGACTAAAGATAACCAGTACCAATTGCTCTTCCCAAGCTGCCTGGTATGCTCAAATCACTCCAAGGCTCCTCTCAGGGCTTGAAGGAAGTGACCTGTCTCTAAGGAAGCCTGTCAGAAATCAGCTGAGTGATGATGTCTCACTAGTGCACCAGCTGGGAAAGAGCCAGTCCTTGGCTGGAGTCCCTGCACTGTGCCACAGCCAGGACCCCAGGGCACCACGTCCTCTGCCCCCTTGCTCTGCCAAGCTGCAAAGAGCAAAGCTGCCAAGCCAGGCCCCTCCACAGCTAAGGGTGGCAACAAATCCAAGTCCAGTGCCAGCAGCACTGGAAACTCTGCAGGACACACAGGCATATACAAGTACAGCCAGATAAAGGTAATTTTTTCTTAACTCTTGATTTGACTCTGGAGCAGATGTACTGGCCACTACCAGGCCTCATGATGTAGACCAAACAATTCTGAAATTACTAGCAAAACAGTGGGCATTAAGAGAGTGTCTCAAGGCTGATTTTGCTTTTGGTTGCTTAAAGAAGACAGAAATGTCTAGAAAATTCTGGCAACAAAATCAGTTGTGTTCCTAGGAAGGTTATGTATTTTTATGTTTTTTTTTTTTTTTGGGGGGGGGCAGGGAATATCTGTGAGACTATGAATGTAATCAGTAAGTATATAGAACTGCAGCCTAAAAAAATCCTGAAACATTTTCCACAGCGAGGACATTTCTACTCAGGAGCTGTTTGTGACTCACTGTTCCTGTCAAGCAGGTTAATGTGCCTCTAAATTTTGTGTGACAGAAAATGTATCACGGTGTCAGCTGCATTAGGGAATGACGAACACAGCCCGACTGTGGTACCGTTGGACACCTCGAGGTTGTTCTCAGCAAGGACAGGTGGAGGAAGGAATCTTCCTCAGTTCCAACAGAATAAAGGGTCATGGCCAGCTCGTGGGTGTAGTAAGGCAAGTTCAGCCACTTGTAAGAATCATCATCAGTCTCTCTGAAATAAGCCTCCCTGGCTCTTAGAGGGAGGGCATGCTGAGGTGGAACCCATGTGACCTGCTTTAAGCAGAAAAGTGATTTAGAAACAGTGTTTGGTCTCCGAACAACTTCTGCTGTTTTGAAATCACCTTCCACCAGTCAGTCACACATGGCAGGTATGGCCTGTCCAGCCACAGGGAGCTTGCTCTTCCCTGTGAGTGGCTGGGATACGCTGAACTGAGGCACACTCAGCGTGGGGGCCCACGCACCACAAAGGTGCTCATGCCTCTATTGACCAGGGGAGCTCTCAACAGCTTATCCTGCTTTTGGGATCCAGCCTTGTAGCTGTCTGCTTCATGGATGTGCCAATCTACATGGGTTTAACTGGTGATACCCAGTGTGTCTGTGGACCATGACTGCTGTGTAGTGAGAATATCAGTGCTTTAGCCTTAAGCTATGATTACTTCTGCTTTTCTATTGAAAGAGCAATGTTCACACCCCATATATATCTTAACTGGAATTAAGATCATACACACCCCACCCAGAAATTGTCTTTATCTTTCTGGAAACGGGGTTTCTGAGCCACAAGACCTTTATTGTTGTATGAAATGATGCCATCTCCTGTACTGATGGTCCTAGGGGTGCGGTGCACCAGTTACTGAGGAACTAGAGTCTTGGATCTGGAATGCTCTTGGGTGCAAAGAGGGCAGCATTCCAGCTCTTGTCTTCTCTGACTCTCTGGCTGTTGTTATGGTGCATTTTGCTTGAGCTAAGGCTGATGCTGATAGCTTCCACTATGAGATTTCAATCCCCCTTCACATCTTGATTTATTTCTCTTGTTTTTTTCAAAATCCTTTTTTTTAAAAGTCTGAAGAGTGAAAAAATATACCAAAGCAATTATAATCAGTTCTCATTTGTCTGTCTATATATCTTTATCTATTCACTGATGCCTTTTTTGCATAGCTCTTGAAGAAATGCATGGTGGGTGCAGCGCAATGAATAAATATGTCCAGCCAGACTCCCATAAAAAAAGTCATGTCTAAGCAAACTGGTTTTGATCGAATGTCAAAGGTCAAACGGAGCAGATAGTTTGGGCAACCTGTCTGCTCTGTACCACTTTTTCTTCATCCCTCCTGATGCAACACAGATGTCCAGCAGCTCAGCAGCACAATCTGCCCATGGGGCACCTTGGCAGATAGGCCCCTGCAGCGGCTACAGTGGGTAACGCACCAGCTTCAGTCAGATTTATGGTATATCTATTCCGTGAGTAACCTGCAAAGTCTTTCAAATCTCTGGCTTTCTGGATTCCTTCAGTGTCCCTTCCTTCACACTACAAACACTGTAAGAAATATTTACTGAAACAAAGGTGTCCGTCTGCTGCTAAGACTCCACAAATCAACATTTGCTAGGTTGAGATTAAGCAGTTAGCCAGACAAGATAGCCACTGGATCAACAGACGTAGCTGTAGCATTAAATAAAACCACTGTGAGAGGGCAATCAATGTGAAATGGACTTATTTCTCAAAATCCCTGAAGTTCTCCCAGGAAGTCTGAGCAGTTTTTTCTGTCTAGCTGCATTCTTCCTGATTCTACAACTGCCATTCTCTCCCCCATACAATCAGACAGGCTTCACAATCCACAAATCCAGACAAAAGGTTGCATTCTTTTCAAATGCCATTTTTGACTGCGGTTTGTTTTTTTGTTCGTTTTCTTGTGAAAATCAGAAATGTGTTTGTTGAAAAAAAAAGAAGCAACTTAAAAGAAGTTCTCAACTCTCCAGGTAACATTTTGTTTCCACAGCTTTACTCTCATTAATTTATCAGCTATTGCAAGACTGTGGATGAAAAATAAGAGCTGGAAATGGTGAGATGTCACATTAATTCACAGATGGCAGAGAACAGCTGGACAGCGTGGCTGCAAGTAATTCCTCCAAGGACCCCCACCCTGAGGAGATTCTGCTCACCATTCACAGTGTTGTGTTACACTCTGGGAATCTGCACCTTAGAAGCAATGGAAAGGACCTGCTGCAACCTTTGTCAGACCCCATGGCTCAAACTCATTTCCACTAATTTCAGTGGAGACACTACAGAGCAAGAAGATAAGCTTTCTCTTCCTGCAGACTACTGCATGCATGGTAAGAGTGAGACAGGTTTAGAGACACACTCATCTGTCCAGAAAGGATGGGGAGGATGGAGCAGGCAAGCTTGCTTATCTGTCACCCAGGAGGTTTTTGTCCTGTCGCTAGAGGACTACACTTCTTACGCAGCATAATGTGACAACTAACAAACCTTTAAAGCCTCGGGAAAAAAAAATAAATACACTGGGGCTTGGAGCAGGTTTTAGTCCACTGCTAGTGAGGCCCTGAGGAAAGGCTGCCTATTTTTATATCCATGTGTCAGGCAGGAGGCTAAACCACCACTCCAAGGCAAGAATGCCACTAAGGCCACTCCCTTCCATCTGCATGTGGCGCGCTCCACCAGCCATGGTGGCGACTGCTACCTCTAACTGTGGGGTTTTTCTCTTCCTGCCAGGACAGCTGCGTGGGGCTGGTGACCACTGCTTATCACAACCAGTTTAAAGCCCACGTTTGTATAAGGCTTTCACTGTGACCGCTGAACAGAAAGGAATAGGTCTAAAGAGGAGTCAGAGACAAGCCACTTAACAGCATCTTTGCTGGCTGCTGACTTGTGTAGATCTAGGTTGCCTTGTATCACTCCTCTTTAAAGCCCCTGTCTCACAATTTTGTACTTTCTTGCTTCTCAGGACACTGGTTTAATCATCATAGGCATCCCACTGCCCTCCAAAACAGAGCCATGGGACGGCACCTTCCATAGCAAGATTTGCCTTCAGGCCACCAAAGTGTTAAACCTCTAATGTGCTCACAGACAGGCTGTGTCTTTCCATCCTTGAGGGCAGGCTTGTACTAAGGTCCAGAACCCCCTCCCTTGGGTCACTCCAAAGGCCATTAAAGTTAGTGGTAGGGTATGTTGTAGACAGTGGCAGGATCAAGTGGGTAAGAGCTTCATAATTAAAAGGACTTAAAAAATTCAGAATCAATTGATCAGATGTGGCAACCCATCAGCAGGCAACTGATTTCTGAGATGTTGCCAGCCCAACCTTCAGAAAGCATCCCTAATTCCCAGTGTGCCAAAGAGGATGAGGTGTTTTTGGAATTCCTGAAATGAGTCTCAGGAACATCGAAATGGTAAGCACCAAAGGCGTTTCAAGTCTGGAGTTCGTATAATTTGGAGGTCAAACTCATTCCCAGAACATTTTGTCTCCAAAATGTTGGTGGAAATACTTTGCCACATACAAGTCAGATCATTTTGTTGGAAACCATTGTGGTCATCCCTGCTGCTTTACTGAGCACATATTGTTACTATTTTTAAGAAAGAGAGTCTCACTGAGCTTTTCCCCTAATCTAAGAATAGGAGGTTTTTGGGATAATAGCTTTATTGCAGAGTGGTCTCAAGGCAAAAATGTAACTATCCCTGCTCAAGACAGAAGGCTTCCAAATTTGTTAAAAAATACATGCATTTGACGATTTTACTGTAACTTATTTTGAGTGTGAAGTAAAATAGGGGGATTTTTGTGGTTTGACTTGTATTTCTGCATTTATATATGGTAATTAAATGTAAAAAAAGCCAATTAAAAACAAATTTTGGCAAGAGATTAGTCAAAATATGTACACTTGAAATTTTTAGGGGCTTGAGGAGGCATTCCTTTGACATTTGCTTTTTAAAAAAAATGGCTTAAAATATGACACTTCAAAAGCAGTTGCTTTGTGTGTTCACAAAGTCGTTTCCATATGCAGAGTTCATGTCAGATGTACAAATATGTATGTGCCCACATGACCATAACCATTGATAATAGGCTAAATAATTATTTACACAGTGCCTTCTCAAGACTAGTGGACCTCTGTTAGTGCTCATTTTATAAGAAATAAGTACAGAAAACAAACTATACCAGTAATAAATGTCCCTACCCCATTCAGTGAGCTAGGGAATGAGCTACTCTTGGCGTCACGAAAAAAGAACAAGCGACCTTATACAGCTGTCAGGATTTTCTTACCTATTTCTGTGAATGTGATTGTGTCTTGACCTGGTCACATAACTTTTTTGTATCTCATCTTCCTCATTTGCAGAGTGGGTATAATTGTGTCTCTGAGTGCTGTCCAATATAACAAAGCAAAGTGCACCAGGAGCACAGAAAATCATTCCAGGAAAGGGTTGTTCATTGTTATACATAAAAATTGCCTGATTAGCTAACGCTGCTGTGAAAGATAGGAAGGTGAAGTGCTCAGATGGAGTGAGAACTCATCAAGGTTTTTTTGTTATTGCAAAATATTGTTTAAAATAAACTGAAGGTTCAGATGTGTTACTGCGGGAATGAGCTGTGCTCAGCCTGCTGTGCTTTGTTCCTGTCTTGTGGGCCTCTGCTCTCTTGCTAGGCAGAAGCCCCAGCTATGATCCATTCCCACTCCTGCCAGAAGGCTCTTTCCAGAGACAGTCCCACACCTGCCTTGGGGACTGCTCAGCTGCTGGGCCATAACTGTTCCTCCTGCTAGAAAAAAATGCAGCCTTTGAGACCAAAACCATCTGCTCTGAGCAAACCCCTGCAGGAAAGCCAGGCAAGCGTGAGGTCTCATGGGGACTAGGAGTGTTAGTGCAATATACAGCCATCACTCGAGACAATTAAGAAATCTGCTCACAGGAGAGGCGATGATAAACACAGTGTTGTGGGCTACCTGGTGTTTATCCTAGAGATTTTGAATTTAAAAGATAAATAAACAAGCAGCCTTAGAGCATCAGTCAGGAAGAAGGTACAGAACTGTATCCTATTGGGATAGACGTCTGGTTTTGTCAGGGAAAAGGAGACCTATCTTGCTTGTGCCAATGCATTTATGCACTTTGTCACCCAGATCCCTTTGTTAGCCTGCAGCTCCTTTCCCCTGCTTGGTAGCCTGCCCAAATGTGGAGGTATTCTCACTTCATCTCCTTTTATCCCCAACTTTCCCTCTGCTCCGAACCCGACATGTGAGCTGTATGCTTTCAAATTTGCCATGCTTTCTGGCCCCTGAGGTGGCGGTGCCTGGGTGCAGTTGTGAGCTGCTGAGCAGGGTGCAGGTGTCAGGGTGTCCTCCCTCTGCCCCAGGGGCTCATGTGGGAAAGTGCGGTGTGAGCTGGGTCCCCCTACAAAACCAAGAAGATAGGCAACCAAGTCTTCCCTCTGGAGACTGGGGGAATGTATGTCTGTGGAGAGGTTTTGCCTCTTTCTGCTGGTAATGGACAGATGTGTAACTTTGTGTCCTTCTCTGAGTCCTAGATCTGCATTACCCAAAATTGTTAAGTATAATCCCTTCAGCAGGCCCCAAATTCTTGAGTCACACCTGTTGTGATGCTGTTTCTCCCAAGGTGGCAGAGACCATGCCAACACCAGGAAGTGGCAGACTGGTAATTTTGTCCCCCATCCTCACTTCTCCATTGTGTTTAGTACAAGCTGGGATCTGGTGACACAAACACAGCTTCAGTGAATCAGCAGCAGCTGGCAGGGAAAAACTTATGTCTTCACATACAGATCTGTCAGCAAGATATTCCTAGTCTGGACTGGTCTGCAACAAGATTTGTGCTATTCAGGAAAAAAAAAGGCAAATAACAAGACTTCTGCCCTAGGATCATGCCTAGCAAATTAATATCAAATATCAATATTTATATAAATGTCAGTCTAAAAATATAAAAATAAAATATCAAATTTAATAAGCACAATAGAAACATCTGGTCACTAGCTGCAGACCGGTAACCCCATGCATCTCCAGAAATTTGGGTGGAAAGAGGAAAATAGGGAGAGGAAGAAAGAAAAACATTCCTTGTAAAATAAAATTCAGACATTCCCATAATTAAAAGAGGAATACAACCTGAATAATCAATCACAGATATTAACACCGAGATGAACACACTTATGAAGAAAGTAATAAACAAAAAATATGTAATTGCCTCCAAGCATTTCTGTCACATTTCTTCCTTGTATTAAAGCGTGGAGGGTTTGATGGAGAATTTTTGTGGCATGCTTGCAAGGCATGTGGCACAGTACAGGAGGGAGGATTTTTCCATTGCATTCTCTGCCACTCCGCTGTCGAGCACCAAAGAGGCACATTTTTTCGTAAGTGTGTTCTTGTTTGTTGGTTTTGGTGATGGTAGTGCTGCAGGAGCAGTGCCTTTTCCAGATGGCATTCTGAAGGCTCCTTCTCTCCTGGCTGAGCCATCAAAGATCCCTGGAGACAGGAATTGTCACAACCAATTGGAGGGAGCATTCGTCTTACCCAGATACCCATATCTGGCAGTCGCCTCCATGGACTGCTTAGGAGGGATACAGCAGTAATCTGTATCTGCCAGCTGCCCTGCTTCACATTTTCTCTTAGCTTCTCTTTGAAAATTGCCATAGAAGGAGGCTTCATCTCTTCTTCAGACTTGTCTGTATCTTTATAACATTTACTTTTATCTTTTAGCAAAGAATTTCACTGGCCATGAACCTATTCTTTAGGAAAGAACTTTTCTTTTTTCTTTGTACTCGTCAGTTCATCACTCATGTGAGACCAGATGCTGAACTAGGGGAAAGCAGTTTAAAGCTTGTCCAAACTAAAATCTTCTTTTTAAACTCACCCTTACAGGACTTGTCAGCAGCTCCAGGCATCACTAGAGCATATTGAAAAGCCATTTGTGACATCTGCTTTCTGCAATTTAAGTCTGGGTCTTGCCACAAACTGCTTAAACTGGAAGAGCATTAAAAGGTTAAAAGGACAGCTGCACAGAGCAAGTCCTCCCCAGGGATCCAATATTAGTTGGTCTCAGGGTCCTGGAGGTAGAGAGAGGTTAAGAAACAATTGCAGACATACCACTGAGCATGGCTGAGAAAGTCATTCTCCCACTGCGATTCTAACCAGGCGAGGAAGAAGCTGAATCTCGAGAAAGACCAGCACTTCATCTTAGCTGAGCATTTTCACCTTTCCTAAGCAACTTAATTGACTTCCTGTGTAAATGAGCACATGTTGAGGACACTGCAAGCTCAGGGTGGGGGAACTGATAGTCAAGCACAGACAGCTCCCATCTCTTCTCTGTGGAAAAACATTCAGGATTTGGCCCCAGCAGTCATGCAAAAAATAAGAATCCGGAAGCACAGCACCTGAGCAATGGTGGGAAAGACCTCTCTTTCCATTCCTCTTCCTTCCTTTTGCACCAGATGTTCTTCCCTTGATCCCCCACATGCAGCCCTTTGGATGCATGGCTAGGACTACACCTCCTGCCCACCAGCCCTGTTCTCCTGAGTGACATATGCAGCATGGAGCTGGGTGCCTCTCTCCAAGACCCCTATCCTGGCCTACAGAGGTTCTCCATCCCATCTCTCCCACCCACCCTGGCATCAGCTTGGTCCCTGACAATCTATCTCATCAGAGTTCCCTCCCTGCTATGGAGCAAGGCACAGAGGGACTGTCAGGACCCTTTCCCTGCTGTGATGTGTCTGGCAGGGGGAAGGAAGTGTTACCTGATAGTGAGGTGGTGATGGGAAACTTCATGGCTTTGATTCCCTGCACAGAGGCAGAGGAAATCAGGCACAGATGATTTTATTCTTTTCCTCTTTCCTGTCATACTGCCACTGATGAGCAGTTTAACTAGCTTAAGTGAGTTTTAAAGTGGATTTTACAGATTAGATGATGATCTTAATGTATAGCGTTTAACAAAACTGTTAGTTTAAATTCTAATGCTGTAATTCTGAACCAAAATGTTCCACATTGTTTGAAATTAAACTCTTTTCTCTGGCATACAGGAACTAGAAAGAAAACAACTCTGTCTTAGCTGTCCAAGCTAAAAAAAACCACTTTCATTGCTCATAAAATAAAATACAGAAATTTAATCATTCAGAAGAAAAAATATTTTATTTTAAAGCTGTCTGTGACAGTTTGATCACTACTGTGTTACATGCAACTGTGTTACCTACATAACCACATGGCAACAAAAAGAAAACAAACTAAAGGAGATCTGGCATGCGCTTGGAGTTTTCCTTCTGAGAGGTGAATTTTTATTCCCACTGCAAAACCTGATTTCATGCCGTGTGTGTTAAAATCATCACTTCTTACTTGCAGGTACAGTTAAGAGATAAAACAGAAGAGCACAGGGTAATGTTAATAAAAGAAACATTGCTTGTTCCCCAACTGCCCGCAGAGACCAGCAAGAAGATCCCTGCACAAGAGCCAGCATGGCGT